>NC_057807.1:713667805-713983311 GCF_018294505.1 Triticum aestivum
AAATTGTGCATACGAGTGTTTGCACTTTATGAGACGCTCAAGATCGAAAACGAATGCTTTTTGCGCCCTGAAGCTGGACATGATGAAAGCTTATGACAGGGTTGAGTGGACATATCTGAGGGCCATCATGACAAAGCTGGGTTTTGCAGTACAGTGGATTGACATTGTTATGGGTATGGTCTCATCAGTATCTTTTTCGGTCTTATTTAATGGAGAGAAGCTTGATTCTTTTAAACCTACGAGAGGTATTCGGCAGGGAGACCCAATCTCCCCCTATTTATTCTTGATAGCAGCAGAGGGCCTTTCGTGCCTACTCAAAACCAGTTCTCAATCATCATTGGCAGGTATTAAGGTGGCCCCAACGGCGCCTACCGTTAACCACCTTTTGTTTGCAGATGACAACCTGCTACTTTTCAAGGCGAGTGGGGAGGGATCTCTAGCGGTGTCAAACCTGCTAGCTACTTATTGTAGTGCATCGGGACAAAGGATCAACAATGAGAAGTCATCAATTTTTTACAGCAAAGGTTGCCCAGGATCAGTGAGGGATATTGTTAAGGACAATTTGCAAGTCCATAATGAAACTTTGAACGAGCGCTATTTGGGCATGCCCACTGAGGTTGGCCACTCAAAGAACGGTACTTTCAGATATTTGAGGGACCGTGTTTGGGAGAAGATAAAAGGGTGGATGGAGAAGCTACGATCACCGGCAGGTAAAGAGATATTGATCAAATCTGTAGCACAAGCTATACCTGTCTACTCCATGTCATGTTTCAGGTTGCCGAGAGGACTGTGCGAGAACATAACTTCAATTATCAGGCAATTTTGGTGGGGGAGTAAACAGGGAAGAAGGAAACCGAGCTGGGTGGCGTGGGATATTATGACTAGGCCAAAACACCTGGGAGGTCTGGGTTTTCGTGACCTGGAGGTTTTCAACTTGGCATTACTCGCACGTCAAGCATGGCGGACTATGAATGACGAGTCGTCTCTCAGTACACGATTGCCGAAAGCTGTATATTTCCCTGACAACTCGCTACTGGAAGCCGAGCTAGGTCCTCATCAGTCTCAGATTTGGAGGGCGATTCTTGATGGCCGAGACATCCTATCACAGGGGATAGTACGGAGGATTGGAGATGGGAAGACTACAGATATATGGCTGCATAACTGGATTCCTAGGGATAACTACAAGAGGCCCATCACGTCACTCATGCCTAATCCCCCCACCAAGGTGGCGCAGCTGATCAATGCAGCTACGGCCTCATGGAATGAGGAGTATATACGCACTATATTCACACCTTTTGATGCTGCAGTGATCTTGAAGATACCTTTATGTACACGGAGGATTCCAGATTTTTGGGCCTGGCACGAGGAGAGTCGAGGTATATTCAGTGTGAGGTCAGCATACGAATGATAATGCGGACGAAGCTGGGTCGAGAAGCGTGGATACACGAAGAGGAGGGAACCTCAGTTGGCCAGAATGAGAGCAATATGTGGAGTATGATATGGCACATTCAGGTTCCGTCCAAATTGAGAATGTTTGTATGGCGCCTTGCTAGGCATTCCATGCCCTGTGGGGAGGTTCTAAAGCATCGTAATATGGCAACGACTGACACTTGTATGCTGTGTGGGGCGATGGATACTTGGAAACATGCTTTATTGAAATGCCCAATGGCGGGCGGTGTGTGGGCATTGGCCCCTGATGATCTTGTGCAGGCCATGAGTGAGCGGCAAGAGGACAGGGCCAAGGACTGGCTCTTTGCTATACATAAAACGTTGCCGACAGATTTATTTGAAAGGCTCATAGTGACACTTTGGGCAATCTGGGGAGTGAGGAGAAAGGCTATCCATGAGGATATTTTTCAGTCTCCAAGCGCCACTAATGGTTTCATCAATAGCTACTTGAGGGATCTCCCTGTTATGAAACCCAAGCATCGGATACCAAGCGATGCTGCAGCTACTAGGTCCACTCGATGAATCAGGCCGGTTGAGGATACAGCAAAGGTGAATGTGGATGCCGCTGTCTCTCGACGCGGCTTCGGTGCGGTTGGCGCCATATGCAGGGATCAGGACGGGATTTTCTTGGGAGCGTCCTCCCTTTTTTTCAGAAATATAGATGATCCACACACCCTCGAGGCGCTTGCGATAAGGGAGGCTTTAGCTCTCTCAGACGACCTTTATCTTCGGAGGATCCATGTCGCATCGGACTGTAAGGGGGTGGTCGAGGAAGTACGGAAGAAAAATGCAGCAAATTATGGAGCAATTATTCATGAAATAGTAGACCACTCTTTGTCTTTTGATTTCTGTAAATTTAGTTATGAGTTCAGGAGCTTGAACTATGAAGCTCACAACTTAGCGAAACATGCTCATACTCTCGGTGATGGCCGCCATGTTTGGTTAGGGCATCCCGGAAACCTCTCTTTCGTCCCTGTAAACGTGGTGACGGGTTAATAAAGAGTTTCGCGAGGTTGTCTCAAAAAAAAAAAGCTACCCCCCCTTCTAAATACTCTAACTACCGTATGATAGGTGGCCCCACTCCTCTAATTAACCCCCCCCCCTTAATACATTGTTAAACTTGTTACAATGACACCTGGGGCCCGCAACTGAACAGTCAACTGTTGACTGCTGGGTCAACAGTTGACCTGACCTCGCTGGTCAGTGCTGGGTACACTTTCGGGTGCATCTAACCTTTTCCTTTTACTTTATTTTCGAATTTAAATAAGTCCAGAAATTACTGAAAATCATTTAATCTTTGAAAATTACTAGGAAATAAACCGTAACTCGGATGAAAATGTTTTCTACATGAAAGTTGCTCAGAAAAACGAGACGAATCCGTATACGCGGTCCGTTTACCTGTTAGATGTCTCTAACTATCTGAACATGGAACATTCCCCCTTCGGTCATCTGTCTGACACAGGTCCGGAACCGGGAAAACATTCTCGGTTGATTTCCCCCTTCACCTTTATCGTGTAGCCATACGTTAGGTCACACCCGGCACATCATATTTCCATGTTATGCTTTGTGATGCTTTGTTTGCTTTATATTTATTATTTCTTCCCCCTCTTCTCTCGGTAGACCCCGAGACCGATGCCGCCCCTGTGATCGACTACGTCGACAATGACCCTTCTTCCTTTTCAGCGGAGCTTCCAGGCAAGCCCCCCTTTTGATCATCCCGATATCGCCCATTCCATTCTCTCATGTTTGCATTAGATTTTGCTACTGTTATTGTTGGCTCCTATTCTGATGCATAGCTTGCTTATTGTTACCTACCTGCTTATCCTAAACTTCTTAGTATAGGTTGGTTAGTGATCCATCAGTGACCCCAACCTGGTCCTTGTTGCCCCTGCTTCATCATCGACGACTCGATCAACATGATCGACGACCAGAGCCCGACACCTTACATCACATCACGCCCCTTTTGTTGCTCGACTCTGTAGAGTTACCATCGAGTGCCGAGGGTGGAACCTCATACATCACTCCTGATGAGATCTCTGTAGTGTAGCTTTTCGGTCGTGGTCATTGAGGGTGATTTCCTCCTTAACCACTTCCGATACGACTTTGTCGTGCAGCCCCTCAAGTGTGAACCCCTCAAGTGGAATACACTGAGGGTGGTTTCTCGGAATTTCCCCTTGGTGTTTGGACACACGGATACTTGGACTTTGCAACTGTTACTTCGAAAAGCAGGTCGACCCTGAGGGGTACCCACGAGTGATGTGGAGATGGGTTGACTTGGTCGGTACACGAGAGCTGAATACGAGGCGTGGCCGGGCATTCCTAGCCCTTGCCGCAAGTCCTCGAGACGGGGCGACGGGGTCACATCTTTCGTGAGTCTCTGCTCGTGACCGCACTACCAACACACTAACGGTTTGGATATTTGATCTGAGGGGCCTCTGGCCTGATAGCACTAACCATCATGTGGGCATAGTATGGTCATTCTGCGTCGCATGCATCAGCCGAAGCTTATTAGACGTCAGCGACTGAACGGCGTGCGTCGGGTTGGACTGGTAAGCTCCTGCCTTTTTTTAAGGAGGTAAATAGGTTTGCTCACCGGCCGCCCACGCAACGTGCTGGAGTTCCCAGGGCGATGGCCCATGACCCCTGGGGGCATAGGTTTAGTCCGGCGTGCTGACCTCTCTATTAAGCCTAGGTCGGGTTGCGGCGTATTGTTTGACCGAGGCCGGGTATGACCCAGGAAAGTGTGTCCGGCCGGAGTTAATCGAGCGTGATGGGTAAGTTGGTGCACCCCTGTAGGGAAGAAAACATCTATCGATAGCCTGTCCTACGGTAACGGACACTTGGAGTTGTATCCCAATTGATACAACTAAAACTGGATACTTGAGGTGATAACTGGATAGTATGGCTCTGGGATTGCTTTCTCGCAGGGAGTCGAGAAAGGATCTCCGGCCAAGGTTGATAACTCCGCTACTACTTTACTTTATGCTACTCTTATCTCTTCTGATTTTGCAAGATGCTTGAAGTTGCTTGAAGATGCTAGTCTTCGATAGGCTAGGCTTTCCCCTTCTCTTCTGGCATTCTGCAGTTTAGTCCACATATACTACCCATTTCATTGACACCGATGCATATGTAGTGTAGATCCTTACTTGCGAGTACTTTGGATGAGTACTCACGGTTGCTTTGCTCCCCCCTTTCCCCTCTTTTCCATTCTTCTCGGACGTCACAACCAGATGGTGGAGCCCAGGATCCAGATGCCACATTCGACAACGACTGCTACTACACTGAGGGTGCCTACTACTACGTGGAGGCCGCCGACGACCATGAGTAGTTAGGAGGCTCCCAGGCAGGAGGCCTTGCCTTTTCGATCGATGTTGCTTGTGTGCTAGCCTTCTTAAGGCAAACTTGTCTAACTTATGTCTGTTCTCAGATATTATTGCTTCCACTGACTCTTATGTTTTCGAGCTGATGTATTCGAGCCCTCGAGGCCCCTGGCTTGTAATATAAGGCTTGTATTATTTGAATTTGTGTCTCGAGTTGTTTTGATATCTTTCCGTGAGTCCTTGATCTTGATCGTACACATTTGCGTGTATGATTAGTGTACGATTGAATCGGGGACGTAACACCTATCTAGTCGCATATCCAACCCCAACACACAACTCATGCCTGACCCAGTTGCATGTCTAACCCTCACAGGCAACTTGTCTCGTCCCCAATCTAGTTGCATGTCCAAGACCAACACACAACTCGTCCGATCCAGTTGCATGTCCACCCTCGACATGTAACTTGTCCCTCCCCTATCTAGTTGCATGTAAACTCCAAAATGCAACTCGCCCGACCTAGTTGTATGTCCACCCTTGACACGTAACTTGCTTGTGCTCTCCTACCTACTTGCATGTCCAAATCCAACACGCAACTCACCCGATCCAGTTGCATGTTCACGCTTGGCATAAAACTCGCGCCCGACCCAGTGCAAGTCCGCCCTCAACACGCAACCTACCCCTGACCCTTTTTCATGTCCACCCTCCAAAGCAACTCGTGCCCGACCGAGTTGCATGTTTGCTTCCATGAGATTTTCTGTTGTGCATACACCGTTACCTCCATGGGTATGGTTAACTTTTGTGCGGTAATGTTTTAAGCAAAGATACTATGATAGTTTTTGTAAAAGAAATGACCAGGTGTGTTAATCTTGTTATATGTTTTGTTTCTACAGTTGGGGAGCACAAGTATTTCTTTTTGGCAGAGCTTTTAGGGAATGTTCACTTTGTCCTATAACAGTATAATCTGTGAGAATCGCAATGTGTCTTCTGATGGTAAAATGGTTTGGATGGATACAACGTTGCCTCCTTTCGGCCCTAATGACTTATGCAGGGGCAGACCCAGAATATTTGGCCATTGGGTTCACTTCGTGACTCGTTGTGAGAACTTAGTACTACTACCTCCGTCCTGGTTTATTGGTCCCCTTCGTATTTTGTGCTAAATTTTGACCATAGATCTAACTAACAAAATATTAATGTGTGTCACCAAAAATCATATAGTTAGTTTCATATTTGAACATGATTTCAATGATATTATTTTTGGTGACATGCATTAAACAATTTATTAGTTAAACTTAAGATCAAAATTTTGCATAAAATACGAAGGAGACCAATAAACCAAGACGGAGGTAGTAATATGTAAAGTCTAAGTCTAATTTAAATCATCTTAGAACAAAATTATAGCACCAAAAAACAACATAATGTGTAGAAATATGGTATCACATATCACATATAACTTATGTGTTATGGCATGCTTCAATTAGGAGGTGTTGTTTGCAGAATAACAGGCAAACCGTGCATGCACCATAACGTTCATTCATTTGTTAGACCACTTTTTTGTCCCTCCGAAGACAAAATTGCAGGAGGGTATCCTGTTTTTGTTTGTGTTTTCTTGAAAGACATGTTCTGATTTTCCTATGGTTTCCCTTTTCGCCTTTGGCCATCTGCAATATATCTGGGTAGCTTGAGATTTACAAGTGGTTTTACACATCACCTAGGTACATGCATTTTTGTGTCTGCCACTACAAGTCTGCAAGTGGGATAACATATGATACAAGCACTTCACATATTTTTTTTGCAGACAACCGAAAACAAAAAGCCCAGTAGGCTCAGCAAAAGGTTTGCAGACAACAAGTAGAACATCGGTGGACAATCACAACAACTACAAATGACAAGAGAAAAGAGGAACTACGGAGTAAAATGGGAGCACACTTTGTGCATAGACATCACTTAGATGTGACATTGTTATGTCACATCTATATGAGCCATAGACACACCCTTATTATATTGCTCCGCAGCAATACACATACACGGACATTGTGCTAGTTACCCTAACGTATGGTGGGCACTAGTATGAGCGGGGTTTTGCGGTGGAAGTTTATTTTTCCTTCCTCCTCCATGCTGACATCTTCAGGCTCCATCCCATCAGGAAGCGCCCACTGGAAGCAGCATAGCATATTGGCAAGCGTAAACTCCACAGTGGCAATGCCCATTGATATGCCTGGGCATATCCGTCGCCCCGTGCCGAACGGCAGCATCTGAGGATGCTCCCCCTTGAAGTCAATCTCGTTCCCCTCAAACCTCTCAGGGTTGAACTCTTCTGGGTGGTTAGGCCAGCTTGTTGGGTCTCTACCAATCGCCCATGCATTTACGTAGATCCGTGTCTTTGCTGGCACATCGTAGCCGCCAATCTGGATGTGCCGCATGGTTTCTCTCGGCACTAGCAGTGGTGCCGGTGGGTGCAGCCGCAGGGTCTCCTTCACCACTAGTTTAAGGTACTCGAGTTTGGACACATCTTCTGACCGCACCCTATCGTTCCTGCCCACAACAGCCCAGATCTCGGCTTGCACCTTGCTTAGCACACGCGGACTGCGGATCAGCTCGGACATCGCCCACAGAATCGTCACAGAGCTCGTGTCAACACCAGCAATGAACGTGTCCTGAAATTAAATAAAAATGCCAGTTAAAGCACGAAGATGGTGAGATTACTAGAATACCAGCTCTACTATTAGCTACCAATTGGTTATGGCCCGAGGATTTGAAGTTAATTAACGTACGAAGATTAGGGCCTTGACATGGTCCCTAGTGAAGTTGAGTTTGCCACGATGCTCCTTCCAGTGGGTGATGAGCACGTCGACGAGATCCCCGCCGTTGTCGGGCTTGGTGCGCTTAGGGTCCAGGTGTTGCTCAATGACCATCTCGAAGAAGGCGTCGAGTTGCTTGAAGATGCGCTCGCGCCGGGCAAAGGCGCCGGTGATATGGTCGATGAGCCGGCCGATGGCTTTGGGGAAGAAGTCCTCGGCCGAGGAGCTGGATAACACCTCTGCTGCCTCGTCCAGCGCGTGCTGGAAGTTGTTATTCTGTGTGAACTTATCGCTGCCGTAGATGTTGCCAAAAGCCACTGTGCCGATGATGCCATCGGAGAGGCTCAAGATGTGCTCGTCCAGCGCCACTGGCTTCCCTCCCGCACGCATAAGGGTGCTTATTAGTTTGTCCACCTGATCAAGAATACAATATATGTAATTTCAAACGCATGTTGCGTTCTGGTCGATCGTGAGTTTAAGACGTGAACTGAATAATCTTAGCCACTACTTAGCTAAGTAACTAGGGTGTTAACCCTTATATAGATAATGAAAAAAATTCCCACCGCATAAAAAAGAATACAGTATAGCTAATGTATCCACATATTATTAAAAGGAGGCGAACTAGGCTTCACATTTGTCCATACAAACCATGAAATAATATAGTGGTTGAGACACCACACTCGTCGACATAGACAAAATAATATGCTCCATCATTTTTATAGTGTATTCTTGTCTATATTAGTTGAGATTAAAGCTCCGTATGACATGACGGATGAGTCAACTGGTATGGAACACAACCCTTCCTGGTCGTACAGGGAGGTTTCATTTACAAAAGCAGTAATTTTAATACATCATTGCTTATCTATGTAGTAACTAAGAACTGAAGTGAATAAGAATTGGTCACGCCCAAATATCAAATATATCAACACATAGTAAATTAAATCTGTCCACGCGAGTGCACCGGTTATCCGGCCGGCTAGTTATTAAGTAACAGTACCAACAAGAAATTTAAACGACATCCATTTCTTGTGTACCTGCTCCTGCCGTGCGTACCATGCGGCCTTAACGCGGCGCCCGCTGAGAAGTTCGACCACCAGGAGCTTACGAATGTTGCGCCAATATGAGCCAAATGGTGCGAATGCCACGTTCTTGAGGTCATAGGTGAGGCGCTTCGGCCCGGGGGACACAGGCCGTGTGCAGCAGTCGAGGTCATGCACCTTGAGCCCCTCCCATGCCGCATCCGGCGACGACAAAACCACGGTCGGTGCTTTGCCGAGCTGAAGCTGCATCACCGGCCCGTGAAGCCGTGCCAGATCACGCAAAGTTCGATGCGGAAGCCGACCCAGCTGGTGCAGGTTGCCCAGGAAAGGCACCGGCGCTGGACCTGGTGGCAGCTTCATCTCTTTCTGGGAACACCTGCTCCGGCTCCGTGTCAACAGCAGGAGGGTAACAACAGAAACGAGTGCTAGGAGGATGAGCTCCCATTGCTGGATTAGGGAGAGCAGCAGGGTGGTGAGTGTGACCAACATTTTTGGCACTACTAACTGCTATAGCTAGCGCCTTGTCCTTGTGCTGGGAACAATCGAGATGCTAGCAGCACTGGTTTTGATTTTGCAGGCGCACCGGGATAGACTGGCTATATAAAGTAGGTGGTCTTGATTTTTGTCTTCCCCTCGACCCCGATTTTTTTGTAAACTCAGCAAAGACAGGAAACTCGGCAAATTGAGAGGTTTGCCCAGTGATGACAAAAAGAAACTCGACAACGTCTTCATTTGCTGAGTTACTTTCCAGACAAACTCGATCTGGCAAAGACCTGATAGATGGGCCCCACACAGACCTAACGAAGGCAACGTGACGGCGTGGCGACCTTTGCCGAGTTTCCACTAGCAGGAACTCGGCAAAAAATTGTATTTTCCTTTCTTTAATGAGGAAGGCCAGGCGTCCCACCTTTGCCGAGTACCCGCAATATAGAACTCGGCAAAGCCCTGCCCCTTCGTCTTCCTCAAATAACAGATGCGCGGAGTACGCCTCGACTCAAAAAAGCCCTAGCAGTCACCGTCGACACACCTCATCTCCCCACATCCGCCACTGCCGTGTCACCGCGCCGCCTCCACCTCCCCACAGCCACCGCCATCACCGTCACCTATCCCTGGATCATGTGGCCATCACCGGCTCCACCGCCGCTCCATCCACCGTGCCGCCACCGATTACCGTCGACGGCTCCACTGCCGCCTATCTCGGCCACGTCCGCAACGTAGCCGCCGTCGCTGCCTCCACCATGGCTGCAACCGGCATCATCGGCACCGCTGCGCCGCGGCTGTTGCCGTCGTAGCCGGTTCTACCGCGCCCGCGGCCGTAGTCCTCGTTGCCGGCTCAACAGTAAACCCGTTTCTCACGGGGCCGAGATGGATGGCGCTGATCTTGGGCGCGCGCAGGGCTACATATTACAAGCATCTTGTGGCATTATCATAGGACTACGAAATCAAGTACTCCAAGGGGGTAGTTTGACGGAATAAATTACATTGCACATGCCGACCTAAAGCAAAGTCTCCAATTTACTTATCATATACCCTTTGACATGGATTCACTTAAATAGTACTTAAAGTTCCCAACTTATATTGATTAATGAAGAATCAGTACAGTACTTGCAAACTTCAATAAGATCCTTCCACTAGTCAGTACCAACCTATTACTTCCTCGATGTCTCAAAACAACTGCAAGGAATACAGTTTTCAAGTTTCTAACTTTTAGAGACAATTCATGCAAGTTTTTATTCATACCACTAATGCACGCCTATCAATTTTAGAGACAATCCTAGACGTACAGGTGTTTTACGCGTCTGTGACGGACCCCCTCTCGCTAATTCGCTCGCCCCCCCTGATTTCAGGGGGTGGGGGCCCTGCTGCTAATCCTAAGCTAATCAATTTGCTCCACATCAGCCTGTACGATAAACCCTGTAAAACAAGCCTGTAGCTCTAGCATTACTCTAATCCATGACAGCAACCAATTACTATTCAACTCTCTAAAAAGATATAAGTGAAGCAAAAGAGTTCTTATCGTTTCTGTTAGGACTACCGCAATGCTCTAACAAGTATAATTGAAGCAAAAGAGCAATTCTATAAATTCATGACCATTCATGTCTCTCCAAAAGCATATTTATTTAGATATGATGATAGTAATGATCAGCAAACAAAAGTAAAGGACACTCCAAGAATAACACATATCATGTGAACAAATAAAAACATAGGTCCGACCGAGACAAACCAATAATTGTTGATGAAGAAGGGGATGAATATTTCCATGGGGTGCATTGTGCACCCCCAAGCTTGACTGCTTGCATCTCCTTATTCTTCTCATCTCACTATCTCACCTGAGTCTTAAACAGCGGCGGAGCTAGACAGAAAGCATTGGGGGGGCCAAACGCAAAAGATGAAGAGTTGGGGGGGGGGGGGCAAACGCTAATTTTCCCCTAAGCTAAGCCCTTGAAATAAAAAACTCTTCAGGAATATATACAAGGCTGGGGGGGGCACCCCCCCCCCCCCAGCTCACCACATAGCTCCACCGCTGATCTTAAAAACTTCCTCCACACAAAACTTTGCAGAACTTCATTAGAGGGTTTACTACAAACAATGTTCAATCATATTCATGCCTTGCTGTAACATGGTTGTATAATTATAATTCATCATTAGATACTGTATGCGAACAAAAGAAATTAAATTCTGACCCCCCCCCCCCCCCCCCCCCCAAAAAAAAGGAACAATAAAAGGCAATTATACACAGTTAAAGAAACTACAGCAGCACTCTGTCAAAATGGAACAGTCTGTAAATATGTGAATAATATTTATAATTCTGTAACTCAAAACATTCTGGAAAATTAGGGCGTGACAGAGAACTTGCAAATGTGTACTGTGTAAATAATTCGTAATTCTAACAGATACTATTGAATTGATCTGATTGTTTTAGTAGCTGCAAAGTTTACGTTTAAGCACAACAACACATAAACTTGCAAATTAACAATACTAATGGCAATTCCTGGCACTCTATCGAAAGAAAAGATGCATAATGAAGTTTTTACAGTAGCATCAACCTCATTGGCGCACAAAACAAATAAAAGATTAATTGTGCGTTGCGTCCGATAAGCGCTTTTTTCATTGCCTTTTAGCTAGGCATAGTAATTTTGGTGTAGTTTTCAAGTTTTCTCATCAAGTGTTCCCAAAGAATATGGTGCTCTGATGATGGATTCATAAACTAGTTTAATTATCTAACTTGGCAAGTGTTCCATTCCTTTTCTCATAGGGAACTAAAATTTTATATTACCTTCCTTCATGTAAATTACATGACATATCGTTCCCAAGAACGGTCTACCAAGTATTATAGGACATGAAGGATTGCATTCTGTATCCATTATTATGAACCAACAGGGACATAATTTCTATTAGCTATGATAGGTACATTATCTATTCTCCCCAAAGTTTTCTTAATGGTAGAATCATCTACGTGCAAACTTAAAGAACATTCAGACATAGGCTTTAAACCAAGTACATCGTATAAGGCTTTAGGCATGGTGGAAGCACTAGCACCTAAATCACTTAGAGCATTACATTCAAAGTTATTAATTGTGATCTTAACGGTAGGTTCCCATCCATCTTCAATTTTCCTAGGGATAGACGATTGTTGTTCTATTTTTTCTTCACTAGTCGTTATTACAGCTTCAGCAATATCTTTTGTAAAGGCTTTGTTTTGTTCAAGAGCATTAGGTGAACTGACCATGGCTTACAAGAGCTTAATAACTTCAGTACGAGTGCAATTATCATAACTAAAAGTCATACCATCAAAGGCAGTGGGATAAATATTACCTAATGTTTTGACTTCTTCAAGCAAACTTTTGACATTATTATTACAAGATTGAACACTCCTCGAATTCGCGGGATTATCTACCTATAGTCATGACCTCTCGAAGCCACCTTTATTGTCAACATAACTAATACCTCTAAACAAATTAGAAAGCCTGTCCACCAAAGGGGTTTCAACAATACCTAAAGTTTTGACCTCTTCCATACCCCTGGCAGCATAAATTTCAGCATTTTTAGCCTCTCTTCATTGTTGCTCTCCCTCTCTCCCTCTTCCTTCTAGCATACAAGTATTCACAACAATCACCATAGATTGACGTTTCTCATAAATTAGGATTCTCTTTCGACTTTAGATTATATAAGTTGTGTCTTTCGGGGGAGATTATATTTAACCTAATGTTTCCCTCTGGGTGCCTTTCGCAGCCTACACCAACTTATTAAGATTAATGTAATCAAAAGTGAAAGGTTCAATTTCAGGTAAACTCTCATATGGTGACACAAAGATTTCAGAAACCTTTAAGGCTTTAACTCATTTTGCAAGGGAGTCAAAGTCATCTTTAGAAGTTGGTAGAGGAGCTACCTAGAGGAGTGGATCCATAGGAGAGGAGAGTAGGGAGGTCTAGAGTGTGGAAGAGGAGCAGCCAATCCTCTAGTAAGGAGAGAAGAAGAAGGAGAGAAATGGACAGTACAACCTGGCTTATAAACGTGGGTGTCATTTACCAGTGATATGCACAATGATACACCTGCCACTGGTAAGTGGCACCCATGGCTAGTCTTGGCCAACTTATCAGTGGAGGGTGGGTTAGCTTGACCTCCACTGATACTTGAGTTACCAGTGGCGGGCAAGATGATGGACCCACGAGTGGTATGTGGCGCCCATGGTAAATTTGGGCCCAGATTAATAGTGGAGAGCGCATAATGAAGCCCACAACTAATAAGTGACCAGATTACCAGTGGCGGGTGCACATGCTTGCCCGCCCTAGTAATCTCACACCTCTAAGAAGTCCTACAATATTGTTAGTGTAGAAAATAAAATCCAGATCAAACGATGAAGCAACTATCTAAGTAGTGTACGTCACAACTTAAACCACAACCTATTGAGGTCATATTATGACACCATGACAATTTCAGGGAACTTGGGTTGTACATAATGATTTCTAACGGATGCATCCCCGAATTGTTTTTACTTTTTTGCCCAGTGTTTTACAAAAACCATTCGTCAAAACCTGTCCCGCTGCAAGTCTATCTTCAACCACGACTGAAATGGACACTTGTCCAAAATTTTCACCTGGGTGTTTTGTCCGAAAAACACTCGACAAACCACAAATATGCCGATTGTCCCTTTTTTTATAGAGAGTTTTACTGCCATAATCGACAGAGGGGTTGTTGCCAAGCGCCTGATAAAATACAGTTGGCAAACTACTCGACGCTAGGCAAATTTGTGGATTCAGATAATGTTTTTACAAATGACCGTTTAATCGAACAGCTTGTGCTAAGTAGCTTTGCTATGCTGGGTGGTAGTTAAAGCATAATCCTGTGCTTCTTGGTCGGCAAAGAAAGCACACACCTTGCTATTTGTCGGCCTATAACTTTTATTGTTGGAGTACTCTTAATGCCACTCTATGACAATATACAACTAATCTGATCCATTAAAAAAATACTCACGTATATATATATATATATATATATATATCGGATTTCTTCTCAAGCTATTACTATGTTCAATATCGATCCCAAGTAACATGATGTCCTTTGATTCCACCGCCATGGTTTTGTCTTGATTTTGGCTGCCGTCAGGTCATAGTCGCGCATGGCATGTGGGTCCCGTTGCTGATCGCATGCACGCTGCATGAACACGTTATTGTAGAAGAAATGAATTTCAACCGCGATTAAATAAAAGTATACTTGATTGCTGGCAAGTGTATTGTCCTCTTCTTTTAAATAAAAGTATACTTGATTAAGCAGCAGGAAGGGCATCCAATTCATATTGTTTGTGTTATTCTCTTCGTCCAACAAAGACATGAACAATATAGCACTGGTCTTCTGTGGGCCCTACTAGTCGTTTGTGGTTAACCTCCACTGGAAAGTTAGGTGCATATGGCAGCTAAAACTTAACCATTCATTGTTTATCGACAATAATAATACGTTCTTTGGGCACGACAGATAAGATATACTTTGTACTATTGGAATCTAGTTATATGACGGAATACTGCAAGTTAGGCGCATAGGTCATGGTGTGTGATAGGTTACCAACTTTTGAAACAATATTTATTATCTTATAATCTGCAATTGGATACATTGCTTATAGAGTGGCGAATAATAGAAGACTTGTGCATGACAGATAAGGTATACTTTGTACTATTGCCATCTAGTTATATGACAGAATACTGCATGTTTGGTGCATTGGGCAGTTTTAAAAAAAAAGGTGCATAGGGCAGCCAAACTTAACCATTTATTGTTTATAGACAATAAAAATACCCGCGCCAGGTCATGATGCGTGATAGGTTACCAACTTTTGAAACAATCTTTATTATCACATAATCTGCAATTGAATACAATGTTTATAGAGTGGCGAATGAGAGAAGACTTGGGCATGACAGATAAGATATACTACATACTTTTGGCATCTAGTTATATGATGGAATACTGCGTGTTAGGTGCATATGATAGACAAACTTGATCATTTATTGTTTATAGAAAATAAAAGTACCTGCGCCAGGTCATGGTGCGTGATAGGTTACCAACTTTTGAAATGATCTTTATTATCATATAATCTGCAATTGGATACATTGTTTATAGAGTGGCGAATAAGAGAAGACATGGGCATGACAGATAAGATATATACTTTCTACTATTGGCATCTAGTTAATTAGATGACGGAATGTTTCATGTTAGGCGCATATGGCAGCCACAGACAATAATAATACGTGCCCCAGTTCATGATGCGTCATATGTTGCCAACTTTTGTAACGATCTTTATTATCATATAATCTGCAATTGGATTGTTTCAAACAGTCGACAAAACTACAAGCATTATCGATCGTATATAGTAACTGGAAAATGATCTGTGTCAGCCGGCTGCCATTGTCGTATCTGTCGCGCGCGGAACTGTCGAATCGCAACTCATGTAGCTTCTTGATGTGTCTCCATGACCGTCGCGTGCTGAACTGTCGAATCGCAACTCGTGTAGCTTCTTGGTGTGTTTCCATGACCGTAGCTTCTTGACGTGTTTCCCTTTTGAGTTCTGCCAGCAATGCGTTTTTATTGCCACGTAGCTACATGGGAATGTGCCGAGAACACCTACGTCAGTGGAAGCACACAACATGCAAGCGATTATCACGGTTCTTCGGCCCTGAAGAGCTGCCCCCCCCCCCCCCCCCTGCTGGAAGGTCGAACGCTGACGCTGCCAAAATTATTTACCTTGCACCTGTCAAAAGAATATTTTATTTACACTTGGATGATTTTTGGCAGTCATGGGAAAAATGTTGCAGTGATATTATAAATGTTTTTTTGTGGCGTCCTTTAAAAATGTTTTGCAACACCATAGCTTTTTCTTTTTTGCGAATATGCAACGCGGTAGTTTTGTTTGCAAGCAGAGACCACTCAACTTTAGTCCTTTTTTTTCAGAGTAACTTCACTCCATGTTTTTCTTTTGCGGGGTAAATAGGAGTTTCATTCCATAATGATAGGGTTACAGTCTAGTGGCAGTAGTGCCTCAATACACGAAAGGACCACGGTGTAGCCATACAATAGTAGTACATATAGAGCGACTATAACTAGCCAAACGATCTGCTACCCTATTTTGGTCATGGGAAATTTTCTGGGGAATAAACTCCCTATCAATCATCAAAAACTTTATCTCAGCAACTAGATGACCATACGGAGAGCGATCCAGATTATCACCCTTGAGAGAAGCCAATGCTGTCGACGAATCAGACTGCACAATGATCGGGCCTTCAAAGTGTTGTTTTGCTACTGCCATACCTTGCATCAAAGTGTGAATCTCGGCCTCCAAAGCATCATTACAGTTAAACAAGAACTTATATGCCTAAAAAATAACACTCCCATCCTGTCTCCGTAGGACCATACCGGTGGCCGCAGACCCGTCGGCCTCTGAAAATGCTCCGTCCACCGAGAGGGCCACATGATCTACAGGGGGTTGTGGCCACGGCGGGGGCTGTGGTGAGACCTTGATCACAGGAGATGGAAGTAAATCTTGGCATGTCATTTTCCCCTTAATAATTTCCTCCATAGTATAACTTTGGTCCATGTTGCCCACAAGGGCCAACTGCAGTGAGATAAGAGAGGTGAGAAGGTGGCAACCTGTTTTAGCCCATGAAAATATATTTCTTAAGGAACGGATCTCTAGTTTTTTTGAAGGGTGGATTTTATTGGCTCAAAGTGAAGCATCAAGAGGGTACAAACACGATGAGCACACTTTCTGCCACTGCATAGCAAGGATGCACACAATCAATATCAACGCACACAAAAACCACGCCAACAAAGAGCAAAGTCATAACACCATAGGCGAGGAAAAAAGAAAGAACCCCCCCCCCCTTCTTGAAGGTGACATTCTTGAAGGGTGGATTTTATTGGCTCAAAGTGAAGAATCAAGAAGGTACAAACATGATGAGCAAACTTTCTGCCACTGCATAGCAAGGATGCACACAATCAATATCAACGCACACAAAAACCACGCCAACAAAGAGCAAAGTCATAACACCATAGGCGAGGAAAAAAGAAAGAACCCCTCCCCCCCAAAGTGATATGATATGTGATCGACAAACTACAGGAAAGACCATATCTGAACCAACCATTTCATAACACCACATGGACGATGAGGTTCTTCAACAGCAACACCTTCAAGAAGGGAATGACAATTAATCGCCACAGTCACTAAATCCAATTAGTCTGCCAGAATCAAGGTTTTCCTTATGAAGAAACAATCTAAACATATCCGAGCAATGACTTCAACAAGGTAATGGCATATAAACATCTTCGTTGCAAGCTATGACCAACTCGTGTCAAACCTGGGCTTTCCTTAAGAAATTGGGTGCTCGAGAAGCACCACCATCGAAGTCACTCATGTGATGTCGCCACCATTTTCCGCAATCCCTGCAAGTACATACGATGTGACCGCCGCCACCGCACAACCATCCCTCTACGTCAAGTACTCATTCATAGTTTACATATAATCGCCGAACTCAACCACCGAATATAGAGAGACGAATTGTCCCAAAGATATTCCACTGGCCACCGACATCATGGAGCCGTGGGAGGTCGATGCACAGTCTGCAGCCACCGCTACCGCCAGAAGCCCCGTGTGCCGATGAGGGGAGGCCAAGCCGTAGTCCATCATGGCCTGACTCCCCAAGCGCCATCGGGGGACGCACACAACCACTGGAACAAATCAAATCCCGGCCACGGCACCACCTCATCCAGCGCTCGCCCATCCACGCCAGGAACAAGTCCAAACTTGGCTTGCCACAACACCCCATCCAGCACTCACCATCGTTGTTCAAGACCCGCTGCTAGGGACCGCTGCCCGCGTCCACCCAGCCACCGAGTCCCGCCAGGACCTCGCATCTGAGCTTGTGCTGATGTGCTGCCCATATCGGTGTGCACCAGATCTAGGTGCCACCGCGAGAAGAATCCCCGTTGTCGCAATTGGCTACACGGGCTTCGCTAGGGTTCAACAAGGCACGCCCGAGCCGCACTGGGCAAGCCGACGCGGGGTCCCTCCATGTCGATAGAAGTGTTTACAAGACACATTGAAAGATGCATGATGTAGGCAGTCACTACTGGGAAACTTCTTATAGATGGATCTTTACCAACGCCAGGCAATGGGGCAAAGGCATGCCCATCATTGGTATTTAGTACTATTTATATGAACTCTACGTGAAAACTATTTTGATTAACCTACACGAAACATTCTCAAATTTTTAAAAAGCGTGTAATTGACATATCACGACACCATAACAAGTCTCATGATTTTCTGGTTCCCCTCGATTTTTTATAGAATTAAAATAGCAACCCCCTACACGTCGGTGGCCGAGTCATGTTTCAGGTTGCCGAGAGGACTGTGCGAGAACATGACTTCAATTATCAGGCAATTTTGGTGGGGGAGTAAACAAGGAAGAAGGAAACCGAGCTGGGTGGCGTGGGATATTATGACTAGGCCAAAACACCTGGGAGGTCTGGGTTTTCGTGACCTGGAGGTTTTCAACTTGGCATTACTCGCACGTCAAGCATGGCGGACTATGAATGACGAGTCGTCTCTCGGTACACGATTGCTGAAAGCTGTATATTTCCCTGACAACTCGCTACTGGAAGCCGAGCTAGGTCCTCATCAGTCTCAGATTTGGAGGGCGATTCTTGATGGCCGAGACATCCTATCACAGGGGATAGTACGGAGGATTGGAGACGGGAAGACTACAGATATATGGCTGCATAACTGGATTCCTAGGGATAACTACAAGAGGCCCATCACGTCACTCATGCCTAATCCCCCCACCAAGGTGGCGCAGCTGATCAATGCAGCTACGGCCTCATGGAATGAGGAGTATATACGCACTATATTCACACCTTTTGATGCTGCAGTGATCTTGAAGATACCTTTATGTACACGGAGGATTCCAGATTTTTGGGCCTGGCACGAGGAGAGTCGAGGTATATTCAGTGTGAGGTCAGCATACCGAATGATAATGCGGACGAAGCTGGGTCGAGAAGCGTGGATACACGAAGAGGAGGGAACCTCAGTTGGCCAGAATGAGAGCAATATGTGGAGTATGATATGGCACATTCAGGTTCCGTCCAAATTGAGAATGTTTGTATGGCGCCTTGCTAGGCATTCCATGCCCTGTGGGGAGGTTCTAAAGCATCGTAATATGGCAACGACTGACACTTGTATGCTGTGTGGGGCGATGGATACTTGGAAACATGCTTTATTGAAATGCCCAATGGCGGGCGGTGTGTGGGCATTGGCCCCTGATGATCTTGTGCAGGCCATGAGTGAGCGGCAAGAGGACAGGGCCAAGGACTGGCTCTTTGCTATACATAAAACGTTGCCGACAGATTTATTTGAAAGGCTCATAGTGACACTTTGGGCAATCTGGGGAGTGAGGAGAAAGGCTATCCATGAGGATATTTTTCAGTCTCCAAGCGCCACTAATGGTTTCATCAATAGCTACTTGAGGGATCTCCCTGTTATGAAACCCAAGCATCAGATACCAAGCGATGCTGCAGCTACTAGGTCCACTCGATGGATCAGGCCGGTTGAGGATACAGCAAAGGTGAATGTGGATGCCGCTGTCTCTCGACGCGGCTTCGGTGCGGTTGGCGCCATATGCAGGGATCAGGACGGGATTTTCCTGGGAGCGTCCTCCCTTTTTTTCATAAATATAGATGATCCACACACCCTCGAGGCGCTTGCGATAAGGGAGGCTTTAGCTCTCTCAGACGACCTTTATCTTCGGAGGATCCATGTCGCATCGGACTATAAGGGGGTGGTCGAGGAAGTACGGAAGAAAAATGCAGCAAATTATGGAGCAATTATTCATGAAATAGTAGACCACTCTTTGTCTTTTGATTTCTGTAAATTTAGTTATGAGTTTAGGAGCTTGAACTATGAAGCTCACAACTTAGCGAAACATGCTCTTACTCTCGGTGATGGCCGCCATGTTTGGTTAGGGCATCCCAGAAACCTCTCTTTCGTCCCTGTAAACGTGGTGACGGGTTAATAAAGAGTTTCGCGAGGTTGTCTCAAAAAAAAAGCTACCCCCCTTCTAAATACTCTAACTACCGTATGATAGGTGGCCCCACTCCTCTAATTAACCCCCCCCCTTAATACATTGTTAAACTTGTTACAATGACACCTGGGGCCCACAACTGAACAGTCAACTGTTGACTGCTGGGTCAACAGTTGACCTGACCTTGCTGGTCAGTGCTGGGTACACTTTCGGGTGCATCTAACCTTTTCCTTTTACTTTATTTTCGAATTTAAATAAGTCCAGAAATTACTGAAAATCATTTAATCTTTGAAAATTACTAGGAAATAAACCGTAACTCGGATGAAAATGTTTTCTACATGAAAGTTGCTCAGAAAAACGAGACGAATCCGTATACGCGGTCCGTTTACCTGTCAGATGTTTCTAACTATCTGAACATGGAACATTCCCCCTCCGGTCATCTGTCTGACACAGGTCCGGAACCGGGAAAACATTCTCGGTTGATTTCCCCCTTCACCTTTATCGTGTAGCCATACGTTAGGTCACACCCGGCACATCATATTGCCATGTTATGCTTTGTGATGCTTTGTTTGCTTTATATTTATTATTTCTTCCCCCTCTTCTCTCGGTAGACCCCGAGACCGATGCCGCCCCTATGATCGACTACGTCGACAATGACCCTTCTTCCTTTTCAGCGGAGCTTCCAGGCAAGCCCCCCTTTTGATCATCCCGATATCGCCCATTCCATTCTCTCATGTTTGCATTAGATTTTGCTACTGTTATTGTTGGCTCCTATTCTGATGCATAGCCTACTTATTGTTACCTACCTGCTTATCCTAAACTTCTTAGTATAGGTTGGTTAGTGATCCATCAGTGACCCCAACCTGGTCCTTGTTGCCCCTGCTTCATCATCGACGACTCGATCAACATGATCGACGACCAGAGCCCGACACCTTACATCACATCACGCCCCTTTTGTTGCTCGACTCTGCAGAGTTACCATCGAGTGCCGAGGGTGGAACCTCATACATCACTCCTGATGAGATCTCTGTAGTGTAGCTTTTCGGTCGTGGTCATTGAGGGTGATTTCCTCCTTAACCACTTCCGATACGACTCTGTCGTGCAACCCCTCAAGTGTGAACCCCTTAAGTGGAATACACTGAGGGTGGTTTCTCGGAATTTCCCCTTGGTGTTTGGACACACGGATACTTGGACTTTGCAACTGTTACTTGGAAAGGCAGGTCGACCCTGAGGGGTACCCACGAGTGATGTGGAGATGGGTTGACTTGGTCGGTACACGAGAGCTGAATACGAGGCGTGGCCGGGCATTCCTAGCCCTTGCCGCAAGTCCTCGAGACGGGGCGACGGGGTCACATCTTTCTTGAGTCTCTGCTCGTGACCGCACTACCAACACACTAACGGTTTGGATATTTGATCTGAGGGGCCTCTGGCCTGATAGCACTAACCATCATGTGGGCATAGTATGGTCGTTCTGCGTCACATGCATCAGCCGAAGCTTATTAGACGTCAGCGACTGAACGACGTGCGCCGGGTTGGACTGGTAAGCTCCTGCCTTTTTTAAGGAGGTAAATAGGTTTGCTCACCGGCCGCCCACGCAACGTGCTGGAGTTCCCGGGGCGATGACCCATGACCCCTGGGGGCATAGGTTTAGTCCGGCGTGCTGACCTCTCTATTAAGCCTAGGTCGGGTTGCGGCGTATTGTTTGACCGAGGCCGGGTATGACCCAGGAAAGTGTGTCCGGCCGGAGTTAATCGAGCGTGATGGGTAAGTTGGTGCACCCCTGCAGGGAAGAAAACATCTATCGATAGCCTGTCCTACGGTAATGGACACTTGGAGTTGTATCCCGATTGATACAACTAAAACTGGATACTTGAGGTGATAACTGGATAGTATGGCTCTGGGATTGCTTTCTCGCAGGGAGTCGAGAAAGGATCTCCGGCCAAGGTTGATAACTCCGCTACTACTTTACTTTATGCTACTCTTATCTCTTCTGATTTTGCAAGATGCTTGAAGTTGCTTGAAGATGCTAGTCTTCGATAGGCTAGGCTTTCCCCTTCTCTTCTGGCATTCTGCAGTTTAGTCCACATATACTACCAATTTCATTGACACCGATGCATATGTAGTGTAGATCCTTACTTGCGAGTACTTTGGATGAGTACTCACGGTTGCTTTGCTCCCCCCTTTCCCCCCTTTTCCATTCTTCTCGGACGTCACAACCAGATGGTGGAGCCCAGGATCCAGATGCCACATTCGACGACGACTGCTACTACACTGAGGGTGCCTACTACTACGTGGAGGCCGCCGACGACCATGAGTAGTTAGGAGGCTCCCAGGCAGGAGGCCTTGCCTTTTCGATCGATGTTGCTTTTGTGCTAGCCTTCTTAAGGCAAACTTGTATAACTTATGTCTGTACTCAGATATTATTGCTTCCACTGACTCTTATGTTTTCGAGCTGATGTATTCGAGCCCTCGAGGCCCCTGGCTTGTAATATAAGGCTTGTATTATTTTAATTTGTGTCTCGAGTTGTTTTGATATCTTTCCGTGAGTCCTTGATGTTGATCGTACACATTTGCGTGTATGATTAGTGTACGATTGAATCGGGGACGTAACACCTATCTAGTCGCATATCCAACCCCAACACACAACTCATGCCTGACCCAGTTGCATGTCTAACCCTCACAGGCAACTTGTCTCGTCCCCAATCTAGTTGCATGTCCAAGACCAACACACAACTCGTCCGATCCAGTTGCATGTCCACCCTCGACATGTAACTTGTCCCTCCCCTATCTAGTTGCATGTAAACTCCAAAATGCAACTCGCCCGACCTAGTTGTATGTCCACCCTTGACACGTAACTTGCTTGTGCTCTCCTACCTACTTGCATGTCCAAATCGAACACGCAACTCACCCGATCCAGTTGCATGTTCACGCTTGGCATAAAACTCGCGCCCGACCCAGTGCAAGTCCGCCCTCAACACGCAACCTACCCCTGACCCTTTTTCATGTCCACCCTCCAAAGCAACTCGTGCCCGACCGAGTTGCATGTTTGCTTCCATGAGATTTTCTGTTGTGCATACACCGTTACCTCCATGGGTATGGTTAACTTTTGTGCGGTAATGTTTTAAGCAAAGATACTATGATAGTTTTTGTAAAAGAAATGACCAGGTGTGTTAATCTTGTTATATGTTTTGTTTCTACAGTTGGGGAGCACAAGTATTTCTTTTTGGCAGAGCTTTCAGGGAATGTTCACTTTGTCCTATAACAGTATAATCTGTGAGAATCGCAATGTGTCTTCTGATGGTAAAATGGTTTGGATGGATACAACGTTGCCTCCTTTCGGCCCTAATGACTTATGCAGGGGCAGACCCAGAATATTTGGCCATTGGGTTCACTTCGTGACTCGTTGTGAGAACTTAGTACTACTACCTCCGTCCTGGTTTATTGGTCCCCTTCGTATTTTGTGCTAAATTTTGACCATAGATCTAACTAACAAAATATTAATGTGTGTCACCAAAAATCATATAGTTAGTTTCATATTTGAACATGATTTCAATGATATTATTTTTGGTGACATGCATTAAACAATTTATTAGTTAAACTTAAGATCAAAATTTTGCATAAAATACGAAGGAGACCAATAAACCAAGACGGAGGTAGTAATATGTAAAGTCTAAGTCTAATTTAAATCATCTTAGAACAAAATTATAGCACCAAAAAACAACATAATGTGTAGAAATATGGTATCACATATCACATATAACTTATGTGTTATGGCATGCTTCAATTAGGAGGTGTTGTTTGCAGAATAACAGGCAAACCGTGCATGCACCATAACGTTCATTCATTTGTTAGACCACTTTTTTGTCCCTCCGAAGACAAAATTGCAGGAGGGTATCCTGTTTTTGTTTGTGTTTTCTTGAAAGACATGTTCTGATTTTCCTATGGTTTCCCTTTTCGCCTTTGGCCATCTGCAATATATCTGGGTAGCTTGAGATTTACAAGTGGTTTTACACATCACCTAGGTACATGCATTTTTGTGTCTGCCACTACAAGTCTGCAAGTGGGATAACATATGATACAAGCACTTCACATATTTTTTTTGCAGACAACCGAAAACAAAAAGCCCAGTAGGCTCAGCAAAAGGTTTGCAGACAACAAGTAGAACATCGGTGGACAATCACAACAACTACAAATGACAAGAGAAAAGAGGAACTACGGAGTAAAATGGGAGCACACTTTGTGCATAGACATCACTTAGATGTGACATTGTTATGTCACATCTATATGAGCCATAGACACACCCTTATTATATTGCTCCGCAGCAATACACATACACGGACATTGTGCTAGTTACCCTAACGTATGGTGGGCACTAGTATGAGCGGGGTTTTGCGGTGGAAGTTTATTTTTCCTTCCTCCTCCATGCTGACATCTTCAGGCTCCATCCCATCAGGAAGCGCCCACTGGAAGCAGCATAGCATATTGGCAAGCGTAAACTCCACAGTGGCAATGCCCATTGATATGCCTGGGCATATCCGTCGCCCCGTGCCGAACGGCAGCATCTGAGGATGCTCCCCCTTGAAGTCAATCTCGTTCCCCTCAAACCTCTCAGGGTTGAACTCTTCTGGGTGGTTAGGCCAGCTTGTTGGGTCTCTACCAATCGCCCATGCATTTACGTAGATCCGTGTCTTTGCTGGCACATCGTAGCCGCCAATCTGGATGTGCCGCATGGTTTCTCTCGGCACTAGCAGTGGTGCCGGTGGGTGCAGCCGCAGGGTCTCCTTCACCACTAGTTTAAGGTACTCGAGTTTGGACACATCTTCTGACCGCACCCTATCGTTCCTGCCCACAACAGCCCAGATCTCGGCTTGCACCTTGCTTAGCACACGCGGACTGCGGATCAGCTCGGACATCGCCCACAGAATCGTCACAGAGCTCGTGTCAACACCAGCAATGAACGTGTCCTGAAATTAAATAAAAATGCCAGTTAAAGCACGAAGATGGTGAGATTACTAGAATACCAGCTCTACTATTAGCTACCAATTGGTTATGGCCCGAGGATTTGAAGTTAATTAACGTACGAAGATTAGGGCCTTGACATGGTCCCTAGTGAAGTTGAGTTTGCCACGATGCTCCTTCCAGTGGGTGATGAGCACGTCGACGAGATCCCCGCCGTTGTCGGGCTTGGTGCGCTTAGGGTCCAGGTGTTGCTCAATGACCATCTCGAAGAAGGCGTCGAGTTGCTTGAAGATGCGCTCGCGCCGGGCAAAGGCGCCGGTGATATGGTCGATGAGCCGGCCGATGGCTTTGGGGAAGAAGTCCTCGGCCGAGGAGCTGGATAACACCTCTGCTGCCTCGTCCAGCGCGTGCTGGAAGTTGTTATTCTGTGTGAACTTATCGCTGCCGTAGATGTTGCCAAAAGCCACTGTGCCGATGATGCCATCGGAGAGGCTCAAGATGTGCTCGTCCAGCGCCACTGGCTTCCCTCCCGCACGCATAAGGGTGCTTATTAGTTTGTCCACCTGATCAAGAATACAATATATGTAATTTCAAACGCATGTTGCGTTCTGGTCGATCGTGAGTTTAAGACGTGAACTGAATAATCTTAGCCACTACTTAGCTAAGTAACTAGGGTGTTAACCCTTATATAGATAATGAAAAAAATTCCCACCGCATAAAAAAGAATACAGTATAGCTAATGTATCCACATATTATTAAAAGGAGGCGAACTAGGCTTCACATTTGTCCATACAAACCATGAAATAATATAGTGGTTGAGACACCACACTCGTCGACATAGACAAAATAATATGCTCCATCATTTTTATAGTGTATTCTTGTCTATATTAGTTGAGATTAAAGCTCCGTATGACATGACGGATGAGTCAACTGGTATGGAACACAACCCTTCCTGGTCGTACAGGGAGGTTTCATTTACAAAAGCAGTAATTTTAATACATCATTGCTTATCTATGTAGTAACTAAGAACTGAAGTGAATAAGAATTGGTCACGCCCAAATATCAAATATATCAACACATAGTAAATTAAATCTGTCCACGCGAGTGCACCGGTTATCCGGCCGGCTAGTTATTAAGTAACAGTACCAACAAGAAATTTAAACGACATCCATTTCTTGTGTACCTGCTCCTGCCGTGCGTACCATGCGGCCTTAACGCGGCGCCCGCTGAGAAGTTCGACCACCAGGAGCTTACGAATGTTGCGCCAATATGAGCCAAATGGTGCGAATGCCACGTTCTTGAGGTCATAGGTGAGGCGCTTCGGCCCGGGGGACACAGGCCGTGTGCAGCAGTCGAGGTCATGCACCTTGAGCCCCTCCCATGCCGCATCCGGCGACGACAAAACCACGGTCGGTGCTTTGCCGAGCTGAAGCTGCATCACCGGCCCGTGAAGCCGTGCCAGATCACGCAAAGTTCGATGCGGAAGCCGACCCAGCTGGTGCAGGTTGCCCAGGAAAGGCACCGGCGCTGGACCTGGTGGCAGCTTCATCTCTTTCTGGGAACACCTGCTCCGGCTCCGTGTCAACAGCAGGAGGGTAACAACAGAAACGAGTGCTAGGAGGATGAGCTCCCATTGCTGGATTAGGGAGAGCAGCAGGGTGGTGAGTGTGACCAACATTTTTGGCACTACTAACTGCTATAGCTAGCGCCTTGTCCTTGTGCTGGGAACAATCGAGATGCTAGCAGCACTGGTTTTGATTTTGCAGGCGCACCGGGATAGACTGGCTATATAAAGTAGGTGGTCTTGATTTTTGTCTTCCCCTCGACCCCGATTTTTTTGTAAACTCAGCAAAGACAGGAAACTCGGCAAATTGAGAGGTTTGCCCAGTGATGACAAAAAGAAACTCGACAACGTCTTCATTTGCTGAGTTACTTTCCAGACAAACTCGATCTGGCAAAGACCTGATAGATGGGCCCCACACAGACCTAACGAAGGCAACGTGACGGCGTGGCGACCTTTGCCGAGTTTCCACTAGCAGGAACTCGGCAAAAAATTGTATTTTCCTTTCTTTAATGAGGAAGGCCAGGCGTCCCACCTTTGCCGAGTACCCGCAATATAGAACTCGGCAAAGCCCTGCCCCTTCGTCTTCCTCAAATAACAGATGCGCGGAGTACGCCTCGACTCAAAAAAGCCCTAGCAGTCACCGTCGACACACCTCATCTCCCCACATCCGCCACTGCCGTGTCACCGCGCCGCCTCCACCTCCCCACAGCCACCGCCATCACCGTCACCTATCCCTGGATCATGTGGCCATCACCGGCTCCACCGCCGCTCCATCCACCGTGCCGCCACCGATTACCGTCGACGGCTCCACTGCCGCCTATCTCGGCCACGTCCGCAACGTAGCCGCCGTCGCTGCCTCCACCATGGCTGCAACCGGCATCATCGGCACCGCTGCGCCGCGGCTGTTGCCGTCGTAGCCGGTTCTACCGCGCCCGCGGCCGTAGTCCTCGTTGCCGGCTCAACAGTAAACCCGTTTCTCACGGGGCCGAGATGGATGGCGCTGATCTTGGGCGCGCGCAGGGCTACATATTACAAGCATCTTGTGGCATTATCATAGGACTACGAAATCAAGTACTCCAAGGGGGTAGTTTGACGGAATAAATTACATTGCACATGCCGACCTAAAGCAAAGTCTCCAATTTACTTATCATATACCCTTTGACATGGATTCACTTAAATAGTACTTAAAGTTCCCAACTTATATTGATTAATGAAGAATCAGTACAGTACTTGCAAACTTCAATAAGATCCTTCCACTAGTCAGTACCAACCTATTACTTCCTCGATGTCTCAAAACAACTGCAAGGAATACAGTTTTCAAGTTTCTAACTTTTAGAGACAATTCATGCAAGTTTTTATTCATACCACTAATGCACGCCTATCAATTTTAGAGACAATCCTAGACGTACAGGTGTTTTACGCGTCTGTGACGGACCCCCTCTCGCTAATTCGCTCGCCCCCCCTGATTTCAGGGGGTGGGGGCCCTGCTGCTAATCCTAAGCTAATCAATTTGCTCCACATCAGCCTGTACGATAAACCCTGTAAAACAAGCCTGTAGCTCTAGCATTACTCTAATCCATGACAGCAACCAATTACTATTCAACTCTCTAAAAAGATATAAGTGAAGCAAAAGAGTTCTTATCGTTTCTGTTAGGACTACCGCAATGCTCTAACAAGTATAATTGAAGCAAAAGAGCAATTCTATAAATTCATGACCATTCATGTCTCTCCAAAAGCATATTTATTTAGATATGATGATAGTAATGATCAGCAAACAAAAGTAAAGGACACTCCAAGAATAACACATATCATGTGAACAAATAAAAACATAGGTCCGACCGAGACAAACCAATAATTGTTGATGAAGAAGGGGATGAATATTTCCATGGGGTGCATTGTGCACCCCCAAGCTTGACTGCTTGCATCTCCTTATTCTTCTCATCTCACTATCTCACCTGAGTCTTAAACAGCGGCGGAGCTAGACAGAAAGCATTGGGGGGGCCAAACGCAAAAGATGAAGAGTTGGGGGGGGGGGGCAAACGCTAATTTTCCCCTAAGCTAAGCCCTTGAAATAAAAAACTCTTCAGGAATATATACAAGGCTGGGGGGGCACACCCCCCCCCCCCAGCTCACCACATAGCTCCACCGCTGATCTTAAAAACTTCCTCCACACAAAACATTGCAGAACTTCATTAGAGGGTTTACTACAAACAATGTTCAATCATATTCATGCCTTGCTGTAACATGGTTGTATAATTATAATTCATCATTAGATACTGTATGCGAACAAAAGAAATTAAATTCTGAACCCCCCCCCCCCCCCCCCAAAAAAAAAGGAACAATAAAAGGCAATTATACACAGTTAAAGAAACTACAGCAGCACTCTGTCAAAATGGAACAGTCTGTAAATATGTGAATAATATTTATAATTCTGTAACTCAAAACATTCTGGAAAATTAGGGCGTGACAGAGAACTTGCAAATGTGTACTGTGTAAATAATTCGTAATTCTAACAGATACTATTGAATTGATCTGATTGTTTTAGTAGCTGCAAAGTTTACGTTTAAGCACAACAACACATAAACTTGCAAATTAACAATACTAATGGCAATTCCTGGCACTCTATCGAAAGAAAAGATGCATAATGAAGTTTTTACAGTAGCATCAACCTCATTGGCGCACAAAACAAATAAAAGATTAATTGTGCGTTGCGTCCGATAAGCGCTTTTTTCATTGCCTTTTAGCTAGGCATAGTAATTTTGGTGTAGTTTTCAAGTTTTCTCATCAAGTGTTCCCAAAGAATATGGTGCTCTGATGATGGATTCATAAACTAGTTTAATTATCTAACTTGGCAAGTGTTCCATTCCTTTTCTCATAGGGAACTAAAATTTTATATTACCTTCCTTCATGTAAATTACATGACATATCGTTCCCAAGAACGGTCTACCAAGTATTATAGGACATGAAGGATTGCATTCTGTATCCATTATTATGAACCAACAGGGACATAATTTCTATTAGCTATGATAGGTACATTATCTATTCTCCCCAAAGTTTTCTTAATGGTAGAATCATCTACGTGCAAACTTAAAGAACATTCAGACATAGGCTTTAAACCAAGTACATCGTATAAGGCTTTAGGCATGGTGGAAACACTAGCACCTAAATCACTTAGAGCATTACATTCAAAGTTATTAATTGTGATCTTAACGGTAGGTTCCCATCCATCTTCAATTTTCCTAGGGATAGACGATTGTTGTTCTATTTTTTCTTCACTAGTCGTTATTACAGCTTCAGCAATATCTTTTGTAAAGGCTTTGTTTTGTTCAAGAGCATTAGGTGAACTGACCATGGCTTACAAGAGCTTAATAACTTCAGTACGAGTGCAATTATCATAACTAAAAGTCATACCATCAAAGGCAGTGGGATAAATATTACCTAATGTTTTGACTTCTTCAAGCAAACTTTTGACATTATTATTACAAGATTGAACACTCCTCAAATTCGCGGGATTATCTACCTATAGTCATGACCTCTCGAAGCCACCTTTATTGTCAACATAACTAATACCTCTAAACAAATTAGAAAGCCTGTCCACCAAAGGGGTTTCAACAATACCTAAAGTTTTGACCTCTTCCATACCCCTGGCAGCATAAATTTCAGCATTTTTAGCCTCTCTTCATTGTTGCTCTCCCTCTCTCCCTCTTCCTTCTAGCATAAAGTATTCACAACAATCACCATAGATTGACGTTTCTCGTAAATTAGGATTCTCTTTCGACTTTAGATTATATAAGTTGTGTCTTTCGGGGGAGATTATATTTAACCTAATGTTTCCCTCTGGGTGCCTTTCGCAGCCTACACCAACTTATTAAGATTAATGTAATCAAAAGTGAAAGGTTCAATTTCAGGTAAACTCTCATATGGTGACACAAAGATTTCAGAAACCTTTAAGGCTTTAACTCATTTTGCAAGGGACTCAAAGTCATCTTTAGAAGTTGGTAGAGGAGCTACCTAGAGGAGTGGATCCATAGGAGAGGAGAGTAGGGAGGTCTAGAGTGTGGAAGAGGAGCAGCCAATCCTCTAGTAAGGAGAGAAGAAGAAGGAGAGAAATGGACAGTACAACCTGGCTTATAAACGTGGGTGTCATTTACCAGTGATATGCACAATGATACACCTGCCACTGGTAAGTGGCACCCATGGCTAGTCTTGGCCAACTTATCAGTGGAGGGTGGGTTAGCTTGACCTCCACTGATTCTTGAGTTACCAGTGGCGGGCAAGATGATGGACCCACGAGTGGTATGTGGCGCCCATGGTAAATTTGGGCCCAGATTAATAGTGGAGAGAGCGCATAATGAAGCCCACAACTAATAAGTGACCAGATTACCAGTGGCGGGTGCACATGCTTGCCCACCCTAGTAATCTCACACCTGTAAGAAGTCCTACAATATTGTTAGTGTAGAAAAAAAAATCCAGATCAAACGATGAAGCAACTATCTAAGTAGTGTATGTCACAACTTAAACCACAACCTATTGAGGTCATATTATGACACCATGACAATTTCAGGAAACTTGGGTTGTACATAATGATTTCTAACGGATGCATCCCCGAATTGTTTTTACTTTTTTGCCCAGTGTTTTACAAAAACCATTCGGCAAAACCTGTCCCGCTGCACGTCTATCTTCAACCACGACTGAAATGGACACTTGTCCAAAATTTTCACCTGGGTGTTTTGTCCGAAAAACACTCGACAAACCACAAATATGCCGATTGTCCCTTTTTTTATAGAGAGTTTTACTGCCATAATCGACAGAGGGGTTGTTGCCAAGTGCCTGATAAAATACAGTTGGCAAACTACTCGACACTAGGCAAATTTGTGGATTCAGATAATGTTTTTACAAATGACCGTTTAATCGAACAGCTTGTGCTAAGTAGCTTTGCTATGCTGGGTGGTAGTTAAAGCATAATCCTGTGCTTCTTGGTCGGCAAAGAAAGCACACACCTTGCTATTTGTCGGCCTATAACTTTTATTGTTGGAGTACTCTTAATGCCACTCTATGACAATATACAACTAATCTGATCCATTAAAAAATACTCACGTATATATATATATATATATATATATATATATATATATATATATATATATATATATATATATATATCGGATTTCTTCTCAAGCTATTACAATGTTCACTATCGATCCCAAGTAACATGATGTCCTTTGATTCCACCGCCATGGTTTTGTCTTGATTTTGGCTGCCGTCAGGTCATAGTTGCGCATGGCATGTGGGTCCCGTTGCTGATCGCATGCACGCTGCATGAACACGTTATTGTAGAAGAAATGAATTTCAACCGCGATTAAATAAAAGTATACTTGATTGCTGGCAAGTGTATTGTCCTCTTCTTTTAAATAAAAGTATACTTGATTAAGCAGCAGGAAGGGCATCCAATTCATATTGTTTGTGTTATTCTCTTCGTCCAACAAAGACATGAACAATATAGCACTGGTCTTCTGTGGGCCCTACTAGTCGTTTGTGGTTAACCTCCACTGGAAAGTTAGGTGCATATGGCAGCTAAAACTTAACCATTCATTGTTTATCGACAATAATAATACGTTCTTTGGGCACGACAGATAAGATATACTTTGTACTATTGGAATCTAGTTATATGACGGAATACTGCAAGTTAGGCGCATAGGTCATGGTGTGTGATAGGTTACCAACTTTTGAAACAATATTTATTATCTTATAATCTGCAATTGGATACATTGCTTATAGAGTGGCGAATAATAGAAGACTTGTGCATGACAGATAAGGTATACTTTGTACTATTGCCATCTAGTTATATGACAGAATACTGCATGTTTGGTGCATTGGGCAGTTTTAAAAAAAAAAGGTGCATAGGGCAGCCAAACTTAACCATTTATTGTTTATAGACAATAAAAATACCCGCGCCAGGTCATGATGCGTGATAGGTTACCAACTTTTGCAATGATCTTTATTATCACATAATCTGCAATTGAATACAATGTTTATAGAGTGGCGAATGAGAGAAGACTTGGGCATGACAGATAAGATATACTACATACTTTTGGCATCTAGTTATATGATGGAATACTGCGTGTTAGGTGCATATGATAGACAAACTTGATCATTTATTGTTTATAGAAAATAAAAGTACCTGCGCCAGGTCATGGTGCGTGATAGGTTACCAACTTTTGAAATGATCTTTATTATCATATAATCTGCAATTGGATACATTGTTTATAGAGTGGCGAATAAGAGAAGACATGGGCATGACAGATAAGATATATACTTTCTACTATTGGCATCTAGTTAATTAGATGACGGAATGTTTCATGTTAGGCGCATATGGCAGCCACAGACAATAATAATACGTGCCCCAGTTCATGATGCGTCATATGTTGCCAACTTTTGTAACGATCTTTATTATCATATAATCTGCAATTGGATTGTTTCAAACAGTCGACAAAACTACAAGCATTATCGATCGTATATAGTAACTGGAAAATGATCTGTGTCAGCCGGCTGCCATTGTCGTATCTGTCGCGCGCGGAACTGTCGAATCGCAACTCATGTAGCTTCTTGATGTGTCTCCATGACCGTCGCGTGCTGAACTGTCGAATCGCAACTCGTGTAGCTTCTTGGTGTGTTTCCATGACCGTAGCTTCTTGACGTGTTTCCCTTTTGAGTTCTGCCAGCAATGCGTTTTTATTGCCACGTAGCTACATGGGAATGTGCCGAGAACACCTACGTCAGTGGAAGCACACAACATGCAAGCGATTATCACGGTTCTTCGGCCCTGAAGAGCTGCCCCCCCCCCCCCCCCCTGCTGGAAGGTCGAACGCTGACGCTGCCAAAATTATTTACCTTGCACCTGTCAAAAGAATATTTTATTTACACTTGGATGATTTTTGGCAGTCATGGGAAAAATGTTGCAGTGATATTATAAATGTTTTTTTGTGGCGTCCTTTAAAAATGTTTTGCAACACCATAGCTTTTTCTTTTTTGCGAATATGCAACGCGGTAGTTTTGTTTGCAAGCAGAGACCACTCAACTTTAGTCCTTTTTTTTCAGAGTAACTTCACTCCATGTTTTTCTTTTGCGGGGTAAATAGGAGTTTCATTCCATAATGATAGGGTTACAGTCTAGTGGCAGTAGTGCCTCAATACACGAAAGGACCACGGTGTAGCCATACAATAGTAGTACATATAGAGCGACTATAACTAGCCAAACGATCTGCTACCCTATTTTGGTCATGGGAAATTTTCTGGGGAATAAACTCCCTATCAATCATCAAAAACTTTATCTCAGCAACTAGATGACCATACGGAGAGCGATCCAGATTATCACCCTTGAGAGAAGCCAATGCTGTCGACGAATCAGACTGCACAATGATCGGGCCTTCAAAGTGTTGTTTTGCTACTGCCATACCTTGCATCAAAGTGTGAATCTCGGCCTCCAAAGCATCATTACAGTTAAACAAGAACTTATATGCTTAAAAAATAACACTCCCATCCTGTCTCCGTAGGACCATACCGGCGGCCGCAGACCCGTCGGCCTCTGAAAATGCTCCGTCCACCGAGAGGGCCACATGATCTACAGGGGGTTGTGGCCATGGCGGGGGCTGTGGTGAGACCTTGATCATAGGAGATGGAAGTAAATCTTGGCATGCCATTTTCCCCTTAATAATTTCCTCCATAGTATAACTTTGGTCCATGTTGCCCACAAGGGCCAACTGCAGTGAGATAAGAGAGGTGAGAAGGTGGCAACCTGTTTTAGCCCATGAAAATATATTTCTTAAGGAACGGATCTCTAGTTTTTTTGAAGGGTGGATTTTATTGGCTCAAAGTGAAGCATCAAGAGGGTACAAACACGATGAGCACACTTTCTGCCACTGCATAGCAAGGATGCACACAATCAATATCAACGCACACAAAAACCACGCCAACAAAGAGCAAAGTCATAACACCATAGGCGAGGAAAAAAGAAAGAACCCCCCCCCCCTTCTTGAAGGTGACATTCTTGAAGGGTGGATTTTATTGGCTCAAAGTGAAGCATCAAGAAGGTACAAACACGATGAGCACACTTTCTGCCACTGCATAGCAAGGATGCACACAATCAATATCAACGCACACAAAAACCACGCCAACAAAGAGCAAAGTCATAACACCATAGGCGAGGAAAAAAGAAAGAACCCCCCCCCCCCCAAAGTGATATGATATGTGATCGACAAACTACAGGAAAGACCATATCTGAACCAACCATTTCATAACACCACATGGACGATGAGGTTCTTCAACAGCAACACCTTCAAGAAGGGAGTGACAATTAATCGCCACAGTCACTAAATCCAATTAGTCTGCTAGAATCAAGGTTTTCCTTATGAAGAAACAATCTAAACATATCCGAGCAATGACTTCAACAAGGTAATGGCATATAAACATCTTCGTTGCAAGCTATGACCAACTCGTGTCAAACCTGGGCTTTCCTTAAGAAATTGGGTGCTCGAGAAGCACCACCATCGAAGTCACTCATGTGATGTCGCCACCATTTTCCGCAATCCCTGCAAGTACATACGATGTGACCGCCGCCACCGCACAACCATCCCTCTACGTCAAGTACTCATTCATAGTTTACATATCATCGCCGAACTCAACCACCGAATATAGAGAGACGAATTGTCCCAAAGATATTCCACTGGCCACCGACATCATGGAGCCGTGGGAGGTCGATGCATAGTCTGCAGCCACCGCTACCGCCTGAAGCCCCGTGTGCCGATGAGGGGAGGCCAAGCCGTAGTCCATCATGGCCTGACTCCCCAAGCGCCATCGGGGGACGCACACAACCACTGGAACAAATCAAATCCCGGCCACGGCACCACCTCATCCAGCGCTTGCCCATCCACGCCAGGAACAAGTCCAAACTTGGCTTGCCACAACACCCCATCCAGCACTCACCATCGTTGTTCAAGACCCGCTGCTAGGGACCGCTGCCCGCGTCCACCCAGCCACCGAGTCCCGCCAGGACCTCGCATCTGAGCTTGTGCTGATGTGTTGCCCATATCGGTGTGCACCAGATCTAGGTGCCACCGCGAGAAGAATCCCCGTTGTCGCAATTGGCTACACGGGCTTCGCTAGGGTTCAACAAGGCACGCCCGAGCCGCACTGGGCAAGCCGACGCAGGGTCCCTCCATGTCGATAGAAGTGTTTACAAGACACATTGAAAGATGCATGATGTAGGCAGTCACTACTGGGAAACTTCTTATAGATGGATCTTTACCAACGCCAGGCAATGGGGCAAAGGCATGCCCATCATTGGTATTTAGTACTATTTATATGAACTCTACGTGAAAACTATTTTGATTAACCTACACGAAACATTCTCAAATTTTTAAAAAGCGTGTAATTGACATATCACGACACCATAACAAGTCTCATGATTTTCTGGTTCCCCTCGATTTTTTATAGAATTAAAATAGCAACCCCCTACACGTCGGTGGCCGAGTCTTGCCCCATGGGTATGGGATAGAGCCCTTTTGTTGCCGGCCTTTTTTTGGTTGGGGGGTAGCCCCTAGAAGGTGTGGGGGAGTGGGGGATGGAGGCCACTGCTATTATATTTTAGTAAATAATAGCGAAGAATGGCAAAAAATTATAGCATTGGCAGGCAAAAGAAAAATAATGTATTGGGTTGATTGAGCACGGTAAAAATAATGTGTTCTGATTGGTAGATCCCAACCCCTCACAGATCGCCCTAGTCTACACCTCTTCCTTCTCATTCTCTTCGCTTCACCTCCTTCTATTCTCATCCTCTTCTCTTCTTCTCCTTCTCTTTCCCCTCCTTCTCCACCAATGCCCACAGCCCCATTCTCTCCCTAATCGGCTGGTGGTTCCCCCTCTCCTCTCTCGGAGCGAAGCAACCATGCGTCTTACCAACGGTGATGTGTTGCAGTAGTTGATCGAGCATGAAGGGGGTGGAGGGGAGTGGATCATTCTTGATCACTCCATGGATCTCGAGCACATTGGGGCCCCCCTCCTCAAGTGGATCCTCCTCAGAGGATATCAGAAGCAAGGGTGTAGCCATGGTCAGCGGCTGCCGAATCCGGCAGTGGACAACGAAGATGGCGTCAGGCTCGCCAGCAGCATCCTCTGCAACGTCAATGAGGCTCTGGTGGCCACGACATGGACGTCCCCTGCGCACAATGACGGTGGTGACCCCTTGGGTGCGGGCTTGGCCTGTCCCATGGGGGTGTGGTTCATTCCTGTAAACCTTAGCAGTGGCGGGAAGGAAACTACGCCTGCCATTGTTAAGCTAAATACAAGTGACACGCCCAAAATATCGTGCGCCACTAGTAATTTAGATTACCAATGGTGAGTGCTACTTCAGGCCCACCGCTGGTAACCTGAATACCAGTGGTGGGCATGGCGCCTGCCACTGGTACTGCTAAGAAATTTTGCAGTATTGACTGTTATATTATGAAACTATGAAGCATTAGGTGGCTTAGTGGAAACATGTTGTAATATTCTGGAGTTTCTGCCATGGTGGCTTAGTATCCACGTAAGTACTATGAATGATGTGTTGTCTGTCGTATTGTGGCAATCCGGTGGTTGTCGAGTGGGCTGATCGCAAGCTCGGATTAGCCGTCAATGCATGGTGCCCGCCATAAAAAATGAGGTCGCTCATCAGGGCAGTAAATTCAAGGTGGTGCCTTGACGGATGAACTTTGAGCTTCTCCCTGGCCGAACTGGTTCTGACGCCTCTCTATTGAGTGTTTCAATGGGACCACAGATCCTGAAGAATTTCTACAGACATAAACCGGACCCACTGAGGCTACTTGTGGAAATGATGAGGTCATGGCGAAATATCTAGTGGCCTCCATCAGTGGGACTACATGACCATGGCCGACACATGGAAACCTATTTGGGAAGAACTATTTTGCAAGTTCACCTCCATCTTCCACGCTCTTGCTCAATAAGCATTCAACATATAGCAAGTTGAGATCCTACCACTCCGACCATGTGGGTTAGAATAGAGGAAACCCTTGGGAACGAACGAGCCTAGAAAGCCGTTTGTCAGGTGGACTCGGTGTTAAGCCCGGAACCACTTCATACAAGGGGAAGGGAAACCGACAACCTGGGTCACCACGTTTCAGGCACAAACGATGAAGAAAGTGATTTCGGAAAGTGGTGCCTTTTGCATCAAACCTATAGAAAAACATCATGATGGCTTATCTATATCAAGGTAGTATATGAGGGAGTGGAGTCAAGTTCATGGGGAGATCATTAGGTAGCCACAATAGAAGTCGAAGAGGAGTCGGATGACAATGTCGACCCCTTCTGGGATCGCACTCTAGATCGTATCTTTGGGGGATCATCTTCCTACGGGTCCAAAAGGAAGTACAAGGTCGTGGAGAGGCAAATGATGGCCATCATCCCAATACCAAATAAGAGATAAGTGGTCCAACACTACGATCACTTCCGGCTAAGAAGATTGTACCAAGAACATGATTCAACCATAGCATTTTCCATTGGTGGTGACACTCTTCATCGCCAATTGGAACATACCCTAGTTGCTAATAAATAAAATTCCTTAAGCTTCATTTTCAGCAATGTTCTCGATGGCTTCCAGATACCTCGATCCACGATCTAACCAATCAAACTATCTTTTCTCATCATAGTCCTGGGGTTGTTGGCTGAACCCACAGGGCAAGGTAGTGAGTATCGTGATTCTATTGTAAGATTCTATGACTTTACGATCTAAGGTAACCCCTCTGATTCTAAAATTTTGGAATGTAGATTCTACATTTCTACGACTTGTGATCCTACCATCGTTCCTCCAATCCGATTCAGAACCATGAGTCCAACTACCTTGCCATCGGTTAGGTCACTCTTGAGGAATCAATCGGCATCCGAGTAAATTTCTAGGCAGAAAAGATTTTTTCTTTTTCGAGGATGTGTGGGATGGAAACCTAGTGAAGTTTTCCTTTAGTAGGAACTTTACCAACATACCGATAGCTCAACGGTATGACACGGTTGGGATCCTTTCTTCTATCCGGATGAAGGATAGTCTGAATTCCCTGATCCGGCAATGCAACACGAGTGAAATATATTCCTTTCGCTCCATATATTCCATTTTGAACTTGAGGGGGGTTAACCCATTGTTTTGCATGATATAATTCATGTATTCTGTTGATTGTGTTTTAGCATGTGTAATTTGGAGGGATTTGAGGAGCTCGAGCTTGACCACCCTACAGGTGAAGGGGAGATTCAGCTGGGTCTTGCTCTGAAGACTCCATATTTATGGCGGAAGGAGAACATGAAGCTTCCAAATTGGACGCCTCCGCCTCCTCCTCCTCCTTCGGTGAGTCAGGGCACTCCGCCTCCTCCTCCGGCGAGTAATCAGGGCTCTCCGCCTCATCATCCGCCTCCTCCGGCGCGTGAAGGCACCCCGGCTCCTTCTTCGCCTCCTCCGGTAAGCACGCCGCCTCTTCAGTGTGTAAGGGCACTATGGCTTCTCCTCCGCCTCCTCCGGCACATCGGAGCACACCGCCTCCTCCGGCGCGTTGGATCACTCCGCCTCCTCTGGCGCGTTAGCCGACTCCATCGCGTCAACAACGGTGGAAGAGAGACGCCGCCGCTCTAGCGGTTAACAGTAGTACAAGCAGAGGAGGGAAGCAGTTCAAATACAGTCCATCTCTCAAGGCTCTGGAAAAGTTACCTTATGAGATGACCGACAAGGAAAACGAGGACATCAGTCGTGCCCAAGTGACGGACTTTTTTGCACTGAAACCTCCACCTCCGAAGGAAATGATAGATCCGGTGAAAGTGAAGCGGACTATCGATGTCGTGAAGTTACCACCGCCGCCTCCGCCGGATTCCAACTATGTGCGCACTATTAAAAAGGCATGTAAGGAAGCGGAGCGGTCGGGAAGTACTTGTAGTGATGCAAGGTTAGCAACACGAAGAAGTGGGAAAAAATTCCACAGCTCGGCGAACAGGTGAAGCAAACGTGCTCCCCGCTCAAGGTGTCTAGCGATATCGTCGCTACTCATCCGGGGATGGTGCCCGGTACCTATCTTTGTGATTACCTGCCCGATGATGTACCCATTGAAATAATGGAGGTGGACGAATTCAGATATGAGTACGGGTAGCCTCTCGTGAAACCTGATCATCCTCGTCTAACAACGATGATGCAAAGACTCCATGATTGGTACATGGAAAGATGCAGGAAGTCTGGGAGGCATACTTTGACGATGAGAATTAAAGAGGAGCACGACCTCATTGGAATGGATATTTTGAATATTGAATTTGACGAGTTATCCAGTTATACAATCAAAAGGTCCTCGACAAAACACTCATGGCAAATGATGGCAATCATCCCAATACCAAATAAGAGATAAGTGGTCCAATACTACGATCACTTCCGGCTAAGAAGATTGTACCAAGAACATGATTCAACCATAGCATTTTCCATTGGTGGTGACACTCTTCATCGCCAATTGGAACATACCCTGGTTGCTAATAAATAAAATTCCTTAAGCTTCATTTTCAACAATGTTCTCGATGGCTTCCAGATACCTCGATCCATGATCTAACCAATCAAACTATCTTTTCTCATCATAGTCCTGGGGTTGTTGGCTGAACCCACAGGCCAAGGTAGTGAGTATCGTGATTCTATTGTAAGATTCTATGACTTTACGATCTAAGGTAACCCCTCTGATTCTACAATTTTGGATAGTAGATTCTACATTTCTACGACTTGTGATCCTACCATCGTTCCTCCAATCCGATTCAGAACCATGAGTCCAACTACCTTGCCATCGGTTAGGTCACTCTTGAGGAATCAATCGGCATCCGAGTAAATTTCTGGACAGAAAAGATTTTTTTTCTTTTTCGAGGATGTGTGGGATGGAAACCTAGTGAAGTTTTCCTTTAGTAGGACCTTTACCAACATACCGATAGCTCAATGGTATGACACGGTTGGGATCCTTTCTTCTATCCCGATGAAGGATAGTTTGAATTCCCTGATCCGGCAATGCAACACGAGTGAAATATATTCCTTTCGCTCCATATATTCCATTTTGAACTTGAGGGGGGTTAACCCATTTTTTTGCATGATATAATTCATGTATTCTGTTGATTGTGTTTTAGCATGTGTAATTTGGAGGGATTTGAGGAGCTCGAGCTTGACCACCCTACAGGTGAAGGGGAGATTCAGCTGGGTCTTGCTCTGAAGACTCCATGTTTATGGCGGAAGGAGAACATGAAGCTTCCAAATTGGACGCCTCCGCCTCCTCCTCCTCCTTCGGTGAGTCAGGGCACTCCGCCTCCTCCTCCGGCGAGTAATCAGGGCTCTCCGCCTCCTGATCCGCCTTCTCCGGCGCGTGAAGGCACCCCGGCTCCTTCTTCGCCTCCTCCGATAAGCACACCGCCTCTTCGGTGCATGAGGGCACTATGGCTCCTCCTCCGTCTCCTCCGGCACGTCGAAGCACTCCGCCTCCTCCGGCGCGTTGGATCACTCCGCCTCCTCTGGTGCGTTAGCCGACTCCGTCGCGTCAACAACGGTGGAAGAGAGAGGCCGCCGCTCTGGCGGTTAACAGTAGTACAAGCAGAGGAGGGAAGCAGTTCAAATACGGTCCATCTCTCAAGTCTCTTGAAAAGGTACCTTATGAGAGGACCGACAAGGAAAACGAGGACATCGGTCGCGCCCAAGTGACGGACTTTTTTGCACCGAAACCTCCACCTCCGAAGGAAATGATAGATCCAGTGAAAGTGAAGCGGACTATCGATGTCGTGAAGTTACCACCGCCGCCTCCGCCGGATTCCAACTATGTGCGCACTATTAAAAAGGCATGTAAGGAAGCGGAGCGGTCGGAAAGTACTTGTAGTGATGCAAGGTTAGCAACACGAAGAAGTGGGAAAAAATTTCACAGCTCGACGAACAGGTAAAGCAAACGTGCTCCCCGCTCAAGGTGTCTAGCGATATCGTCGCTAATCATCCGGGGATGGTGCCCGGTACCAATCTTGGTGATTACCTGCCCGATGATGTACCGATTGAAATAATGGAGGTGGACGAATTCAGATACGAGTACGGGTAGCCTCTCGTGAAACCTGATCATCCTCGTCTAACAACGATGATGCAAAAACTCCATGATTGGTACATGGAAAGATGCAGGAAGTCTGGGAGGCATACTTTGACGATGAGAATTAAAGAGGAGCACGCCCTCATTGGAATGGATATTTTGAATATTGAATTTGATGAGAATTAAGTCTCTATATATATCTCACCTCCTTCATTGCATGTATATATAATTATCCTCACTATATTATGCAGGTTGAAGATCGTGGAATGCAGGAAAGCAGATATCCTTGACATTGGGTTCATTAACCCAAATATCATACATGAATGGACGGTCAAACACAATGTCAAAGAGACCGAGGACAACTTACTACAATCGTTGCTTCGAAATCAAAACAAAGATGAAATACTCTTTCCTTACAACTTCCAGTGAGTGTTACTTTCTTGTGCATATTCGGTTTCCCTTACTCGAGGTTAATTATAGTAATGTAATTGATGAGTTATGCATGCGTGCACAAGTTTCACTTTATTTGCTGAGATTAAGCTTGGAACTAGAATAGTAACTGTCTTGGACTCGAGAAGAAAAAGTTCCGAGGAGTATGCGAACATGACTAATATGCTCCAGAAGTAACTTCAATCGATCATTATCGCACCATATCGGCAACTTTGTTCATTTCCTGATATCAAGTAATTATTCTCTTTGTCAGGCAGGGTTTGGAAACAGTTCACCGCCATTGTTCTGGCACTGTCGAAGGAGCTGCGATTTACACACTCGAAAGTAAGTACTACTAGCTAGTTCCGCGCATCCCCCATTGATTCTATCTAGTTTCATCAAAACCATTAAGCATGCTTGATTATCAGTTTGATTGAATTCTAATTCTCGTAAAGTGCTTGTGGCAGGAAGCAGGGAATGATTTTTGTGGATACTACATTTGCGAGTTCATATACAACTTGACGAGATCTAAGTGGGGCTAGTCTAAAGAAGATTTTGATGTACATAAACAAAAAAAATCATAATTTTATTTTATTACCATCATTTGTGTTGACTTTCATTCATATACAGGTATTGACCCACTTCTTTAAATTAGATGTGGGAGATGCGGGATGAACTCCTACCACATGATCGCATATGAGCAATTCAAGAGAAATTGGCAGGATTCTTTCTTGACCACGTCGTAAAAAAGACGGAGAATACCATGTGGATGTTCAAATAGACCTTAGATGTTAGGGTTTTTAAGAGATCTTATATTGTATATATGTAGCTAGTAGCGTCGGATAGATATACGGAAACTTCTTGTTCGACCAATCTCACGAAGAAAGAGAGGTCGATCATTTCTCTCTGTAAATGTTCATGACGATCTTGTGTACTTAATGGTTCCTTCATTTGCTTACTAGCTAGCATGTCGAGTTCTCTCTATATGTATGGTAGCTAGCGTCGACCAAGCATGGAGATAAGAGAGGTCACTTCTCTCTAGCTATTCGCTAGCTGACACAATATGAAACCCCTAAATTAACCCTCCAAAACCCCCTAATCGTTCCCCCTTCATAAAAACCCCCAGCTCTTGAGCTACTGACGCGTGGATGCCATTTGGTCCCAGTTGGTGTTACCAACCGGGACTAAAGGCCCTCCTGCCTGGGCTCGCCACATCGGCCACGTGGAGCAACATCTGTCCCAGTTCGTAAGCGAACCGGTACTAAAGGTGTTGGGATTTAGTCTTGACCCTTTAGTCCTGGTTCCAGAACCGGGCCTAATGGACCTCTGGAACCGGGACAAATGGCTCATTTTCTACTAGTGACTAGTCACTCACAAGCATCAATCTATAGTTCCGACACAAAGATTGAACACAAGAGATGAACTAGGGTTTGAGAGGAGATGGTGTTGTTGAAGATGTTGATGGAGATTGCCCTCCCCAAGATGGGAGAGTTGTTGGTGATGATGATGACGATGATTTCCCCCTCCGGGAGGGAAGTTCCCCCGGTGAAATCGCTCCACCGGAGGGCAAAAGTGCTCCTGCCCAAGTTCCACCTCAAGACAACGGTGCTTCATCCCGAAAGTCCTCCCCTTATTTTTTCTAGGTCAAAATGACTTATATACCAGAAGATGGGTACCGGAGGTGGGACGAGGGGAGCACAACCCACCAGAGCATGCATGGGCTCCCTGGCATGCCCAGGTGGGTTGTGCCCACCTGGTGGGCCCCCTCTCATACTTATTTGCTCCAATAATTCTCATTTATTCCATAAAACTTCCTCGTGAAGTTTCAGCTCATTTGCAGTTGTGCAGAATAGGCCTGACGTAGCTATTTCTGGCCCAGATTTCCAACTACCGGAATACTCCCTCTTTGTGTGGACCTTGCATATTATGAGAGAAAAGGCATTAGAATTACTCCAAAAAGCATTATTATGCAATAAACAACATAAATAACAGTAGGTAAACATGATGCAAAATGGACGTATCACGTTCCTTTGCAATAAGAGTCAGTGCATCCAACACTGAAAGCGCATGGCAACCTCTGCTTACCTCTACGAAGGGTCTATCGTTTACTTTTATGAAAAGTGTCAGAGTTATTCTCTCTATTCCTTTTTATTTTCTCTTTGGCAAGCATCTTCTGGTGGGGAAAGATCTAGGCACATATGTCCAGTTGAATGTGGATGGGCATGAGTTATTATTGTTGACATCACCCTTGAGGTGAATATGTTGGGAAGCAAGTATAAGCCCCTATCTTTCTATGTGTTTGGCTGAAACTTGATGCTCCATATGTATGGTGTGTGTGTTAACAATCATGAAAGACTAAATGATAGTTGAGTATGTGAACTTGCCAAAAGGTTCCTACATGTCACCCTTCCTGAAAGTATGATGAACTGCAATTGCATTGTTGACTGAGAACATAGTTTGTTAATTTTCAAGAAAGTTTACGTTTCATACTTCAATATTTTGATGAATTGTTACTTGCTCATATGAAGTTCGTGATAGTAATCATTGGTACTATAATATTGTTCGTGATGCTTTCATGTACGCATTTTATTTTTATCGACAACTCTCTCTCTAAGCATGTGGGCATGTTTTAAGCTTGGGGGAATTGATACGTCCATTTTACATCACGATTTATTACTATTATTTATAAAGTTTTTATTCAATATATAACACTTCATGCAGTATTTCTAATGCCTTTTCTCTCTTAATATGCAAGGTTTATACAAAGAGGGAGAATACCGACAGCTGGATTTCAGGGCCTGAAAAAGCTACAACAGAGATACCTATTATGCACATCTCTAAATGGGCTGAAATTCAACGGAGAATTATTTCAGAATATATAAAAAATATTGGGCCAAGAAGTTACTAGAGGAGGCCAACCAGGTGCCCACATGGCACCTGGGAGCCCCCCCCTCCTATGGCGCGCCCTGGTGCCATGTGGAGGCCTTGGCCCACCTCCGACCTTCTCCTTCTAGTATATAGCTCATTTTACACTAAAACTTTTATGGGGATACTTTCGGGACGAGGCACCACCGCCACGAGGCAGAACTAGAGCAGGAGCACTTTTGCTCTCCGGCGGGCAGATTCCGCCGGGGACACTTCCCTCCGGGAGGGGGAAATCGAAGCCTTCGTCATCACCAATAACCCTCTTATCATGGGAGGACCAATCTTCATCATCATCAATAGCACCATCTCATCTCAAACCCTAGTTCGTCTCTTGTATCCAATCTTTGTATCAAAACTATAGATTGCTACTAGTGGGGTGCTAGTAGTGTTGATTACCTATCGTAGTTGATGCTAGTTGGTTTGCTTTGCGACATACTAAACGTTCAGATCTTTTATGTTATTCAATACCCCTCTGATCTTCAACATCATGATGATGAGTGAGTAGTTAATTTTGTTCTTGAGGACATGGAAGAAGTCTTGTCATAAGTAATCATGTGAATTTGGTATTCGTTCGATATTTTGATGATATGTATGTTGTGATTCTCTTAGTGGTGTCATGTGAACATCGACTACATGACACTTCACCATTTATGGGCCTAAGGGAATTCATTGTGGAGTAGTAATTAGATGATGGGTTGCTAGAGTGACAGAAGTTTAAACCCCAGTTTATGCGCTATTCCGTAAGGGGCTGATTTGGATCCACACGTTTATTGCTATGGTTAGACTTTGTCTTAATTCTCTCTTCGTAGTTGTGGATGCCTGCGAGAGCGGGTAATCATAAGTGGGAGGCTTGTTCAAGTAAGAACAACACCCAAGCACCGGTCCACCCACATATCAAATCATCAAAGTAGCGAACGCGAATCGAATGAACATGGTGAAAATGACTAGATGAAATTCTTGTGTGTCCTCAAGAACGTTTGCATTATTATAAGTACTTGTTCCGGCATGTCCTTTGCACTCAAAAGGATTGGTCTATCTTGCTGCGCTCTATTTACACTTGTCACTTGTTACTCGTAACAAATTATCTTGCTATCAAACTATCTGTTACCGCTTATTTCAGTGCTTGCAGAAACTATCTTACTGAAAACCGCTTGTCATTTCCTTCTGCTCCTCATTGGGTTCGACACTCTTACTTATCAAAAGAACTATGATTGACCCCCTATACTTGTAGGTCATCACCGGCCGTGATAGCGACGACACCCGAGAGTGCCGGTTTTCTTCTTCGAGATGTCGGTCGGTCCGGTCTGCCCTACCTCTTCCCACCTCACTGCTACTCAGGTAAAAACCCTAACTGCGGTGAGCGGCTACGGCGCTCTGGGCATCATGTCCTTCATGAAAGCATCGCCGTGAGAGTATTGTGGTGGTGGGCATCGTGTTGGCTCGTTGGGAGCTGCAGATGGTGTGCCCTTCTCCCTCCAGTGGCATCTACTTTGGGGGAAACCCTAGACCCTCGGTCTCCCGGATCGGATGGTGACGGGGAATTTGGTGTCGTTCTCCCTCTTGGGGGCCTTGTTTTAGAGCGGGTACTAACTGAGGGGGCCAATAGGTGGAGCGGTGTTGTATCTACCGCATCGAAGATGATGGGTCTCAACGGCGTGGCGTAGTGGAGTCTTGGCGTTGGACGCGGGTTGATGGACACGTGCAGGCTAGTGGCACTGTATGGCGTCGTGGTGGTGCCGACGGTAGTTGGACCTGACAAGGTCAATGCATTGATCGCTCCTGGAGATGGGACGGTGGATGATGGTAGCAGCAGATCTAGAGCGTGCGCATGCGGTGCGCGATGTGGGTCGGCCAGAGCAGGTGGTGCTCTCGAGCTGATGCGGGGCAACTGCGTGAGGCCACCGGATTATATAGTGCGCTTTCATGTGGTTCAGGCACATTATCAAGATTGTAGGTGTTGCGACTTGGTTTGCTAGATAGGTGGCTCCAGGTTGATCCATGTATTCATGTTGTTAGACTCTGTTGAATAATAATAAAGATGGATGTATGCATCAATTGATGCAAGAGGCCGGGGGTTATCCTCCTTTTCAAAAAAAATATGTTTGAAAGCAACATTACCAATTTTGAGTCTATTTCTAGTTGTTGGCTCCCTGCTAAGGTATTTCAGATTTAATGTCATTTCTTTTGCAATGTTGTGGGATTATAGAAGTTCCGTAATGACATTGGTTTTAACCTTCAGGTGTGGATGAGCATGAAGTAGGCTTGGAGTGACATCCTCAGTTCCATCAAGGAGTTGAAATTTCCTTTCAAAGATGCTGAGGTGGAGGAGCTGGACAAATTTCGTGGTCTACTCGTCAGTAAATATCCAACCTGACCACGTAAACTGTCCCCATATGTCAGGGCAGACAGCTCGGACAATGCCTGGACAAGAGCGAGAGACTAACCAACCGACCCTGCTAATCCTTATCATATGTCCGCAAACCCTAGCCCGTATGTGGGGAGCAAATGAGGGTGTCCTTACATATCCGAGCAGTCCACCACCGTAGATCCTGTTGGAGTTGTGCTGTCTGTTGATAAGGTACGGAGACCTGTGCTAGCAGGACACTCGTATCTTAGGCATCATATATAACATAGGGGTAGACACACAATGTAACCTACGTCAACATAATAAAACTTATGTCAACATAATAGCACAGGCATGCTGGGGGAGCTGGCTGCATGGTGGCTGGTGTGCACTATTTAGCGGTGTCAACGGGGAGGAGCGACCATAGTCACGCCCCAGGAATTAGCCGATGTTCAGTGAAACTAGTTAACAAATCTCGGTGTTGTGCCTTGTGTGATTATTTGATGCTTGATAGATGGATATGCATATGCGGCATGGATTATTCTAACGGCTTGGATCCGGCCCACCATGAATCATTTTTTCTCTTTATCTGGTGGGACCAAGAACCACCCCCACCAATCATATGTATATGTATGTGTCCGGGTGATTTGAGAAGTATGGTTGCATGCGCGGACAATTGGGGTTTCTGCAGGCGTGACTGCGGACGCTGTCTACATGCGTTCGCGGACACATTTACCTCTAACATTTGGGGGGTGAAGATGACCAAGGGAAAACCTCCTTTTGGCATGTAAAACATGACTTTTTGGTTTCATTGAAAAACAAGCTCGTCGAATGAACCAGTTTTTTTATAGGAGGAAAACATGAAGATACATGTGGAATCCACAGATTACCACCGTCCAACAAGTACGTACACTGGTCGAGGCCAACAACTCACAAGATGAAACATCCTCCATCATCCATCGCTTCCTTGATGCATCAATGGAGTTTCATATCATAGTTTAGCCATAGGAGCCGGACAGTGGAGCAGTATATCATCCATTTGGTGTGTGAAGCAGGGCAGTGCGTGGTCCATGAGCGCGACCAAGACCTTGAACCCTGTCCGGCGCCTCTCGTCCGTGGAACTATAAGGCAGCAAGAAACACGGAAACGTGCTCCCGAGGATCCGCCAAGAGAGTGGCAGCACGACGTCCGGCCGACCCCACCCGAAATCCACCTCCGAGTGGCCGAGGCGCCGCCAGTCCGTGAAGGCGCTCACACCGCCACCCGCCGTCACCCGCTCCCCGCGGCGGCGGTGCATCTCCTGGAAGTCGATGTAGGAGCGAACGTACTCGTCGTCCACCGCTTGCTTGCTCCTCCTGATAAGAGCAGCTGTGTCCGCCAGCCCCTGGCCGACGAGCTCGCCGGCGGCAAGGGCCACATATACGGGGACGCACGCGTTGCCCCAGTATCCATCCGGGAGCGCCGGGTCAAGAATTCTGCTCACGTTCATGGAGTAGACCATCTTCACTAGCTCGTCGGGGCGAGTTCCGTTGGCCTTCACCCTGCAGTCAATTATATATCCACGACTACTGCATCAGGATTCAGGAGGCAGTTGCTGGACTGGACCAAATAAATTCGATTCGATGATGGTGTCCAAGTCGTAACCTTACCTGGCGCGCCAGATAAACGCCGCGATAACCTCGAAGGTTGTGAGCTTGAGGCCGGCCTCGCCAGAGAGCTGCTCCCGGAGCGTCCCCACGCTTGCGTTGCTCACATGGAAGCACTCCCTCGCCACCAGCTGCTCATGCCCATACCTGTACGGCCCGACGTCCTTGTGAGGCGCGAGGACGCGCTCGAACGGAATCGCCAAGCGCGGCGGCCGCCTGGACCCCAGCCGCTCCTGCCGCTCCCACACCGGCGTCACAGCCGGCTGCTTCCCCTGTGCGAACAGCGCCGCAGCCGCGAGGAATTTGTCGGCGCCGGCACCGTCGCATAGCGCGTGCGCACACCTCATCCCCAGGGCGACACCGCCGCACGCAAACACCGTAGCTTTCAACGCCAGCACCGGGTCTGCCATGGCGACACGGTCCGATGGCACCAGCTGCTCAAGCAGCGCTGCGTCCAGCCTGTCCGCATCGACTTGGTCTGCCCTCAGGTCTGACACCGCCAGCACGAGGGGAACGGCGTCGCTCCCGGATACAAGGACGCGGCCGTCGTCGTGGACTGAGCCGGCCAGCTCCGGGAAAAGACCCAGAGCAGCTGCAAAAGCGCGCTGGAGAACACCGAAAGGATCTATGGAGGGCGGGTGGGAAGGGAATATGCGAAGCGTGCGGAAGTCGACCTCGAACACGTTGTGGTCGGAATCCAGCACAGAGAGCGGGGCGGACACGGGCACCACCGGAGCAGGCACCGGGACAAGCTGGACTGTGTCCAGGACACGCGGCTCCGACTCCATGCACGAATACCGGGTTGCGATATGCCTTGCTGCGTTTAATTTGGATTTGGAGTTGGGCACTACCCTTGTATCAATCTAGAGTATTTGTCATACATATACACCACCCTCGGTTCCATAATGTAGTGTGTAGCTACATTTTTCTTTCGAATGTCATTGTGTGTAGTGCGGTAGGTTGAGATGTCTCCTTTGATGGAAGGTGCTGGCCGGTCCTGAATTGAGTTTATTATTACAATGACAATGATGGATGTCCAGTGCATTTACACAACCTTTTTGTTGTTGTTGTTGTTATTGTTGTTGTTGTTGTTGTTGTTGTTGTTGTTTAGCTTGATAGATTCCTGTCCGTTCATTGGTCACCTTTTATTGCATGTATATAAGTAATGAACGCGTCTAGCGGGCAAACGCTGGTCACCTTTTATTGCATGCATATAAATAATGGACGCGTCTTGCTGGCAAACCTTTGCCCGCTAGCGCCCCCCGGCAGCCTCTCATATTTGGTAAGTTTCGGTCCCCCTGTCCAAATTTGGAAAGTGAGCGGCCCCCGTTTCCCGTGTCCCTTGTCTACTCAGTGAGAAGAATTCTCTGGACAAGAGAACAATGTATCCTTTCCCATTTTCTCCACCACACAAATTTGAAAGAAGTGTGTGGCGACAGTAGTGGGATGCCACGTCCTTCTTCTGCTTCTTCTCCACCACACAAATGGACACGGGGAACAGTGTATCCTTCCCCCTTTTCTCCCCTGCCTCCACTCCAAGGTCCCTGCAATGCCTAAGAGCATCTCCAGCCGTTGGGTCCCCAGGGCGCCGAAAAAGAGCGGCCTGGGGGTGCGCCGACGATAAACTCGGCGCTGGGGGCGGTTCGGCACCCAGCCATCGCCCCCCAGGTCACCCCCAGGCGCCGATTTCAGCCCAACTTTCGGCCAAAATATGTCCTAAAATGACCCGAGATCTGCGTGAATCGGCCCATATTCGGCGCGGTTCGGCGTGTTTCGGCGTGAATTTTCTCATACAGATAGAAATCAATTAGTTCGTCACATAGCTGCTGCGGCGGCGGCGAAGAGGCTGCCTCGGCGAAACCCCTTCTTCTTCCCCGGCGGGACATGGTCTACCTAGCTGCGGCGGGCGGTGGTCGGCGCCGGGATCGGCAGGGTGGCGCAGGATGGCGGCCGAGCGCGAGGGTAGGAGGCGAATCTGGGCGGGTGGCTTGACTTTTCGCCCGTCAATGTGGCCCCAGGAACGCTTTTCCCTTGCGCCGGAGCCCCCGAGCGCCCCAGTGTGCCAGGTTCGGCCTGCGAGTGCCGGGCGCAAAAACGGGCCGAGCCGACGAAATTTGGCGTCCTGGGGGCGCGACTGAGCCTTTTAACGGCGCCGGCGCAAATAAATCGCCTGAGAGGCCGTTCTGGGGGCGCGGCTGGAGATGCTCTAACACATTAGAGCTTGAAAACTGAAAAAGAGATCTACGACTCTAAAGAGAAAAGGAATAGATAATAAAAAGAGAACCAGGGTATAGAGGAGGAAAGAGAGAGAAGGTTTAATTTATTTTTTCTCACCTTGTTTATCCTGATTGCAACTCTTTTTTCAGTATTTTCCCCTCATTACTTTCATCTGCATGAGCAACTAGTATTGATTTGTAAAGGAATCAGTGACCAACTATAGCGATTTTTTAAGCAAATCAAGTATTGACAATAAGCAAGTCATGTGAGTACAAGAAAATTGTTTCATTTTCCTTTCTAAAACTACTGGTTGTTGTACATCCAGAGAAATCCCTTCATGCTTTTCTTGGGTTGTTTAATGTACTTAGAATGTGTTGAAACAACAAAAAAGAGCAGCCAATTTTTAGGGTTTATTTAAGCAAAATCAGTGTTGCCAGTGAGCAATTCTTGTGTGTCCGCGCGTGCTAGAACCTGATGTGTAGGGGGGAAAAGTGTGAGCGACTATAGCGGGTCTTTAAGCAAATCAAACAATAAGCAAGTCCTGTCAGTACTTGAAAACTGTTTTGTTTTTCTTTCTCCAACTATTGGATGTTGTACATCCAGAAAAACCCCTTGATGTTTTCTTAGGCTACTTTTTGTACTAGAAGTGTGTTGAAAAAACAAAATAGAGCAGCAACTTCTAAGGTTTGTTTATACAAAATCAGTGTTGCCAATAAGCAACTCATGTGTGCTCGTCCGTGGTAGAACTTGATGTGAAGGGGGGTGTGGGTGTCAAAACCGGCAGATCTCGGGTAGGGGATCCCGAACTGTGCGTCTAAGGATCAAAGCTAACAGGAGACCGGGGACACGATGTTTACCCAGGTTCGGGCCCTCTTAATAGAGGTAATACCCTACTTCCTGCTTGATTGACCTTGATGAGTATAGGGGTTACAAGAGTCGATCTACCTCGAGATCATAATGACTAAACCCTAGATGTCTAGCCTGTATAATTATGATTGCCCCTACGGACTAAACACTCCGGTTTATATAGGCACCGGAGGGGACTAGGGTTGTACAAAGTCGGTTTACAGAGGAATAAAACTACACATCCGGACGCCAAGCTTGCCATCCACGCAAAGGAGATTCCCATCAGGACATGGGAGAAGGCCTTCGGTCTTGTATCTTCATGGCCCATCAGTCTGGCCCATGTCACATAGGCCGGCTCCCCGAGGACCCCTTAATCCAGGACACCGTCAGTAGCCCCCGAACTTGCCTTCAATGACGATGTTGTATCTGACTTCTTGTCTAGGCTTTGCAAGGCGGGTTCCCGATTGTACTTTGTATAGTTCGGCTTTTACATTAAATACCATATCCTTCAGCTTCTGTGTTGCCGTCGCCTTGGCTTCCACGTGTCAAATGAATACGAAGGGTCTAAGTATTTTTACAGGTAACCCCTTGATGACGTAGGGAAGGCGTCTATTTAGAGAGATTGAATCTCAGATGCCATTCCTCACCAGGCGAAAATCCTTAGAGCTTGCCAAAGGGAACCATCCAAACATGGCTGGTGCTCCTAGTTCTTCCTCGCGCCCCCACGACCCTCAAAAAGGCGATTGGTAGAGTTGCTCGGTATCCCACGCTCAGTTGACCAAGCTTCAGACGCAGTGATATCTCCCTCCCTCGGATCTAGTCCCCGTTTGGGCGGGATTAACTTCCATCAACGGTGAAGCCTTGGAGGAGAACTTTCCCAATCCTACTAAAGGGGAGCGGGTGTGCTTTGTTTCCTTCCTGCTGAGAGGCGTGGGATTTCTGATTCACCCTTTCCTCAGAGGTCTCCTGGAGTATTATGGCCTCCAACTGCACAATCCCATGCCGGGCTCCATCCTGCACATTGCGGGCTTCATTGCTCTTTGCGAGTTGTTACTAGGCTGCGAGGCCCATTTCGAGTTATGGAGGAATTTTTTCTGCCTCGTCCCCTGCTCCCTAAAGGGATCCATATTCGAGGTGGGTGGCGCCGAAGTATGGTGCATAGCCGGAACAGGATACCTATTCGGCACTCCAAAGAAGGCATCCGAAGAGTGGCCCTCGGAATGGTTCTACATTTATGACATTGTTCTCCCGGACCCAATCCGGCACGGTCTTCCCGAATTTTCCACTGCTCCTTTAAAGAAGTGTGCCAGTTGGTGTCCTCGAAGCTTCGAGGAAGAAGACAATGCGGAGATTAAGAGGCTAGTGAACAAGATCAGAATACTCGCTCACTCCGGACTGTCTATAGTCGAGGTAATGGCGATTTCAATAACGTTATGCGTTCAGCCACTCCAATCCAGAGGGCTTCCCATGTGGCATTACAATGGGGAGGACGACGCATCATGCTGTGGGTGCAAGGGTCCGGACAATTTTGCCGCTTTGGCTGCCATGTTGGCTGATCTTTACAAAGGGGAGAAGGAAGACTTCACTCGCCTTAAATGCCAAGAAGGTTTCTCCATGTATAACCCCATTGACTGGGTGATTTTTTGATCATAGGCCTGACTCAATCTTTTTCCTTAATTATGCTTAGTCGAACTTAATCCGGCTACCTTTAACAGGATTGGAGAAAGGTCGGCGCAGGGATATACAGCCCCGCTCCGCAGCCGGAGAACCATATTCGAGACCTAGATCCTGTATTTGAAGAGGATCCAGATATATTTATAGAATTTAAGGAGGGAGTCTTTTATCAGACAAGCTACGACGGCACGGAAGTGGCAATTATAGCCGATTACTCCGGCCTTCTCCCCTCCTCCCATGTAAGTACCCAGGAGACATCCCCTCAAAAAGAGTTTCCCCCCTACGACTCACCCACCGCACTGTATCATGCTCCCAAGGGGCGACGCTCTTCCTGTCGTACCGCAGCAAAGGAATCTTTTAAGAAGACGACGATCGAACAGGGCGAGTGAGGGAGTCCTGGATTAAGGGGTCCTCAGGCGTCCGGCCTATTGACATGGGCCGGACTGATGGGCTGTGAAGATACAAGACCGAAGACTCTCACCTGTGTCCGGATAGGACTCTCCTTTGTGTGGATGGCAAGCTTGGCATTCGGATATGTAGATTCCTTTCTCTGTAACCGACTTTGTACAACCCTAGTCCCCTCTAGTGTCTATATAAACCGGAGGATTTAGTCCGTAGAGGAAATCATAATCATATAGGCTAGACTTCTTGGGTTTTAGCCATTACGATCTCGTGGTAGATCAACTCTTGTAATAATCATATTCATCAAGATCAATCAAGCAGGAAGTAGGGTATACCTCCATAGAGAGGGCCCGAACCGGGGTAAACATCGTGTCCCCCGCCTCCTGTTACCATCGACCTTAGATGCATAGTTCAGGACCCCCTACCCGAGATCCACCGGTTTTGACACCGACATTGGTGCTTTCATTGAGAGTTCCGCTGCGTCGTCACCAAAAGGTTTGATGGCTCAGTCAATCATCTACAACAATGCAGTCCAGGGGGAGGTTTTCCTCCCCGGATAGATCTTCGTATTCGGCGGCTTCGCACTGCGGGCCAACTCGCTTGGCCATCTAGAGCAGCGACAGCTACGCCCCTGGCCATCAGGTCAGGTTTGGAAGCTTGAATTAAGTTGCTGATATCCGCAAAGACTTGATCTTCGACAGATCCGAGCCCGTGACAGCCGCTCCCTGCCACCACGATGAACATGACCTAAATCTATCATCGGACTGTGCCTAGGAGATAGCGCATGTAACTGCTCTGGCCCTAGATCCGGAGCAGATTGCGCCGTCTGAGGACGGGAAGCTCAACCCCGCCGCGGAAGCCGCGGACTCAGAACCGTTAGACCCGCACACAGATCCAACCTCGAGCGGGGCCTGTGTCACCGGAACCTCGGATTTGTCTCTAGCCATAGGTTTCGAACCGTGTGCATCTTCGCCCATCGAACCTGATCTGGCGCCAATCGTCGAATTTAGCTCCACGGACATCTTTCGACACTCACCTTTAGGAGATATGCTAAACTCATTAAAAGCCCTCTCCTTATCAGGGGATTCTCGACCGAACTATATCCAGTTTGGATTGAATGCTAATGACGGAGAATTTCGCTTCCCACCCACCACCCACTTCATAGCCTCTGTCGAAGACTTAACCGACATGCTCGATTACGGCTCTGAAGACATCAACAGTATGGACGACGATGCCGGAGAGGAGCAGGCACAAAAACCACCGCTTACAGGGCGCTGGACAGCCACCTCCTCGTATAACGTATACATGGTGGATACACCCAAAGAAAACAACAGCGACAATGAAAAGGATCCAGTCGAGGATAAGCCTCCTGAGATACAGCCAAAGCGCCGACGTCTGCGGCGCCGCTCTAAACCATGCCGTGGAAAAAACAGCAATACCGGCATAGGAGAAAATAATACTCCAAACGATATCGGAGACAACGAAGACCCTGTTGAGCCAACCTCCGAACATGATGAACGGGAAGATGGGTGAGTTAGACCTGATGAGCAGGCCATAAACGAAGACTTGAAGGACAATAACTACCTTCCGCTCTCCGAGGATGAGGCGAGCCTCGGCGACGAAGACTTTATCATGCCTGAGGAGTCCGTCGATCAGGAGCGCTTTAAGTGCCGGCTAATAGCCACTGCAAGGAGCCTAAAAAGAAGCAGTAGAAGCTTCAAGCTGATCAAGATCTGCTCAACGATAGATGGACTAATGTCCTAGCAGCCGAAGAATACGGCCTCGAGCGCCCAACCAAAAGTTACCCGAAGTGCAAATTGTTACCCCGATTTAATGACGAGGCGTTGGAGCCCGTCCTACCAATGCATAATGTGGCTGACCGACCACCACGTGGCTGGGACAAAGCGGCAACTCGAGCCGAACACCAGCCTGCACTACCTCTCCATAAAAATAGAGACACAACAGCTCGGGGATACACATATGACCTGCGGCATGACCTGGAAAACAGAGCAGGTCAGACCAGATTGATATATGGATCACGGGGGCATGCCGGTCCTGAATTGAGTTTATTATTAAAATCATGGGTGTCAAGTGCAGTGCATTTATAGAACCTTTTTGTTGTTGTTGTTGTTGTTGTTGCTGGTGTTGTTGTTGTTCTTGTTATTGTTGTTTAGTTTGATAGATTCATGTCCCTTCATTGGTCAACTTTTATTGCCTGCATATAAATAATGGACACGTCTAGCGGGCAAACCATTGCTCGCTAGCACCCCCCGGCAGCCTCTCATATTTGGTAAGTTTCGGTCCCCTGTCCAAATTTGGAAAGTGAGCGGCCCCCGTTTTCTGCGTCCCTCATCTACCCAGTGAGAAGAATTCTCTGGACAAGGGAACAGTGTATCCTTTCCCCTTTTCTCCACCACACAAATTTGGAAGAAGTGTGTGGCGACAGTAGTGGGATGCCACGTCCTTCTTCTGCTTCTTCTCCACCACACAAATGGACACGGGGGAACAGTGTATCCTTTCCCCTTTTCTCCCCAACCTCCAATCGAAGGTCCCTGCAACGGCTGACGCATTAGAGCTTGAAAACTGAAAAAGAGATCTACGACTCTAAAGAGAAAAGGAATAGATAATAAAAAGTGAACCAGGGTGTAGAGGAGGAAAGAGAGAGAAGGTTTAATTTATTTTTTCTCACCTTGTTTATCCTGATTGCAACTCTTTTTTCAGTATTTTCCCCTCATTTGTTTCATCTGCATCAGCAACTAGTATTGATTTGTAAAGGAATTAGTGAGCAACTATAGCGATTTTTTAAGCAAATCAAGTATTGACAATAAGCAAGTCATGTGAGTATAAGAAAATTGTTTCATTTTCCTTTCTAAAACTACTGGTTGTTGTACATCCAGAGAAACCCCTTGATGCTTTTCTTAGGTTGTTTTCTGTACTTGGAATGTGTTGAAACAACAAAAAAGAGCAGCCAATTTTTAGGGTTTATTTAAGTAAAATCAGTGTTGCCAGTGAGCAACTCTTGTGTGTTCGCGCGTGTTGGGGAACGTAGTAATTTCAAAAATAATCCTACGCAGACGCAAGATCATGGTGATGCATAGAAATGAGAGGGGAGAGTGTCATCCACGTACCCGACCGTAAGCGGAAGCGTTATGACAACGCGGTTGATGTAGTCGTACGTCTTCACGATCGACCAATCCTAGTACCGAACGTACGACACCTTCACGATCTGCACACGTTCAGCTCGGTGACGTCCCACGAACTCACGATCCAGTAGATCCTTGAGGGAGAGTTCCGTCAGCACGACGGCGTGATGACGGTGTTGATGAAGCTACCGACGCAGGGCTTCGCCTAAGCACCGCTACGATATGACCGAGGTGGATTATGGTGGAGGAGGGCACTGCACACGGCTAAAGATCAATGATCAACTTGTGTGTATTGGGGTGCCCCCCTGCCCTCGTATATAAAGGAGCTAGGGGGGGAGGTGGCCGGCCAGGAGGAGGGCGCGCCAAGGGGGGAGTCCTACTCCCACCGGAGTACGAGAAGGGGGAAGGAGGAGAGAGGGGGGAGGAAAGGGGGGGCGCCCCCCCTCCTTGTCCAATTCGGACTAGATGGGGAGGGGCGTGCGGGCCTGCCTTGTCTGCCCCTCCTATTCTCCACTAAGGCCCAATAGGCCCATTACACTCCCCGGGGGTTCTGGTAACCCCCCGGTACTCCGGTATATGCCCGAACTTGTCCGGAACACTTCCGAAGTCCAAACATAGTCATCTAATATGTCGATCTTTACATCTCGACCATTTCAAGACTCCTTGTCATGTCCGTGATCATATCCAGGACTACGAACTACCTTCGGTAGATCAAAACACATAAACGCATAATACCGATCGTCACCGAACGTTAAGCGTGCGGACCCTACGGGTTCGAGAACTATGTAGACACGATCGAGACACGTCTCCGGTCAATAACCAATAGTGGAACCTGGATGCTCATATTGACTCCTACATATTCTACAAAGATCTTTTCGGTCAAACCGCATAACAACATACGAAAACATCCTTGGCTTGCCATATGCTCTGCTCCTGGCAAACTTACTAACATCAGTGTTCTAAGAACTTTGGTGGGAAACTTATACTTATCCACAAACCCCCTTGATATGTATGAATGCGATGCACTAGTATCAGAAAGAACGATTGCAGTGAATGACTTAACAAAAAACTTACCTATTACTGCATCTGGCTGCTCTTCAACCTCCTCCGTGCTAACGTGGTTCACTTGTCCCCTGTAGAAAGGGTTGGGGTTCTTCCCAGAGCTTCCATTGCCATTTACATTCTTTGCTTCAGAACACTCCGTGGCGTAACGTCCATTCTTCCCGCACTTGAAACAAGTAATGTGACTTAGATCCTTCTTGGCGGGTGTTGCTGGGTTGGAACGGTTCTGGCCGTTTTTTCCTCCATTCCCATTCCCATTCTTGGGTCCACTATGGTTATGCAAACTCCCTCCATTGGAATTATGGCCTCCATGGTTATGGTGAATGTGTCATCCCGAGTTCGGTGTAAAATGAGGTCTCTGCTGAGCTCCTCAATTGTACTTCCCTTGTCCATACTTCCTCTTGCGGCTGTCTATCTGTTGATGCTTCCCTTCAATCATGAGAGCTCTATCTACCAACTCCTAGTTGTTGTTGAAGGTTGCCACCATCAACTGCATGCTCAACTCATCATTCAGTCCTCCCAAAAACTTCTCCTGCTCAGCAGCATATGTAGCAACGTCGTCAGGGGCATAACATGCTAACTTACTAAAATCATCCACATATTGTCCTACTGTGCGTCCTCCTTGGCGGAAGTTGTGAAACTCACGCTTCTTCATGGACATAGCTCCTGCTGAAACATGGGCAGTGCGGAAAGCCTGTTGAAACTGATCCCATGTAACAGTGTCAATGGGATAGGTGGCTGTGAAATTCTCCCACCATGATGTTGCGGGTCCATCAAGCTGGTGTGCGGCAAAACGCACTCTCTCCGCATCTATGCATCCTGCAGTGGTCAACTCCCTCCCAATCTTGCAGAGCCAATCATCTGCAACAATCGGCTCGATGCTACTAGAGAACACCGGCAGATTCAGCCTTAGGAAACGGGCTAAGTGATCAACAAGTGGTGGTGGTTGTGGGTTGTTGTTGTTGTTGTTCCCTTGGTTCTGATTGTGAACTAGTAACTCCATCAGGGTATTCTGCTGCTGGATCAATTGAGTGAGCTCCGGTGGGAAAGCAAATCCATTGTCACGTCTCGCAGGCATCTGATGGGTTTAGAAAAGATGAGAAAACAGAATAGAATGAGGGCTAAAAGGAAAAAATAATCATATCACTTCAATCAATTCAAACAAGGGCATACAATCGGTCTAACTATCATTACAAAAGTGCTTGGACTATATTATATACATGGGTGAATACTACTACTGATATGGTGGTCGACTAGAAGTTTTTAATCTGTAGACGACTCCATCATATCCGCTTGAGCATCATCAACATAGTCATCATCACTATCGTCGGGGTCCGAGTCGGTGTCGTCGATGATGATGTAGTCCTTCGAACGAATGGAATCATCGTCTCTCCTCCTGGCGCGGGGTCTCCCATGAATACTCCTAGCTTCCTCGTCAGGTCGTCATTCTTCTCTACTAGTATCGTCATTTCCTCTTCATATCCATCGCGTGTAGACTTGAGTTCTTCCTCTAGCTCCGTGATCTTGATCATTGCCTTCTTCAGATCTATCATACATGCCCACATTTGGTTCTCCTGGCAACGAATGTGCTGGTTTAACTCCTGGATGAAAGCTGCAATGGACTTGTCCCTCCTTGTTGAGGATACAACTACTGAGTGTAAACCGCCCAGGGGGGGCCGGTTCACCCTCAACTATATTGAAGCCCACGAAGACTCACAAGATGGCGCTTTACTATGAAACTTAGAGGCCCGGAGCCCAAAGGCGGATTAGGGCCCATAGTAGTAAACCGCCATAGCCATGTAACTTGTGTTGTAAGATAAGGAAAGGAGAGACCGAGTCGAACACTTGTATGAGTCGGTCTCGGGACTCTGTAGACCGGCCGGGTGTCAACCCGTGTATATAAGGGACAAGAAACACAACTCGATAGCCAGGCATAGCTTGTTTAGCTCCCTGGTTAGGGAGACCCCAATAATCCCATCACAACTAGACGTAGGCCTTTACCTTCATCGAAGGGGCCGAACTAGTATAAAATCCCTTGTGTCCTTTGTCCGGTTTAACCCCTTTAAGCTAACCCGTCGCGATGGCTCCACGACTAAGTCCTTACACAAGGACATCTGACGTGATATTTCCACGACAGTTGGCGCCCACCGTGGGGCTATCGCATGATGGTTTCGAGTTCTTGAAGGGCAGCTTTGAAGGACTCAAAGAATACGTGGTGGGCCGGATGACCAAGAGTCGTCGCGGCAACCTCTACATCGACGATGCAGGTTGGGGCCCTGAGGCCGGCTCAATCGAGTACGGGTACCGGGTCCCCTTCGGCGGAATTCACGTCTTCATCGGCAAGATCGGCGAACCGGGCCCTGAGTCGGACATCTGCACCGACCTCGTCGAAACGGCTCAGTGTGCAAGTCCCGCCCGGATACAGCCTGCCATGAAGCGTGCGTTCGTGGGATGTGTCCACGGGATCGAATTTGAACCGGTGTTTGAGGACGATACGGTCGCTTATTCCGACGGTGAATCATCCGTTGGTGAAACCGAATCCTGGTACCAAATTCAGGATGGCGTGTTTGAATCGTATTCTGACGGCACCAGTATTCCGGAATTTCTTGAAACGCCAAACCACGTTGGTATCTTCATGGCTGGAACATAGCCAACTTTGCAAAACTCTACGGCGGCGGCATCTGGACCGGTAGCAGGGGCAGGAGGCTCCGTGCGCCGGCCAGCTCAAGTTCTCTCCGGTTTGATGGATGCCTGGGCGGCCTTGTTGACCACGACAGTTACACCAGCGACGCAGGATCAGCACAATGCGGACATTGCGAGTCTAAAAGATAAGATAACGCAAGCCAAAGCGGACTTAGCGGCTGAGGAAACCAGGATGGCGGAGGAATGGGCCGCTTTAGATGCCCATGCGCAAAGTATTCAAGATGAGAATTATTGGCTTTTGATGGATCAGAATGCTTTAAATCAAGTATCCAGAAGGAAACATCAATCGCGCTTGCCGGCGGATTACAATGCAATGAATCTCTTTGGAATGCCATGTGCAGGAACTAGTAACCCGCCAGTAGTAAACCGGAATACCGATCCAAGGACCAGTGCGCCGGATCAACCTCAGGTGATGGGTCCACCTCAGTGTACGGACAACCCGCCGCGGTATACCACACCGCCGTCGGGTCACTTTTCTACCCCATTGGACAATATGATAGCAGGAACATCCCGGTTGGCTGCTATTCCGATTGAAGGTGAATCGCCGGCAGTGGTTGAGACACAGCGGGCCAGGGATCTTCTTCAAACAGCTTTGACGCAGCAGCAAGCTTACTCGTATAGCCGAGACAGGGTTCACTCAACTCCACGACTGAGCAAAAGCTATAGCAGGCACATAGATGAACCGGAGGTGTCTAGCAGTGCGCGACACCGCATTGTCCCTCAAGGGCCTAATCCGGTGCGTGTTGATATGAATGCTCAGGACGTGGTGGATAATGGCAGAGCATGAAGGGAGGCTGCTTTAGCAGCACAACATACGGGGCAATACCAACCCGTCCTGGTTCAACCAACAGCGTCAGAAGACCGAGGCGTCGGAGTTGCTTTCAGCTCGTGGGGAGTGTCGTGCCTTATTCCGGTTCTCCGTAATGTGTGATTGCCTAAGGACTTCAAGGGCCCACATAAGGTGCCGAATTACACCGCTGATCAGCCACCCGAGGCATGTGTAGAAAGTTATGAGATGGCGATGGAGATGCTCGACGTTGATGAAGCGGCTTGTGCAAAGTACTTCACGATGATGTCGGAGGGAACATCCTGCACTTGGTTGAAAAACTTACCACCTAACTCCATCGAGTCATGGGACCAGTTGAAGGGCCGGTTTATAGCCAATTTCAAAGACACATGTAAGCAGCCTATGTCCATTGTGGATCTCGATGCCTGTGTGTAAGGGGAGAACGGGTCAACAACTCATTGGGTGCACCGGGTTTCGGAAGTCTTGCATTCATCGGACCGTATTAATGCTGGTTCGACAATCATCACCTTGGAGCGTAATTGCTGGTTTAAGTCACTGAAGATGAAGTTGGGACGGCTCAAGCGTGACTGCAATGACATGGGCACCCTTATGGCCGCCTTGGTAAAGTATGCTGATTCTGATAATACCAAGGATCCTGATTGTAATGAGGAGAAACCGGAGAAGGGAAAGAAAAACGGCGGTGCAAAGAGACATCAGCACAACCAAGGAGGCCATGGGAATAATGGTAAGCATAAAGCGGATTCAGATTTTGTAGCTAATGCTAATGTGCAGCGTCGTAAGGGTGAACCGCCCCAGCGTGGCGGCGGAATGAATCTGAAGCGTTTGTTGAATCAGCCCTGCCCAAAGCATGGGACCAAGGAGGTTCCCGCAACACATCTCTGGAAAGATTGTCACATTATGAAGGAGTTCAAAAACTCTGATCTTTTCCGGTATGATCAGGGTCCATCGGGCGGTTCAGGCCCAGGTTTTCATGGTGGCGGTGGTTCAAACTCTGGATTTCAGAATAATCAGGGCAATCAGAACCAAGGTGGTAATAACCAACAGAGTAATCAAGGAAATCAGCAGCAGTCGGGTTACCAGAGTCACCCAAAGCAGTTGAATGGTGGGCAGTATCATGTGTTCACCACTAGTTTGTGCAAGAGGGATCAGAAGCTTCATAAGAGGGCTGTTAATGCTGTTGAACCGGCAGTACCGCGTTACCTGCGATGGTCCGAGCAACCTATTGTATGGAGCAGAGAGGATCATCCACCCCGGGTTGACAATCCAGGTCACCTGGCTTTGGTGGTGGCACCTCAGGTGGGAGGTTATAAGTTCACCAAGGTACTCATGGATGGAGGAAGCAGCATCAATATTCTGTATTATGAGACCTTCCGTCGCATGGGGTTGACAAACAAGAGTCTTAAACCGTCCAACATTGTTTTCCATGATGTGGTACCAGGTAAATCGGCATATCCTGTTGGTAAGATCGCTTTGGAAGTTGTGTTTGGTGATGAACATGATTCCCGGTCTGAGACATTGACTTTTGAAGTGGTGAGGATCCAGAGCCCGTACCATGCACTGTTTGGGCGACCGGCTTATGCAAAGTTCATGGCAAGGCCTTGTTATATTTACTTGCAGCTCAAGATGCCGGGTCATAAAGGGACCATTACGGTTCACGGAAGTCGTAAAATCGCTTTGGATTGCGAAGAAGGTGATGCGGCCTATGCTGAATTGGTTTGTGCTACAGAGGAGCTGAAGTTTTATAAGGAAAACATTGATCTGGCAGACATGACCCCTTTGAAGAAGCCCACCACTGAGCATGACCCAACCCTGCATTTCAAACTGGCTGATGAGCTAAGCTTGTTGATTTTGTTCCTGGCGATTCGTCCAAGCAGTTCAACATCAGCACAAATCTGGACCCGAAATAGGAAAGTGCGCTCATCGAGTTCATCCGTGAGAACCGGGACATTTTTGCATGGAAGCCTTCTGACATGATAGGTGTACCAAGGGAACTCGCTGAGCACACTCTCAATATTGATCCCAAGCTTAAACCGGTCAAGCAATTTCTTCGTCGCTTTAACGAGGAAAGACGCAAGGCAATTGGTGAAGAGGTAGCCTGGCTGTTGGCTGCTGGGTTGATCGTTGAAGTGTTTCACCCTGAGTGGTTGGCTAATCCGGTGCTTGTTCTTAAGAAAAACGGCACTTGGCGCATGTGTGTGGATTACACAGATTTGAACAAAGCTTGTCCGGCCGATCCTTTTGCTCTCCCGCGTATTGATCAGATCATTGATGCGGCGGCTAGTTGTGAGCGTTTGAGTTTTTTGGATGGTTATTCAGGCTATCATCAGATCAAAATGGCAGTTAAGGACCAGGAGAAGACTGCCTTCATCACTCCCTTTGGAGCCTTCTGCTATGTTTCTATGCCCTTTGGGCTCAAGAGTGCCCAAGCAACTTATCAACGTTGTGTGCAGAATTGTCTTCATATTCAGATTGGGCGCAATGTTCATGCCTATGTTGATGACATTGTGGTAAAATCTAGGAAGAAGGAGACACTGATAGATGATCTCAAGGAGACCTTTTATAATCTGCGGGTTTACAAGATGATGCTCAATCCGGATAAGTGTGTCTTTGGTGTTCCGGCAGGCAAGCTTCTAGGATTTCTGGTGTCCAACAGAGGCATTGAGGCTAATCCGGAGAAGATCAAAGCAATTACATCTTTGGCTAAGCCGGCGTGCATCAATGATGTTCAGCGTCTAGCATGGCGGATTGCAGCCCTAAGCCGGTTTATCAGCCGTTTGGGAGAGAAGGCGATCCCTCTATATCAGATGTTGAAGAAAACAGACACCTTTGTCTGGAGTGATGCGGCTAATGCAGCGTTTGAAGACTTGAAGCGGCAGTTGGCTGAACCGCCGGTCCTTGCTGCTCCGGTTGACAGGGAGCCCTTGTTGTTGTATGTGGCTGCTAATGCCTGTGCTGTCAGTGTGGCAATTGTGGTGGAGCGCAAGGAGGCTGGTAAGGAGTACCCGGTTCAACGACCGGTTTACAATATCAATGAGGTGCTTATCGAGTCAAAGCAGCGATATCTGCATTGGCAGAAGCTCGTATATGGGGTTTTTATGGCAAGTCGGAAGCTCAAACAATATTTCCAAGGCAATCCCATTATGGTTGTCAGTTCAGCTCTGTTGGGTGATATAATTCAGAACAGGGAAGCAACTGGCCGGGTTGCAAAATGGGCAATTGAACTTGGTCCACATGGTCTGAAGTATGTGCCCCGAACAGCCATAAAATCTCAGGCACTTGTGGATTTCATCAATGACTGGACCGAGTTGCAAGCGCCAGAGGACAAACCGGATAATACAAACTGGACTATTCACTTTGATGGATCCAGGCAATTGGAGGGCTCGGGGGCTGGAGTTGTTCTTACTTCCCCTCGAGGTGATAAGATTCGTTATGTCCTCCGTTTAATGTTCCCCTGTACTAAAAATGCAGCTGAGTACGAGGCTCTGCTCCATGGGCTCCGCGTGGCCAAGGAGATGAACTTAAGCCGGGTATGATGCTTTGGAGACTCTGATCTGGTGGGTCAGCAAGTTTCTGGCACTTGGGATTCTAAAGATCCACTCATGGCGGCTTACAGACGTGAGGTGGATATTGTGGCGGGTTACTTCAAAGGGTATCAGGTTGAGCATATCGATCGGCGCAAAAATGAAGCAACAGATGCTTTAAGCCGGCTTGGATCTCAGCGTAAACCGGTACCTCCCAATACCTTTTTGGATATTTTGCATTACCCATCTGTTAAGTTGCCTACAAAGGAGGATTTGGCTGTTCCTGAACCGTAGGCTCAATTGGTGGCCGCTATACATGTTGTGCCGGATTGGACGGTTCCATATTTTGCGTATATGAACCGGGGCGAGTTACCAGATGATGAAGTCCTGGCTCGGCAGATAGTCCGGCGGTCCAAGTCAATGGTTATTCACAATGGCGAGTTACACCGCTGCAACATTTCAGGAGTATTTCAGCGTTGTGTTTCTCTGGAAGAAGGCCAAGAGATCCTACGGGAAATTCATGAAGGGGATTGTGGTCATTACGCCGGTTCAAAGTCCTTGGTTTCAAAAGCTTTTCGTCATGGATTCTACTGGTTGACAGCTCATGCTGATGCGGAGGATCTGGTCAAGCGATGTGACGCTTGTCAAAAGTTTTCACGCAGAGCTCATGTTCCGGCTCAAGAATTAAGGATGATTCCCATCACTTGGCCGTTTGCCACTTGGGGGCTTGACATGGTGGGCCCTTTAAATGCTCCAAGGATAAGAAGACCCACCTGCTGGTGGCGGTTGACAAGTTTACCAAGTGGGTTGAAGCAAAGCTTGTCAGCAAGTGTGATGCGGCTACGGCTGTTCAATTTCTCAAAAAGATTATCTTCCGCTTTGGTTTCCCACACAACATCATCACGGATAATGGCACAAACCTCTCTAAAGGTGAGATGGAAGATTTTTTTCAGAGAGAACACATCCGGCTTGATTTAGCATCCGTGGCACACCCCCAGACCAATGGTCAAGCGGAGAGAGCTAATCAAGAAATCTTGAAGGGTATTAAACCCCGGCTTATGGTCCCTCTAAAGCGGACGCCTGGTTGTTGGGTGGAAGAATTACCTTCTGTGTTATGGAGCATCAACACCACCCCCAACAGATCGATGGGTTACACGCCTTTCTTCATGGTGTACGGGGTAGAGGCAGTCCTCTCAAGTGATATTCGTCATGATTCGCCCCGGTTGCTAATTATGTTGAAGCAGACAATGAGCAAGCATGCCAGGAGGCGTTGGATCTCTTAGATGAAAAACGAGATATGGCTTTAGCCCATTCGGCGGTTTATCAGCAAGACCTGCTGCGTTATCATAGCCGCCGGGTTAGGACAAGAACCTTTCAAGAAGGCGATTTGGTGCTCCGGCTCATCGAGGATCAGACCGACATGTACAAGTTATCCCCACCTTGGGAAGGACCCTTTGTGGTCAGCAAAAATCTGCACAACAGATCATACTACCTCATTGACGTTCGAGACAACTCACGCACTTCTGAGGAGGAGACCCGGCGGCCATGGAACATAGCTCTCCTACAGCCTTACTACACTTGAGCCATAGGCTTTTCTTATGTACATATTTCGACAATGTATATATTATGATCAATAAAATAAACCAGCATCCTTGATATAAGCAGGGCCTCTGCTGTTTTTTCTCAAATATCCTTTGAGTTACATGGGGGCTTCAGCTGACAAAGCGGAGTACTACCTGTTCAACCGGCTACCATGCCACAATACAGCTTGGGAGCTTCACACCCAAGGGGCCAAAGAGAGTCTGGATGCTTTGCACAGCTCAAACATAGGCACCTAATGAGCACAGCTCATCACGTTACTTGGGGGCTCTTTGTGTAAAGTAACAAAGAGTTTGAAAGGACCCTTGTAGCTGGGTATCGACCCACGGCTTGGAAGCCTGGTGTATTCACCTAAAACCCTGGGTTAACCTGCCTTCATCAAGTAAGCCACTCCTATCCAGGTAATCCTGGCATGACCGTCTGAACGTTTGACAGTTACTCTCATTGAGACCCTGAACTTGTCAAAGTTAAAATGGTGATTAGTTAGTTGGAGGCCCATCTTAAAAGGCTTTGTCAAATGGTTTAACTTAGTGGCCTGGCAGCCCATCGAAAGCCTCGAATTTAGGCCTTGCAGCCGTCAAAAAGCCTCAACTGCACGGTTTTATTTGCGTTTGTCATTATTTTTCTTTTGATGGCTTCTATGTTAAACTGGTATTTTTGATCTGGTATGGCTTTTCAGTCATCATATTAAACCGGAGTTTATTAACCCGGCCTGGCTTTGACTACTTGTTGCCAGTTTTGATCATCTGGTGTTCATCGTAACACGGCATGACCTCTTATACACCATCAGTACAAGGTGAAGTTGTACAAAAATTCAAGATTTGGGTCTTCACCCTTATTACAATCAAAGTTGGTAAACCAACTAACGTGATATCACATCACAGGTATGAGTTATTTCATATTTCTTAAAGTTTGATTATCAATTAGGCTTTGTCTTGGGCATTATGACCTGTCCGGCGGAAAACTGCCAGGACAATTCTTTTTATGCAGACATAGGGATTGCATATTATGATATATGAGCCAACATTGAAATTTTCATGACGGATCACATAAAGTATTTCCCATTGCACGATGGCAGCAGATCAAAGTATTTTTTCTACCCTATTACAAGGCGCCTAAACGGCCCAAAATATGGAATTGTCTTAAACCGGACAGTTTGTGCAATATCAACCGGATTGCCGGATCAAGCATCATCGCCATGTTGACGTGAAGTAGGTGGGTCATCTGGCGTCGGTTCAACCTCCTCATCCCCATCCAGTGGTTGGAAGTCAGGGTGGTCCAGTCAATCCGGGTTAAGGCCTGAAAGATAGCCTCTTCACTTATAAGATCAGTCGGATCAACGTCAGGGGCATAAGTGTGCTTACGGGTTGGCGGAATATGATTTTGCACTTCCGGAATGAAAGCCTCAACCCGTTTGTTGTCAGCATCATAGAAGGACCGGTGAACCATCAAGTTTGCTTCTTCTGCCAACTGACTCGCCATAGGACGCATCTCCCTTGTCACACGTTTGAGGGCGTCATTATCAAACACTGCCCATTTTCTTGTTCACTGGGAAAGCCCTTGGCAATATCGACCGGATCAAGGTCAGCTATCCATGCCTTGGCTCGGGTGAGTGCTAACAAAGCGCCAGCCCTAGCGGCGGATCGCTTCACCTCTTCTATCTGAGCTGGCATCATAGATAACCTAGCTAGAGTGTCCTTGATCAGTGTCGGGGCCGCATTGTCATAAGAAGTTGCGCAGATAACCCGTTCGGCGCCAGTATACAGTTGTTCAATCAGCGTATAGGCGGCCTTGAGCTTCCTCCGCATATCAGAGCCCAGATGAGCAATACGGCTACCTACAGCGGTATAAGGATTTCACGTTAAACCGGCAAAATTTCTAAATAGAATATTCATAAAACCTTGGCAAACGGTGTTGGAAATATGCCCTAGAGGTAATAATAAAAGTATTATTATATTTCAATGTTCATGATAAATGTCTTTTATTCATGCTATAACTGTATTATCCGGAAATCGTAATACACGTGTGAATACTTAGACCACAATATGTCCCTGGTGAGCCTCTAGTTGACTAGCTCGTTGTGATCAACAGATAGTCATGATTTCCTGACTATGGACATTGGATGTCGTTGATAACGGGATCACATCATTAGGAGAATGATGTGATGGACAAGACCCAATCCTAAGCATAGCATAAAAGATCGTGTAGTTCGTTTTGCTAGAGCTTTGCCAGTGTCAAGTATCTCTTCCTTCGACCATGAGATCGTATAACTCCCGGATACCGTAAGAGTGCCTTGGGTGTATCAAACGTCACAACATAACTGGGTGACTATAAAGGTGCATTACAGGTATCTCCGAAAGTATCTGTTGGGTTGACACGGATCGAGACTGGGATTTGTCACTCCGTATGACGGAGAGGTATCTCTGGGCCCACTCGGTAATGCATCATCATAATGAGCTCAATGTGACCAAGGTGTTGGACACGGGATCATGCATTACGGTACGAGTAAAGTGACTTGCCGGTAACGAGACTGAACAAGGTATTGGGATACCGACGATCGAGTCTCGGGCAAGTAACGTACCGATTGACAAAGGGAATTGCATACAGGGTTTGATCGAATCCTCGACATCGTGGTTCATCCGATGACAACATCGAGGAGCATGTGGGAGCCATCATGGGTATCCAGATCCCGATGTTGGTTATTGACTGAGAGCGTCTCGGTCATGTCTGCATGTCTCCCGAACCCGTAGGGTCTACACACTTAAGGTTCGGTGACGCTAGGGTTATTAGGAAGACTAGTATGTGACTACCGAATGTTGTTCGGAGTCCCGGATGGGATCCTGGACGTCACGAGGAGATCCGTAAGGGTCCGGAGGTAAAGATTTATATATGGGAAGTTGTCAAACGGACACCGGGAAGTTTCGGGGTCATACCGGTATTGTACCGGGGCCACCGGAAGGGTTCCGGGGGTCCACCGGGAGGGGCCACCCCTCCCGGGGGGCCACATGGGCTGCGTGGGGCAGGGAGCCAGCCCCTGGTGGGCTGGCCGCACCCCCTCCCTTGGGCGCATGCGCCTAGGGTTGAGGGGGGAACCCTAGAGGGGGCGCCCCCCTTGGCTTGGGGGCAAGCCACCCTCTCCCCTCTCCCCTAGGCCGCCGCACCCCCCCCCTAGATGGGTTCTAGGGGGCCGGCCCCCTTCTCCCTTCCCCCTATAAATAGAGGGGTGAGGGGAGGGCAGCCGCACCACCCTCCAAGGCGCAGCCCTCCCCTCCCCAACACCTCTCCTCCTCCGTTGTGTGCTTGGCGAAGCCCTGTCGGAGTACTGCCTCTCCACCATCACCACGCCGTCGTGCTGCCGGTGGAGCTGTCTTCCTCAACCTCTCCTTCCCCCTTGCTGGATCAAGAAGGAGGAGACGTCTCCCGTCCCGTACGTGTGTTGAACGCGGAGGTGCTGTCCGTTCAGCACTTGGTCATCGGTGATTCGAATCACGTCGAGTACGACTACATCATCACCTTGCAAGCTTCAGCACGCGATCTACAAGTGGTATGTAGATGCAAACTCTCTCCCTTGACTCGTTGCTTAGATGAACTCATAGATGGATCTTGGTGAAACCGTAGGAAAATTTTTAATTTTCTGCAACGTTCCCCAACAAACAGTACTTACCGAATATTGCAGAAGTCATGGCATTGACTTGGCGCTTTAATCCAGTAAGCTCTTCCGTCACCGGTTTAAGAGCCGATTCAGCGTCTTCCGCCCGCTTCAGCAATCCAGCCTTTTCAGTATCCCAGTTGTCCCGCTCAGACTTGAACCACTCTTTGAGCTGCTCCATGGTGGTTAAGGTAGTTTTCACTTCATCCCTGGCCTTGGTGGTTTTTGCTTGTTGGGATTTCAAATTTTCTTGAAGATCGGCAATCTAAGAGACTTGTTGATTTATCTCACTCTGCAACAATAAGAAGAGCATGTCAATACCTTTTTGAAAGTCCCAAGCATATAACTAGTTATACAATTGGCACTTGGGGGCTAATGCGGATCATTTTTTTCTACTGATTATTGAAGTCTCACGGATTAATACAAGTTTTAATCATGGAACTTGGGGGCTAATGTGTGTTTGATCAAAAATACACAAGGGAAATCAACAAAGTACAGTACGGAATGTTCAAAGTACCAGTTTGACTTTCTAAAGGCAAACCGGCCCTTGGGGGCTACAATGCAATGAAGGTATAGAGCAAAGGATAAAACGGTTTACCTCATAGCGCTCCTTCATCAAATTTACCAAACCGGCTTCATAGTCTCGGCTGGTGAAAAGACGGTTTAAGAAGCCGGAATGAAGGTCCTGAGCAGATAAATCATCATAGTCTAACAAGTCGGTTTTGCTTTTCCCCTTGTTCATAAACGCAAATTCATCCTTGGCGGTATGCTTGGATAAAGCAACTGGATTGCCTGGGGTGGTATATGCCATGCCAGTACTAACAACGTCATCATCCTTGGCGGGGCTTGATGCATTGACATTCTCCTTAGTAGGGCTTGGCGCTTTGGTAGCAGGGCTCGGCGGTTTGGTAACAGGGCTTGGCGGATCAACAGTTGGACTTGGAGGAGTGGCATCAGGAGTTGATGTATCAACCTGTATCTCCGGTCCAGCTTCTAGCGGATTAGCATCACACTACGGGAAACAGCTAATTTGCCGTCAAGAGGGGTCTTTGCCGTATGCTTTTCGTTGGGCAGACGGCAAAGAAAGGGTTTGCCGTCATCAGAAGACGGCAAAACAAAACTAACGGCAAAATATACTTTGCCGTCTGCGAAAAAAAATACAGACGACAAAGAGCTCACATTGCCATCTACAAAAATAAATACATACGGCAAAGATCTTTGCTGTCTGCATTTACTATTATAGACGGCAAAGTGCATACTTTGCCGTCTGTAATAGTAAATGCAGACGGCAAAGATCTTTGCCGTATGTATTTATTTTTGCAAACGGCAAAGCAAAGAAACACATCTCGCGGATTGATCACCTGGATCGATGATGTGGCACGATCCGCTCCACACGCTCCCGGATCAGTCTTCCACGCCCCCACGTCCTCTCTTTCCATGCATCGATGCAAGTGGCCCCACCCACCACGCATGTGAACCACCATCCAGATCCCATGCCCGTGCTTCCCCTGCCACCGCGGTCTCCACAAGCTGCAACTTCCTCGTCGGACCCCATTGTCGCCGGCATCTGCCTGCCTCCGCGCGGCTTCACGCCCTGCCAGCCTCGGCTGGCCTACGCCAGGCAGCCCGCCTCTGCGCGCCCCCACCGTCCTCCGCCCGGCCGCTCGCCTCTGCGCGCCTTCGATGGCCTCTGCCCGGTGGGCCGCCTCCGCGTGCCTCCTATGGCCTCCGCCCGGCCTCCTGCCTCCGATGGCCTCCGCCCGGCTGCCTGCCTCCGCCCTGCTCCGCAGGCTGCCGACGTCTGCCTCCTGCAGCCATCCAAGCCAGAGGCCCTGCGGCCTCGTCCCTACCCCGAGTGCTTGCTCCGTACCCCTCGCCGCACTCCTCCCCTCGCCGGACTTCGCCACAGCCGCTCCTCGCTGTTGCCTCCATGGCCTCCCCTCGCCCTACCCTGCCACGGCCGACCCTCCCCAACCTCCTCATCTCCGCTCCTCACCAGGCTACCCGCGCGGCCAACACTCACCGGGACGTGCCGCAGCCATCCCTCGCCGGATCCCGACGTGGCTGCATCTCGCTGGACCCCGCCTACCTTTGCAGGACCCCGCCGCGCCTGAGCCCCAACATCCTCCTCTCTGCCCTGAGCACTAGAGCTCCCCCATCAACGACAGCGATTGCCGGAGTTGGCTACTCCGGCGACCACCGAAGCAACAACTGCCCTCCTCTCTGCTTCTGTTCTTCCCGAGCTCACCGAAGCAGAAGTGGCCACCCTCTGAACGCTTCGACTGACATTATTTAAAAAAAATAAAAACCAATCTTTGCGGTCTGTAGTTTACTCTTGATGACGGCAAAGAATTTTTTTACTGACGGCAAAGACCGTATGATTTGTCGTCTGTTATTTATCAGGCTGACGGTGAAGTAGATTTGGCTGACGGCAAAATCTTTGCCGTCTCCCCCGATGAAAAGCTGATGACAAAGTATTCTTTACCGACTTATCTTTGCCGTCTGAGTTTTTCGTCTGCCTCCTGACGACAAAATCTTTGCCATCTAGATTTAGGTCTTTGCCATCTGTTATCCACAGACGGCAAATTAACTGTTTCCTATAGTGTCAGCGCCTGGATTTTGCGGAGCAGAGTGGTCTACGGTAATCTCAGGATTTTCGCCCTCATTTTCTGGGGTGTTCTCCGGATCAACATCGTCAGTATGGCCACTGGTCTTGGCTTTTTTACTCAATCGGGCCTTGGCGCCACAACATCCAAAGTTAGAATATAATAAACTGGCGCATGAACAAACAACTTGAGAAAGTGTACTTACCCAGTGACGATCTTGAGGGGAGGCAACTGAGTGGTTGATGAACCACCAGACGAGTTGGAAGATGCCTGATAATTCGGATTAGACGGATTGAGTGGGCATCGGAAGAAACCCTTCAAAGGATAAAGTTTTTCAGGAGAACAAGTCACCTATGGACGACGTTTCCGGGTTGGTGTATCTGGTAAACCGGACGAGGTGATTTGCTAGCCACTGTGCCGGTTTGTGCGACGTTCTGCAGCTTGCTGTGTCTTCAAAGAAAATTTTGGATCCAAATGAGCAAGGGGGTGAGATTGTTTTACTTTCTGAACTGTGCGGTGAACTCTTTGAACCGGCACAAGATCTGAATCGGAAGAAAGAGTGATTACCTCAGCATTGTCTGCGTAGCTGGCCTCAGCATCCTCCTGGGAACAATCATTGTCAATAAGATGTACGAATAAGGAACCAAGTAAGTCAAGTTCTACCTCTGCGTTTGATTCCTCATCTTCTGGCAGATCAGAAGACTCGGCGGTTTTCTTCTTGGAAACCTTCTTGGTAACTTTGGTCTTTGCACGAGCCCTGGCCGGTTTAGTCCGTTTTCAGAAGGAGTTGTTGGCCTGTGACGTTAAGGCAAAGAAATGTTAGCACATAGTTAAAGCGGAGGCAAATCAGTAAATATTAAGATAAACTTCACCGCTGGTGGAGGATTGGAGACGCAAAAAGGTGCCAACCCGGTTTGACTGCATGCAGAGATTATTTCATCGAGCATCTTCTTCGCAGATTCAGTAACTTCAAGGTTCGTCATTACTACTTCATGATAGCGTTGAGGGTCTTTGACGTTGCCAGTATATTCATGCATCAATCCGGGGCGGCGGCTTAAAGGCAAAATATCCCAAGATACCCAACAGCGGACAAGGTCAATGCCAGTCAAACCATTGGCCATGAGAGCCCGGAGCTTAGCGATTTGAGGTGCAAAGTTTTTCCGTTCCACGACGGACAGCATGAAGGTAATGGGTGACAGTTGCTAAGTCGTTGAGGGCGGTAACCCGGCAAGGGATTTTCTCCATCATGGGCAGTGTTCCGGCAATAAAACCAAGTTTGGTTCCAATCTTTAGGATGACTATGGTGTTTTGCATGAGGGAAATCAACTTCTTTCCTTTTTTGAATTGAAACGCCACCAAGTTCTGTATTGGGACCATCAGAGAACTCCGTACGGCGGTTCAAATGGAAAAAATCCCGGAACAACTCCACAGATGGTTCTTCCTGAAGGTAGACTTCGCAGAATACTTGAAAGTTGCAGATATTGGACACGGAGTTTGGTCCAATATCTTGTGGATAGAGTTGGAAGCTTGCGAGGACATCCCGGAATTTTTTTGATCCGGGTGGACTGAATCCCCGGTCTAAGTGTTGCATAAATAAAATCACTTCTCCATCTTGAGGTTCAGGAGGGCATTCAGAATTCGGAACACGCCAATGAAGGACCCTTTTGGAGGCTAAAGCGCCAGTGGTGACATATCCATTGATTTGTGTCTCGGTGATCTTGGACGGAACCCAATTGCAGGCAGAGAATTGTTTGGCCATTCTGGAAGAAAAACTGTGAAAGGAAAAGTAAAGGCCGGTTTACAATTAACGGTTTACGCATATTATTCAGTGTTAAACCGGCAAATTGCCATTCAATTCCAGTGGCCGGTTTAAGTGAGGACTAATGGTGTATGGTGGATTGACTATCAAAAGTTAAACCGCCCTTAGGCAAAAGGGACAGAGCTGAAAAATCTGCTAAGTGTTGCAAAAACAAGTTTCACAATATGACAGTGCAATTTCAGATCTACCGTGGATAACTGAAGAAAACGGTTCTAAGCCCTACAATGGCGCTAAAGAGGAACAGAGACGAGCCAGACGGAGTTTATTCAAGAACAGTAAGGTACTACGGTACGGTGAACTAACGAAATAAGATCTAGCTGCAGTTCCAAACTATCAGGCACATCTATATACCCCCAGTAAAAGGACTAAAGAGGAGGAACACAGACGAACTGATGAACAGCGGTGGACATGGATAAACTCGAAAACCTTAATGAAGATCTACGGTTAACGGGACATGACTTACCAGGGCCACTCGGCCGCGGAGGAGCGCGGCAGGGTCTCTGGAACAAACAGGTTGATGCAGCGGCCTAGGTCGATGCAGATCCGAAGAGCGACGGTGGCGGCGGCGCGGAGGTCCTTCGGGTCGTGAGGAGGAAGACGAGAAGAAAGAGGAGAAAGAGGAAAGGGCCCGTCGGGCTTATTTATAATAAGGCAGAGGATAAATGATAGGCGCGAGAATCGAGGAGCCCAAAGCGGCAAGTGGCGCAGCTGTCGCCTCGATTTTCGGATGATTAAATGAAGGGAATCTTTTTATTCATTTTTTACAGAGATGATGTCATGATGATCCGTTGTTGTGTCCAGAGGATGACGTCACGGCGGTTTAACAAGATTTATGAAGGGAAGACATCATGGCGGTTTATGAGAAACAAAGGAAGGTGTTTACAGGATTTTTCTAAGTGTTGAAGATTGACATGAACAAGTTCAAATCAATCTGGGCCTAATGTTGAGGATATAACTATTGAGTGTAAACCGCCCATCGGGGGGCGGTTCACCCTCAACTATATTGAAGCCCACGAAGACTCCGAAGATGGCGCTTTACTATGAAACTTAGAGGCCCGGAGCCCAAAGGCGGATTAGGGCCCATAGTGGTAAACCGCCATAGTCATTTAACTTGTGTTGTAAGATAAGGAAAGGAGAGACCGAGTCGAACACTTGTATGAGTCGGCCTCGGGACTCTGTAGACCGGCCGGGCGTCAACCCGTGTATATAAGGGGACGACCCGCGGTGGTTCAGGGACAAGAAACACAACTCGATAGCCATGCATAGCCTGTTTAGCTCCCTGGTTAGCGAGACCCCAATAATCCCATCACAACTAGACGTAGGCCTTTACCTTCATCGAAGGGGCCGAACTAGTATAAAATCCCTCGTGTCCTTTGTCCGGTTTAACCTCTTTAAGCTAACCCGTCGCGATGGCTCCACGACTAAGTCCTTACACGAGGACATCTGGCGTGATATTTCCACGACACTCCTGGTGCTGATCATCTCCCATTGCTCATCTCGGCGCCCACAAATCTGGTAGATAGTATCCTTAAGATCCTTGTGGTAAACTTCACCAATGCGTCCCATGGTGATGTGAGCTGACATGCTCTTTCCTAGGCTCCAAGTTGGTGCATCAAAGGAAAACTCTATGGATTCAGTGATTGGCATGAACGTCCTTCCTGGAACTTGAACTCGAATCATCAAACGTTCCTCTTCTGGTAAAGTGGCGATGTAGGTCCCGGTGAAGCTTGGTATTCCGATGTTCAGGTACCTAGTGACTTCCTTCAAGTGTCGTCCAAAAGGTGTATCTTCATCCGGTTGGGTAAACTTGTTCCTTGCATCCGCCATCCTATAGAGAGTAGAAAAGGGAGAGAAGTCAGAAATGAGTAGAGAAGAGTGTAATATGGTCTTAGCTTAGTGGTCATGTCCTACAGTCAGCGTGTGTTCTGATACCATCTTGTAGAGACCAGACCTCAAACAATCTAGTCTCTGTGCATCAGTGTCATCCCTGGAACGGTAATGCTGACACGCACAGTACTTGAGGATTTACAACAAAGTTGCAATCACACACTTATTACATTGAATGTCTCAAAACAGAACTTATTACAATAATATGGCTTAAGGCCATCTAAATAAAATAACAGCGGAAGGCTTGGAAGATAAAGTGAGTCCAACAAATCCAACGGCATAGCTGAGTGAACGACAACAACCTATGGCACCTTACTCGTCGTCTGAAAAGTCGGCAACATGGTATGTTGCAGCCCGAAACGGGTCAGCACATGGAATATGCTGGCAATGTAACACATAGAGTAATAAACAGAATAAATGCTATCACTACATGCATATATGGCTGGTGGAAAGCTCTATGGTTACAGTTTTGCACAAAGCCAATTTTTCCCTACAACAGAGGAATAAAGTTTATTTAACTATCATGGTGGTTGTTAAATATTGAGAAGGTTCCTCCAACTCAATCCCAATTAAACATCATCCTTAACCCAATCAAATTCATTTAGAGTGATGAGATCAACATGATAATCCAAGAACCAGATACTCGTGATGTCCATAACCGGGGACATGGCTAACCATGATTAGTTTGTACACTCTACAGAGGTTTGCGCACTTTTCCCCATAAGACTCGATCTCCTCAGTTGGATTTCTCGCACTACATGGTGTTTGAGAAATGGATGACCGAGACACAGTCATTCAGAAACATTAAATCTTTACACTGCGTGGACAGTTACACCTACTTTCCCCTACATCTGCTAGCCCACCACTGAAAGAGGTCATGCAACCTACTCAACTATGCTAGAGCCCATAATAGCTTGTGGCTGCACACGGAAGTTTCTAGCATGAATAATCTTATGATCCCTTTGAGCCTATGTGGCGAACCGTAGGATAATCACACGGGTACTCAGGGATATCCTAGGACAACGCTGGATTCTCCAGGTGCCCTGACAACCACTGGGTACTCCAGGGTGCCTCAAACAATCCACCGAGATGTGTATTTAAGTAGCCACCTTAAGTTAACCATTAATTAACAAAACGCACACCTGTCATGGATACACTCACCCAAACCACGTCTACGAGCATAGCATAGCAATCCTAAGCATAACGTAGAAGTAACTCCCAAAGGTTTGGTAATAAAAGGACAATAGGTTCTACCTCATCATCTACTTCCCAAAACCCACATGTTAAAACAGATCCTAACCATGCAATGTTTGGGGGTGTAGACTAATGCATAAAAACTGGGTAATAAAAAGGTATGATCAAAGTGTTACTTGCCTTGCTGATGATCTGCAAATCCTAGGGACTTGTAGTAACACGCTTCGCACTCCGGGTGTTCTATCGCAAACAAACAAAGCATACAATAAGCACTCAACTAGAAGCATGGGTAAAACTCAAATAAGACGAACTAACCAGAAAGTTCAACTCAAGAACTCCGGTTTGCAAAAAGAATCAAATCAAACGAAGTAGCGAAACTCAAACTACGAAAGAAACAAGATCCGTTTACTAATCTGGACTAAAGTCAAATTTATAGTAGCAAAATCTTGTTCAAGTAGGTTAAACAGAAAGAGGGCTTCGAGACGAAGATCTAGGCGCTTGAATCACCTGATTTCGACAAACGAGCGAAAAGATAAACCAAAACGAAGATCAGGGCAGAAATCGCGATCAACAATAATCGCGGAAAAACCCTGGAAAAAGATAAACTGACGAACAGGCTAACGAACGAACGTTCGCTGTCTGCGGCTAACTGAAGAACAACATTCGTTAAAAGGAACGTACGGACGAACGTCCGCTATTTAACTAAACCGGAAAAAAACCGAACTGATCTAATCTAAAAAAAAAGATCTAGGTTTTTCAAGAAACAACCGAACGGTTTTTCTCAAAAAAAAACGACAAACGGCGGCGGCGGGTACCTCCGGCGAGGTTAGGAGGGCGGCGGGGCTCCGGCAGGTTCGAGGCGGCAATGTGCGGCTCCGGCGGCGGGGAGGTCGGCAGTGGCGGCGGCGGGGCGACGGGGTGGCGGCGGCGGCGGTGGCGGCGGGATCGAGGCGGAGCGGGGCTGGCGGCTAGGGTTCGAGGCGGGGCGGGGCTGGCGGCTAGGGTTTGGGGCAGGGTGGGCTGGCGGCTTATAAAGGCCGGCCGGGCTGTGGTGTCCGAGTTGGACACGGCCCGTTTAGGTCGGTAACTTTAAAAAAAACATTCCGACGCGCAGAAAAACAGACAGAGGGAGTAGTCCAGTGTGCATTTGACTGTCATTGTCAAAACAAATGAACTTTGTTTTTCTTTGATGAGGCTTTGGGCATTAATCAACCCGGACCCAAATAAAAGATGGGAACTCCTACATGACGCATTCTGTATCAAATAGACCATGATTGTACATGACCATGATTGTACAATAATGGGCACATTAACATTCACATGCTTCGGTTCTTCCCAATTTTTGTCATGTATGTACTGTGGTGCATCGAAGCACTATAGCATGCTTTGGTCACAATGTTATGAAAATAAAACATGAATATTATAAAGAACACTCCGATTTTTTTAATGCAATTTTCTAAAAAAAACTGATCATTTTTTTGAAAAATTGTAAATGGTTTTTGAAATTCCCAGACATTTTTGGAAAATTGGGAATTTTCTTAAACCATGAACACCTTCCGAAAATCCGAATATTTTGTCATTTCAATTTTTATTAAAAAATCAAACTTTTTTTTGAGAAGTGCCAACATTTTTTTGTATAAAATAAGAAAAGGGAAAAAACCCAAAACTTGGACAAAAAATGAATAAAAATGGAAATATAAAATGGCTACTAAACGCAGCCAGAAGAATGAATGATTTGTTCTTTCTTGTTTTCTCATATTTGACAATCAAAAGAAAAATGTCTTGCATCATATTTTCAGTATCTCTTTAGTTGTGGTCTATTAGCCCGTTCTTTTTTCTTTGTGACAATTATGGGGGGGTCAAAAGTGGGCAGAATCCTTAGATGGCGGTAATTGGTGTCATAAATATGCAAACAGAGTAAGATTAAAAAAATGCAAATAGAGCGTACGAGGTGAAATAAAGTCTTAATTAATGAGTCTCGTAACGTCATGTCGGAATTAATGATCACCCAGGCTTAGTTCATACTTCATACTCCCTTCGACCCACGGAGGCACGCTAGCTTTGCCGCGCCGTCTAGTCTGCATCTTTCGCTTTTCAAAATTCCCTGCTCGTTGTTGCATCGTTCTGGTCAAACAACCGATTCTGTCCATTTTCTTTGTTGCCTAACCAAATTGTAGCAGCTAGTGAGTTGTCGTCACTATGTTTGATGATACCCTTACCGTCAGCTCGTCGTGCAATTCAATCAGATGACCGGCCTGCCGTGGAATGGAACACCCAAACACTGCACTACCCTCCTACCCTGTTTTCTCCTAGCAAACTGTCTGGACACTCCACATATGTTGCTCTTGGTTCTTAAATCCTGAACTCGATGTATCCATTCGGTCTTACTTTTCTGACTGGGCTCTCATAATTTCTTTTTGTATTTATGCAGCCTGCAATCACTCCTTTAGAAATATAATTCATGTGGAGACAGTGATTTCATATTTTTAATTGCACAACCATATATTAGCTCATATGCCTTCTCAACCTCGCTGATTTGCAGGCAAAGTTTTATCTTGCTCTTTTCTTTGGGTAATAAGGTCTTGCACTGACTAGGACTGAATGCATATATAGCTTATGAGTTACTCTCTCCTTCTCATAATGTAAGACGTTTTTCGAGACTAGTGTAATTTTAAAAAACGTCTTACATTATGGGACGGAGGGAGTACTACATAATATAAGATGTTATTACATCCAATATATGGGACCAAGGGAGAATATCTGTTGGATGGCAGAACTTGTTTAGTTAGATAGAAGCTAGCATGCATGAGGGCGGCTGCAAGAGCAACATAACACAAGCTGTCAATTGAAGGAACGGTAGCACCCAAAAGCCGAGCTGATTGATGGATGACGCTGCTATGCTTGGATTCTGGCCCTGCAAATGTGTTGTAAATCTATAAGTACATGTCTACCCGAGTTATATTTATATTTTGATGAGCAATGTCAATGCTCTCTGTGTGAAGATTGCTTAGTTGCTTGATGAGCAATGTCAATGTCAATGCATGTTTCGTTTCTTTGGAACCTGAAAATCTAATTTGTGAAAAAAATATGTGAGATTTGTTTTCATGAATATACCAAAATAACCGATTGGTGCATGTGATACGCACCAATTCATCCCGAACCTGGGACATATCATGCATTGCATTTGGCAGTTTGTGCCTCTAAAAAAGTTAAACAATTTGGCCGTTCGTACAATGTGTGGCTGGAAGTGAAAACCGACATATAGCCCATAACATGTCCATTTCTTGCACCTAAGTAACTACCATGTTAAAGAAGATTAACATGGAAAGCATAGGCATGGTGTAAAACTACACATTATGTAGTGCAAAACTCATATAGAATGCAAATGCATACGAGCTATAGGTTAGTGGCTATCATCATGCCAAGTTTGTAAGTTTTAACAGATTCTCTCAGTTATATTATGATGCACTTTTGCAATAGAGTTTTCATCAAGTAACTGATCCTAACATATATGAAATGCCACTATTGCGTAGAACACAGAAAAATGCACAACATTCATATAAGATATGTTTTCATTGGATGCACGGATTAAAAGTTACGACAGTTTTAATATAAAGTACTGCAGCTCCTTTCATCTAGACGCTGCACAAGGTAGTGCAGCTACTTTCACCTAGATGCTGCACAACCAGGAGTGGGGCCCGGTCTGGCCCGAGGTGCCACACTGGGCAGGAGTATAGCGCTTGTCAGTCAGGCGCTACTCAGTGTAGTGCGCGCCGACCTGTCGGGTGCTACACGAAGGGTTAGTTGTGTGAATTTATTTCACCCAGGTTTAGTTTGTGAAATAGTTGCGTCTCGAGGTTAGTTTTGTCCATTTTGCCCTTTGTAAAGGTCACTTCCCTGAACTCATGTTGCAACAAGGCGAACCAACATGTGGTTGGATGGTTAGAGGGATAGTGGTATCCCCGGCCCACCAGGGTTCAAGTCCTAGTGCTCACATTATTCCTGAATTTATTTCGGGATTTTTGGTGATGCGCTTTCAGCTCCTTTCGACAACGAGGCGCCTACGGTGACTTCGTAAATATCAAGATAATATGCCGGCTCAGTCTCCCGGAGGTGCTCATATGGGTAGGGTGTGCGTGTGTGCGTTCATAGGGGTGAGTGTATGCGCGTATGTATGAGCGCTTGCGTTTGTACTAATGTTCAAAAAAAATCAGGTTGCAACAAGTGGGGCACTGCATATGCGCCACTTTTCGCAACCTGATTTTTTATAGAGATTCGTTTATTTAAAACGTTTTATCTTTTAAATCATCCTTCTAATTCTCAAACTATTTTCACCGTCGCATTTCTCGAGTCAAAATCTTCAAAACTAGATCCCATGTTGATAGGTTTTGATGAATTTTTTTCTCACAAAAAAGGAACCAGGAGCACCTTTTTTTTGCTTTTCGAAAGAGGCATGACTATGTCTCTGGCAGAAGAAAAATCCATGCCTACATGAGAACTAAACCCATGCCTCTCGCGGAAGGAAAAAATGTATTTTTTTTTATTTCTTAGAGGCACGACCATGACTTCCGCGGAAACCCGTGCTTCTTACGAAAGCAAACTCATGCCTCTCGTGGAAGCAAATCCGTGCCTCTTGCGGAAGGAAAAATAAATAAAATGCATTTTTTCATTTTCGAGAGGACGTGCTCTTCACGGAAGCAAACCCGTGCCTCTTGCATAAGCAAATCCGTACTTCTCACGAAAAAAAATAAAAGAGCATTTTTATTTCGTTTTGAAGAGGCACGGACATGCCTCTTGCGGAAGCAAATCCATGCCTCCTGTGAAACGAAAAGAAAAAGAAAACACGTTTTTTGGTTTCCGAGGGGCGTGGTCATGCCTCTTGGTGAAGCAAACCCATGCCTCTCTGGAAGCATATTCGTGCCTCTCTCCCGGAAGGAAAAACATGTTTTTTTTGTTTTTTTTCAAAAGGCACGATCATGCCTTTCGCGGAAGCAATTCTGTGTCTCTCGCGGAAGAAAAAAAAACACATTTTTTCAGTTTTCGAGAGGCATGATCGTGCCTCTCGCGGAAGCAAACCCATGTCTCTAGTGGAAGCAAATTCGTGCCTCTCGCGGAAGGAAAAAACACATTTTTTCTGTTTCAAAGAGGCACGACCATACCTCTCACGAAAGCAAATCCTTGCCTCTTGCAGAAGGAAAAAAGGAAATGCGTTTTTTCCGTTTCTGAGAGGCACAGCGGAAGCAAACCCATGTCTCCTGTGGAAGAAAATTCATGCCTCTCACGGAAGGAAAAAACACATTTTTTTCTGTTTCCAAGAGGCACGACCATGCCTCTCGTTGAAGCAAATCCCTTCCTCTCGCGGAAGCAAATCCCTTCCTCTCGCGAAAGGAAAGAAAGAAAACATGCTTTTTCTATTTTCGAGAGGCACGGCCCGCTGAAGCATACATGTGCCACTCGCGGAAGCAAATCTGTGCCTCTCACAGAAGGAAAAAAACACATTTTTTTCGTTTCCGAGACAAAATATAGTTTTTTCGCGCAAAAAACATTTTCCTGAATTATTCTGTCCAAAAGCTAAGAAAGACAGGTGGAAAACCGGAAAGCCAGGAAAACAAAAAAAACATCTAAAAAGGCAAAAACGCGTGTAGAAAAATAAAAATAAAAATTCAAAGGGAGCGCCCAGAGCGCGACACATTGCGGCTCAGCCCACCCCAAGTGACTCTCGGGAGACTCCCGAACAAGCACTCCTTAGTTAGTTGCACACAAAAACCCTATAGGCAGACAAATAACAGTAGCGAGGGTAAGAGGCCGTTCTATTGCTAATTAGCACTAGCGTTGGGTAAAACACCGCGCTACAGGTACTATAGGTACAAGTTAGTAGTAGCGCCGCCTTACGTCACCCGCGCTACTAGTAAGTGGTCCTCACCGTACCACTGGGGCTGGCCATAGTAGCAACACGGGGTATAAAACCCGCACTACAACTAACTTGATAGCAGTAGCGCGGGCCAAATACCCTGCGCTGCTACTATGGTTACACGGGGCCAGCAGGTGGGTCCCACTCAGCAGCAGCGCACCCCCTACCCCCATGCTGCAGCTAGTTGGCTTAGTAGAAGCGGAGGCTCGTGCCCCGCGCCGCATCTCGCTGTCCCGACGGTTGTAGCATGGTAGCCGCCTGCCGTCATGGATTTGTAACTTCTTGTTGAACGGATGTAGCATTTGTTGTCGCCAATTGTAGCCTTCGATGTACGTGGTTGTAGCATCTCGTCGCCATTGTCCTAGGTTGCAACTCCTTATTGGAAAATCTGTTGTGGCCGGATGCAGCAAACATAGGAGTTGCAACCCAATGTTCTGTCTGTTGCCGCTCTGGTTGGTTCTAGCAAAACAATGTTGGTTCGAGCTCCGGCGATGGCCAGTTGCAGCAAAAGAGGTCACATGTCGCTGCCCGAGGTTGCCTATGCCAAACAGACCCGACTTATAAGTCATCCCAACTTATAAGTCATAAGTTGCTCCACCCCAACTTAAAACTTATAAGTCACCTCCTTTTGCGTGGGTCCCACCACCTGCATGATGTTGATTGGTATGGAAAGATGTGTCAGGTGACTTATAAGTCAGGTGACAACCAAACAGGCGTGACTTATAAGTCACTAGTTTTAAGTCACCTGACTTATAAACAGGCCCTGAAACTCATCTCCAAACTTGCTGATGCATTCTAGTGCAGATTCTTTGATGCATCCTATACATGCATGATGCAAATGATATAGATTCCCCAAGATTTTTGTTTGGTTCGTTATTCGTTTTGCCTTCCATCCATATGGTAGCGTGACGTGAATGCAAGATAATCGGGAATTCATACTCGTCTAGTAGAGGTTTGTTTTAAGGAGAGCACCATGTGCTTCCATATATATCTTGCCTAGCTAAAATACATGCGTAGTGCACTTAATTAGTTAAATATCCATTTATCACTTTATTGCTGATCGATCAAAGTAGCACTTTTCACTGCATCAACGAGTGCACATGACATACGGAATAAAATAGCGAGAGAAATTAAGGTGAACATGACATGTTGCATGGCGGAAGGATAACTGAATCCATTCCATTCTTCAGATAACGGCAACCATGCCGGTCGTATTTTCCCACCAATCCTCATTCCCGCGGTAATCCAGTTGCATGCACTTCATGCTTTATAATACAATAAAGCGGGGGAAAACCCTTTTTCTTATCCAGTTGCATGCACTTGATGTTCAGCTGCCCATCCCTGGGGCAGAGGCCGACACCGACGGATGAGTGGGCGCTCCTCAATGGCGGCGGAGCTATGTTGGGGCACGGGGGCGCTGCCCCCCCCCCCCCTCCACCCCCCAAAAGCCTTGGCTCAATTTCTAAAGGTTTTTTTAGGAAGACTTAGATTATAAGTTTTTAACATTTAACCACCCCCCCTCCCCCCCATATACTGATGATTTGCGTTTCTCCCTCCAGTGACTTTCATCTAGCTTCGCCACTCGCGCTCCTGTCGGCGTGGGCAGCATGGCGACCACGTGCGGGACGAGGTGCCCGGGGGTCGCGCGTCCCAGGAAGGAGGCTTGAAGTTTCACCGGCGATGTGGCCGGGGATGCCGACCTACTCGAGGCTTCGATGGGAGAATGCGGGACGATCCGGGGTGGGTTGTGGGGTGGTGGTGGCGACGGCTGAAAGTACTACGGGACAACCCGGGGTGGGGTGTGGGGTAGTGGGAGCGGCGAGCGAATGTGGTCAGGTACGACCCAGGGTGGGGTGCAGGGTGGCGGCGGCAGTTGAAAGTACTGCGGGACGACCCGGGTGGGGTGTGGGGGTGGTGGGGCGGCGAGAGAATGTGGTCGGGTACGACGCAGGGTGGGGTGCAGGGTGGCGGCGGTAGTTGAAAGTACTGCGGGATGACCCGGGGTGGGGTGTGGGATGGTGGGGGCGGCGAGCGAATGTGGTCGGGTACGACCCGGGGTGGGGTGCAGGGAGGCGGCGAGGGTTGAAAGTACTGCGGGACGACCCGGGGTAGGGTGTGGGATGGTAGGGGCGGCGAGCGAATGTGGTCGGGTATGACATGAGGTGGTGTGCCCAAACCATCAGTAACAAGTTGCGTTCACAAACTTTTCTTAAAATAGGTCCTCATATATGACCTCCCATTGTGAAACTCTGTCACTGACGCTCTCGAACGCTGTCGAACAAAGTCTACACAGATACTATTTCACAACTACGTTTTCAAGGCACCGTGCAAACCATCAGTAACAACTTGTGTGATGCGATCGTCGACGCTTTCAAGCCTTTGCACTCTGTCAAGCTCAGTTTTTTAAGAGCGGCGAGGTTCATCATGCTTTCAAGCAAATATGTCAAGTTGGGTATTCCTTGATAAAAATATCTTCTAGACAAGTCAACTGTCCCAGCCATCCCGGTAATGCTTCCAGGCCTTTGCACCCTATCAATCTTAGTCTTTTAAGAGCGGTGAGGTTCTTCATGCTTTTGGGCAAAGATGTCAGGTTGGGGCAATCATGAATGCTAAGTTTTTCTAAGCAAGTCAACTGTCCCAAACATCCCGGTAATGCTTCCAGGCCTTTGCATTTTATCAAGCTCAGATTTTTAAGAGCGGTGAGGTTCTTCATGCTTTCAGGAAAAGATGTCAGGTTGGGATAATCCTTGATAAAAATATCTTCTAGACAAGTCAACTGTCCCAGCCATCAGCTCCGCCACTCTCGCTCTGGATGCTACCAAATGCACCAGCTGGAACAGAGATCGTTACTGCAGACATGCACAATTAACCAACTTCAAGAATGATGCTGAGGTTTCCAAATATATTCCAGGCAGGCTTAGATCCCTCCACTTTAGGGATTTGGGGGGACTGCAACTCCCAAAAAAGGCATTTTCTCAGTCCAAGTACATACGTGTCTTGGACCTAAGTGGACATTCAGCTGAATGCCAGTCTTCTCCAAGTAGCGTGGTGCTGCCATCTTTCATTAATCAATTGAAGCTAGTTAGGTATCTTGATGCCACGGGCTTGCCAATAACATCACTTCCTAAGAATTTTCATGCACTTCAAAACATGGAAACTCTCATTCTGTCCAATTCCTTGCTTGAAACCTTGCCTGTACAATATTTGTCGCCTCAGCAAACTTTGCTATGTGGACCTATCTGGCAGTAGCAGGATCTGATAAGCTACCTCCATCACTAGGTGATCTCACTCGACTCTTTTTCCTCAATCTATCTGGGTGTCCTATACTCTAAGAGCTGCCTGAATCAATCTGTGACCTTGCATGCTTACACCACCTAGACATGTTAGATTCCTCTGCTCTTGAAAAGTTCCCTGATAAATTTGGTAACCTTCCTAAACACTCATTCTTAAACCTGTCAAGTTGTTCAAAGCTCACCAAACTACCTGACAATATAAGCTTTCCGTGTTTAGAGCACCTGAACCTATCAAGTTGCCATGAGCAGAAGAGCTGGCAATTGATTCCGGCCACATTCCCAAGCTTGAGTTCATGGACCTCTCTGGTTGCTACAAGGTTTCAATTCTGCCAGGGTCATTTTGCCAACTTAATCATTTGAAGTACCTAGATCTTTCAGATTGTCATAACCTCAAAGAACTTCCTGAATCTTTTGGTCACCTCTCCAAGCTTGAAGGTTTGAACCTAACAAGTAGTGCTAAGCTCCAACAATTGCCTGAGTCGCTATGCAAATTGTTTAAGTTGAGGTGTCTCCATTTGTCATACTGTCTGATGCTCCATGACCTCCCCTCCTCATTTGGTGACCTTAAACTTCAAATACTGCACATGAATGGTCTTTTACATTTGGAGGACTGCCCTGATAGCATTGGTGACATGACTAGTCTCACCCAGTTTGTGGTTGGTAGAGTAAATCGTTGTTGGTCTGAAAAAGTTTCACCCATTTATAAACGTCTAAAGTTGGTTGTAAGGCATCATGTACATGAGATAGAGAGCAGAGGATGCAACAGTACAGTGGATTGACTTGTTTAGAGCTGACACTTGAAGGCCTTCAGAATGTCAAGCGTCCAGAAGATGCAAACAGAGTCAACCTACGTGATAAGTCAGATATTTGAGTACTAAAGCTTTTCTGGGAAAACGAAGGAGGTAAATCTGTGCTGGACAGGCTCATACCTCCTCGGGGTCTTGAAAACTTTTGTCTACGAGGGTACGCGAGCAAGGATTTCCCTAATTGGATGTTTGACATCTCGTCCTACCCCCCTTTTCTTAGTAAAGTGACGCTTCAAGGCTTGGAAGCATGTGATTGTCTTCCTCCGTTCGGGACACTGCCAAATTTAAGAATGCTGTATCTAAAACACATTCCCAACATTATGATAGTCGGTAAGGAATTCAATGGAGAGGGCAGACCTGGTATGAAACTAAGACTACTGAATTTGACATTGATGGAGAATTTGGAGGAATGGTGGACAACTGAATCAGGTGGAGAAAACAAAGAGTTTCTAATCCCTGATTTGTATCATTTGGAGGTAGTGGACTGCCCAAAGTTAAGTTTCCTTCCTTATCCCCCAAGATGTATGTTTTGGGTTTTGAGCAACAGCGAGAATGTTTTGCCAAAACGAGGATTTGGAAAGCTCTCGTCTTCCATTTGTCCATCTGTGATGGGTCTACGGAGGTGTAGTTTCTCTCAAGACAAATGGGATAGACTTCAACACTTTCCCACCCTTGAGATATTTGAGGTATCATCAGCCACTAGATTGAGGACTTTGCCAGAGGTCATGCGATGCTTCACCTCTCTCACTAAACTATATTTGGGATCGTTGAAGGACCTGGAGGAATTCCTGGTATGGTTAGGCCACCTCGGTTCTCCACGAGCCCTTCGTATCCAAGATTGTCCCAGTCCTGACATCTTTGCCTGAAAGCCTGAAGAACCTCAATGCTCTCAGAATACTTAAGTTGATAGAGTGCAAAGGCATAGAAACATTGCTGGGATCGTTGGGACAGTTGACTTCTCTACTAGAGATTTATATTGATGATTGCCCCAACCTAATATCTTTGCCTGAAAGCACAAAGAACCTCACTATTCTTAGAACACTGTTGTTGATACGGTGCAATGGCCTGGAGACATTACCAGGATGTTTGGGATAGTTGACTTCTGTAGAAGTAATTTCAATCCACGATTGCCCCAACCTTATATCTTTGCCTGAAAGCATGAAGAATCTCACCGCTCTTAAGAAACTGTGGGTGATATCGTGGAGAGGCCTGGAGGGATTTCCTGAATGGTTGGGACAGTTGACTTCTCTACAATTGCTTGACATGCGAGATTGCCCCAGACTGACAACTTTGCCTGAAAGCATGAAGAGCCTCACCGCTCTTAAAATAGTGTGGTTGATACAGTGCAAAGGCGTAGAGATATTACCGGGATGGTTGGGACAGTTGACTTCTCTGGAAGAAATTTTAATCGGCGAATGCCCGAACCTGACATCTTTGCCAGAAAGCATACATAGTCTCTCTGCTTTGAAGCTACTCAAGATTGTGCTTTGTCCCAGTCTGACTGCGAGGTGCCAAGGGGAGGATGCCCACAAGATTCGTCACGTCCCCAAAGTCGAATTCATTTGAAGCCATCCATATTTCCTCTCATTGGTTCGTGGCTACATACATGGTGGCGTGGTGCTCTGCTCTCATTCTTGTTTGGTGCAGAGAGGAGGTAAGCGGCCTACTGTTCCCAAGTGGATTATACCATGCATCAACGGTTTTTCTTTTCTTGTGTGCATCATTTGTTGTAGCTAATCCTTCTTTTTCAAGTGTTGCAAGCCTATTGTTCCCATGTGGACTATACCACGAATCCACACTTTTTCTTTCCTTCTTTGCATCATTTGTAACTAATCGTGTTAACATTAAGAAACTGAACTAGCACTAGTGCAGAACCGGGCAATAGCACCGGTTCGTAAGGCCCTTTAGTGCCGGTTCCATAACCGGCACTAAAGTGTGGGCACTAAAGGCCCCCCCCCCCCCCTTTAATACCGGTTCAGCACGAATCGATGGTAAAGGACAACCACGTGGCACGAGCCAGCTCCGGGGGGCTGGAGCCCTTTAGTACCGGTTGGTAATACCAACCGGTACTATAAGGTTTTTTTTTTAGTTTTATGATTTCTTTTTCATTTAATTTTGTGTTTCCATTTTAATTCTTTTTCGTTTGCTGGTATTTTACGATACTACACATTGTACACGTGTATATATATATATATATATATATATATATATATATATATATATATAGTGATACTATTCATCACCCAGGGTGCAGAATAAGTTATTCTTCACCCAAGGTAATATTACGATCATTTCATAATTAAATTATGTTTGGAATTCAAATAGTTACATTCCTATTGATTCATTACGTAAAATTTGGCATAAAAAATAAAAATATAGGTCATAAGACAAGAAAATTTGTTGTTTATGTGTATTTTACACTATATTTTTACGTTTGTAATTTTACATAACATAAAATATTTTTTACGACGATTATATATTTTCTTACAGTCTCTTTTTACGTCAGAAATAAGACAAAACTTCTGAAACGTAAAATTACAGTGAATTGATGGTAAAATAGAGGGGGTCAAGAATAACTATTCCTCACCCAGGGTGACGAATAGTCAATCCATATATATATATATATATACATATATATATATATATATATATATATATATATAACTAGAATTTCTAGTAGAACCAATCATGCATATATATATCATCAATGTCTCACAAACCACCATATTGATTAATTCACACATACACAAATGTATAGCTAGCTATATACAATTTCTCCTACATATGCATGTTGCCTTCGGAGCCAGTGGCATTAGCCTAATTGGTGCCTTCGGAGCACGATGACAATTGGAAGTGGTTTTCATGGGGGCGGTAGCGGGTAATAGTATTCTCCCTTCGGATTTATGACCTGGTCGAGCAAAAATCCCGCTATTTCCTCTTAAAGTGCTTCTACGCGCTCCGTTTCTAGGAGCTTCTCCCGCGCCTCTCTGAACTGTTAAGAAGGAGATCAATATGCATGTGTATTAGTTGTGTGACTAGATATCGATAATGGTGTAAAAATTGTGAATAGTGTTCTGACAAGCGTACCCATTCCTGTCTTTGAGATCTGCTCCTTTCGGACGCCATCATGCGAATGTTCTCGCAAACGCAGAATGCACACAGATCAGTCCCCTGCGCCTGCTTCAGGGCCTTTACGAGAATGAAATTTGATCAGATAATAATTAATCAACCATGATAATTAAAGAGATGGCAGCTAGCTAGCTAGCTAGTACTACTTAATTACTTACCTTGGGTCTTCCCCATTTAAGCTTTTTTTTCCATTCGCCTTCCGTGACGCTGATGAACCTTGCCCAAGCTCTGCCCGCCGACAAAGAAAATGAATAAAGGGGTTATTAAATAGTTCATATCATGAAATGACGAACTAAATAGGCCGAGATATATAGTTAATAATGATTGAAATTACCTGTTGACTATCCCAAACAAGATGTTATAGTCAGTTTTAGCTTTGAGTAGTGAGTCCAGTATTTCAACTGTTCCGTCGTCAACTTTAATGATACACAAGACCCAGTGAAATCTGCATGCACACACGTTTGCATGTCTTAATTAAGCGGGCATATGTAAGCAAAAACATGTAGCTAGCTAGTAGGCAAAAACAGAGAATTTGTAGTACAAGACAGTGTGACTCACTGGAAGTTGTAAGGAAGTAGTATATCTTCATTGTATTTGAGGCACTTCAAGAACTCTAGCATGTTGTCCTCTACGTCCTTTTGATGATATGGATTTATCCGCCATGTGTATTCATTAACGGTGTTTGGGTCAATGAACCCAATGCCATAGCGTCCAGCTTTTCTCATTTCATACATCTTCATCCTGCATAATACCACAGAAAACAATATAGTGAGGATAATTACAGGTAATGATTGACGATCAAAAGGATCACTACAGCTAGCTTGAGACTTAAATTACAGAAAGAAATCACTTACAGACAATAGCAACTGACGATAGATTTGTCAAGTGCGTCTTGATTGTATAACTGAAACAGTTCAGAATACTCAACGAACAGAGCTTTCTCATGGAAGTAATGCTCCTCCTTGACATTCACCATGAGGGACAATCGATCTGAAATCTTGGTAATGTTCATGTACCATTGATGCAATTCATACATTCTCGTTGGGAGGTTCTTGACCTTGTCTGGCTCGACCAAAGGTTGGCCCCGGACATATTTCCGTTTTATTTCATCCTCTCTAAGCACAGGCATGGGCTCGATCTCAAGGAGTTGTCCAACAGTGATTTTGAGAACTTCAGCCTGCATTATATGGTCCTCCATTATTACCACATTGCCCACCTCAGGAACGTAAACTGTTTGCCCACAATAATATTGGACGCGCGTACTGTCACGTGTTGTTGGCACAACAAGCGAGGGGATCGATTGCGCCGCCTGTTCTCCCAGCTGGGGAATGGTTTTCCCGCATTTTTTGACAGCTGCTTCTTGTTTGCTCAATCCCGAGCTTGCCTCCTTACGTAGACGTGCTCGATTTAACTTCCTGATGTGGCGCTCATAGTCTGTGTCAACAGGCTTGGGAGCTGGTGGTTGAGCCATACGAATGAAGTGGTCAATCGTTTCCTCAGGAACTATCTCCCTTGGCGGCGGTGGCGGTTTCGATGCAAAATGGGCTTCCACCTCGGCCTTCAATATGGCTGCGATTTCCTCCTCGGACCTGTCATAAGCCCTTTGTGGAAGAGGCGTGAGGCTTGGACCATATTTAATCGCTTGCCTCCGCCTGTACTTCCTGTACTACCTCGACTCGTACCGCTACGCACCATAGCTGCGGGGTGTCTCTTCTGCGATTGCTGAGGCGGTGGAGACGGCTGATGAGGCTGAGTTGGACGAGGAGGAGTGGCCGCCTGAAGCTGTGCCGGACTTGGGGGAGGAGTGGCCTGAGGTTATGCCGGACTTGGAGGAGGAGTGGCCTGACACTTTGCCGGACTTGGAGGAGGAGGAGTGGCCTGACACTTTGCCGGACTTGGAGGAGGAGTGGCCTGACACTTTGCCGAACTTGGTGGACTTGCAGGAGCGGGAGACTGCTGACTCGGTGGCGGACTTCGACGAGGAGTCGGCTGACGCGGTGTCGGTGGCCTTCGAAAGATGATGCAATCCTTTTTCCATAGGATGATACGATGGTTGGCCTCTCCGAGAAAGCGCTCGTCGTCACCTCCAGGAATGTCAAGCTCTAGCTCCGAATATGGGTCCACCACCTGATCAACCAAGACACGAGCATAGCCCGCTGGAATCGGGTTAAAATGGAAGGATGCCTCGGGGGGATTTGTAAAAGCAACGGCGTCCGCCACCTTCATGGATATGTTCTTCATTTTGACGTGTAGCTCGCAGCTAGTGTTCTCCGTGATGTCATCCACGGGGTATCTACCCAGCATTGCATCGTCCGGGGCGGAACCCACGCTGCTTCTCGGCATGGATGGGGCGGTGCTATCCAATGCTGGATCATTCGCTAGCTGCTGCAGCTGTTGAGACCCCCTTTGCTGGGTAAGTGAGTCGATCTGCTCCTGCTGCCGCTGGAATTTGACTACCAATTCCGCTTGACTTGCTTCTAGGCCTTGAAGGTGTTCATAGTCCCGCTTCCTCTGCTCCTCCTCCATCTTCCTCTTCTTCTCCTCCGCAATCTTCTTTCTTGCACGGGTTCTGTAGTCGGTGTTCCAGTCTGAAAACCCCTCATACCGCGGAATAGCGCCCTTGCCTCGTGTTCTTCCCGGGTGTTCAGGATTTCCCAGGGCACGCGTAAGCTCGTCGTTCTCTCTGTTGGGATGGAACACCCCCGATCATGCCTCTTCTATTGCAACAAGTATCGCATCGTCGGCTCCCTTCAGACTTGCCCTCGTCGAAACATTGCCTGTCTTTGGGTCCAACTCCCCCCCATGTGCATAGAACCAAGTCCCGACCCTGGGGGGCCAGCTCTTAGTAACCGGAGTGGCACCTGCATCCTCCATCTCTTTCTCAGACTTATCCCACTTAGGCATTGCCACCGCATAGCCACCTGGCCCCAGCTTATGGAACTTATCCTTTTTTCGGCATTCTTCTTGTTTATTCTCGACCGTTCCTTAGCTAATTCCGAATCCTTGAATTTCACGAAATCGTCCCAATGAGCATGTTGGTTCTCTAGTGTTCCCTCGAATACTGGAGTCTTCCTTCCTCCCTTGACGTACTTGTCCCATTCACGATTCTTGTGGTTCTTGAATGCAACCGCCATCTTCCTAAGAGCAGCGTCCTTGACTTTCTGCACATCTGCTTCTGTGAAATGATCTGGTAGGGTGAAATGTTCCATGAGAGTATCCCAAAGCAGATCTTTTTGATTCTTGTCGACAAAAGTAACATCTGGACGTGGAGCAGCGTCCTCTTTGCCTTTTTGTCTTTTGTCTTTTGCTGGCTCTCTCCATTCTTGAAGGGAGATCGGGAGTTGGTCCTTCACAAGAACTCCGCACTAACGAACGAACTTGTCCGCAATCTTCTTAGGCGCTAATGGTTCGCCATTAGGTCTGACTGCCTCGATATTGTACTTTACGCCCTCCTTCAACTTTTTGTTCGGGCCTCGTTTCGTCCTTTTGCCTGAAGATTTGCTCGATTCGGATGGCTGAAAGAACAAAGACCGATTCGTTAATATATCTTCAAGTCATTTAAAACATGTGATGATCACCAGATACATGCTTATATAAATATATATACCTCGCCGGTCTTTGTTGTTTCAGGATCAACATGTTCTTCGTCATCGTCATAATCGTAGTTCATGACTTCATCAACTCGGTCGTCGCGATCGAATATCATATCACCCTCTCCGGTGTTGTTTAGAAATTCGGAGCCGTCATAATCTTCTTCATTCTGATCATCATCTGGCCTGCGTATCATATCGAACATGGTCTGTTCTCCCTCTCTGTTGGTATTGTCTGCCATAGCTTTTATTTAACTAATTCGAAAGAAATATAAAACAATTTAATATTCAAATTACATCGTCTCGAATAATAGATATAATCTCGAATACTTCGTCTAGAATAATAGATATAATCTCGAATACATTGTCTCGAATAATATATAATATTGAATAGTACATCACTGGCTATCTAATTAAAGATCAAATACTACAGAAGAATCTAGGACACTCGCGGTTCCTGCGGCGCGGGCGGTGGACACCCAAAGAGAAGGAACCCTCACAGGATCATAGCTGAAGTGAGATCCCCGAAGATACTGCCAGGTATTGGAGAACCTGCCGCCCTCTAACGCAACCATGTAGCGATGGACGTGCTCGTCCTCCTCCCTGACACGGCGACGTACCACCTTCGGCGGGGCCGGGTCCCTCCGCAACGAAACTGGCCCACGCGAACGCCACCAAACGAGATCAGGGTCGACGACGGGACCCGGGGCCGGGTTCCTCATCAAGTGGCGCGCCCCTCCAGGCAGCACCTCCCAGTGCCAGCCCGGCAGAGCCCAGTCCCGGACATGGGTCGGCTGGACGTCGTCGCGAACGGGTCGACGACGAGGATGCGGTTGGAGCCCCCCCTTTAGTACCGGTTGGTGGCTCCAACCAGTACTAAAGGCCTCGCGCTGCCACCCTAAAGTTTGGTCCCACCTCGCCGGGCGAAGGGCAGCCGCACTGGTTTATAAACCCAGCCGCGGCTACCACTTCGAACTCCTCTGTATAGCAGGCTTGTGGGCCTAAACTCTGCGCGCTGCCCTATGAGTCTGCTGGGCCTTTAAGGCATGTAATTACACATTTGTGGCCTATCAGGCCCACAGGGCAGCGCCCCAATTTTTTTATAGTTTTTTTCTTTTCTGCTTTATTTTCTTCTATTTATTTTTGCGTAGTTTTTTTTATAGCTTTTTCTTTTCTGTTATATTTATTTTCTTCTATTTATTTGTGAGTAGTTTTTCATCTAGTTTGCCAAAATTCAACATTTCCAGAGTTCATTTTTTAGTGATTTTCAATTTCACGGTCATTTTGTAAACGATTGAAAAATAGCATATATAATTTTTTTATTTTCTGCTTTATTTTTTCTTCTATTTATTTTTGAATAGTTTTTTCTTTTCTGCTATATTTATTTTCTTCTATTTATTTTTGAGTAGTTTTTTATATAGTTTTTTTCTTTTCAGCTATAGTTTTTCTTTCTTTTCTGCTATTTTTTCTTTTCTGCAAAACTTGATGGTCAAAGTCTGGAGTTATAACTTAAAAAAAAGAAATGTCGACGTGCAATTAGTTTTTGCCATAACAGAAGAAGTCCGGAGTTGTAATAAGTTATTAAAAATAAAAAAGAGGTGCAATGCTCGTTAATTTGCCTCAAGCCTTTCGGAATAGTGTAAACTGCACTGCGCATAGCTCCGTGCAGTCTACCGTATTCCTGAAGGCTTGAAGCTAAGAAACGTGAGCATTGATCCTCTTCTTTATCGTCTCTGCACTCAGGGCTTATAAACCGCTCCTAGTCCCTCTCACTTCGCGAGGTGGGACTAAAAAACAGCTTACGTCTGGTTCATCCATGAACCGGTACTAAAGGTGCTCGTGGGGCCCCAGCCTTACCTGACACAACCTCATTAGTACCGGTTCGTGGTACGAACCGGCACTAAATGGTGATGGTGGGGCCATAGCCTGACCGGAGGCTGACACAACCTCTTTAGGTACAAAAAATTACAAACTTTCTGTTAGTGACCGTAGTTTTCAAATTTGAATAGTTTAAATTTTGAATTATTTGAAATTAGTGTGAATTTGTTTGCACATAAAATTTCTTCGCGTTTCAAATGCCAAAACACATAACTACCCTAACTATTACAGAGATTCCCCTCTCGGTGCGAAACACAGAAGAAAGTGATGATAGCTAGTGAAGCCGATCACATCCCAGATCTTTGGGTGTGAAACTTTTTCTTCGCGTGTGTCCCTTTGCGCCATAACCATGGAAAATCTTCATCATTTAACGGGATGCTCGGGTCAATATTCACTGTGAATGGAGCAATTTCATCAAACTTTTCATAATCTTCTGACTTGTCTGTCTTGTCATCCACTCCCACGATGTTTCTCTTCCCAGAAAGAACTATGTGCCACTTTGGCTCATTGTACGATGCATTCGCTTCCTTATCTTTTCTTTTTCTTGGCTTGGTAGACATGTCCTTCACGTAGAAAACCTGTGCCACATCATTGGCTAGGACGAATGGTTCGTCTGCATACGCAAGATTGTTGAGATCCACTTTTGTCATTCCGTACTGCGGGTCTTCTGTTACCCCGCCTCGTGTCATATTGACCCATTTGCACCGAAACAAAGGGACCTTTAAACCACGTCGATATTCAAGTTCCCATATGTCCTGTATATAACCATAATATGTTTCCTTTCCCATCTTGGTTTCTGCATCAAAGCGGACACCACTGTTTTGGTTGGTGCTCTTCTTATCTTGGGTGATCGTGTAAAATGTATTACCATTTATCTCGTACCCTTTGAAAGTCATTATATTCGAAGATGGTAACTGGGACAGCAAGTACAGGTCATCTTCAATAGAGGTGTCATGCATGGTACGTGTCTGCAACCAGCTGGCAAAACTCCTGGTTTGTTCACGTGTAATCCAGTCATCAGACCGCTCCGGGTGTTTGGAGCGTAGCAAATTCTTGTGTTCATCCATATACGGAGCCACCAAGGCGGAATTCTGTAGAACTGTGTAGTGTGCTTCAGTGAGAGAATGTCTGTCCATACATATTATTTGTTCCCCTCCTAGCGTGCCTTTTCCATCCAGTCTGCCCTTATGCCGCGATTCAGGAACACCAATCGGCTTAAGGTCAGGAATAAAGTCAATACAAAACTCAATGACCTCCTCATTTTGATGGCCCTTAGAGATGCTTCCTTCTGGCCTAGCACGGTTATGAACATATTTCTTTAAGACTCCCATGAACCTCTCAAAGGGGAACATATTGTGTAGAAATACAGGACCCAAAACGTTAATCTCTTCGCATAGGTGAACTAGGACGTGCGTCATGATGTTGAAGAAGGATGGTGGGAACACCAACTCGAAACCGACAAGACATTGCACCAAATCATTCTGTAACCTTGGTATGATTTCTGGATCGATTACCTTCTGAGAGATTGCATTGAGAAATGCACATAGCTCCACAATGGCTAATCGAACATTTTCCGGTAGAAGCCCCCTCAATGCAACCGGAAGCAGTTGCGTCATAATCACGTGGCAGTCATGAGACTTTAGGTTCTGGAACTTTTTCTCTGCCATGTTTATTATTCCCTTTATATTCGACGAGAAGCCAGACGGTACCTTAATACTGAGCAGGCATTCAAAGAAGATTTCCTTCTCTTCTTTGGTAAGAGCGTAGCTTGCATGACCCTGATGTATGCCGTCTTCTCCGTGCATACGTTGCTGGTCCTCCCGTGCCTCAGGTGTATCTTTTGTCTTCCCATACACGCCCAAGAAGCCAAGCAGGGTCACGCAAAGATTCTTCGTCACGTGCATCACGTCGATTGCGGAGCGGACCTCTAGGTCTTTCCAATATGGCAGGTCCCAAAATATAGATTTCTTCTTCCACATGGGTGCGCGTCCGTCAGCGTCCTTTGGAACAGGTTGTCCGCCAGGACCCTTTCCAAATATCATCTTCAAATCCTTGACCATATCATGTACATCAGCACCAGTACGGTGGCGAGGCTTCGTTCGGTGATCCGCCTCACCTTTGAAATGCTTGCCTTTCTTTCTTACGGGATGCCTGCTCGGAAGAAATCGACGATGTCCCAGGTACACATTCTTCTTACAACTATTCAAATATATACTGTCGGTATCATCCAAACAGTGCGTGCATCCGCGGTATCCCTTGTTTGTCTGTCCTGAAAAGTTACTTAGAGCAGGCCAATCATTGATGGTCACGAACAGCAACGCCTTTAGGTCAAATTCTTCCCCCATGTGCTCATCCCACACACGTACACCTGTTCCATTCCACAGTTGTAAGAGTTCTTCAACTAATGGCCTTAGGTACACATCAATGTCGTTGCCAGGTTGCTTAGGGCCTTGGATGAGCACTGGCATCATAATGAACTTCCGCTTCATGCACAACCAAGGAGGAAGGTTATACAAACATAGAGTCACAGGCCAGGTGCTATGGTTGCTGCTCTGCTCCCCAAAAGGATTAATGCCATCTGCGCTTAGACCAAACCATACGCTCCTTGCGTCATCTGCAAACTCCTTTCCGTACTTTCTTTCGATTTTTCTCCACTGCGACCCGTCAGCGGGTACTCTCAACTTTCTGTCTTTCTTACGGTCTTCTCTGTGCCATCGCATCGCCTTGGCATGCTCTTTGTTTTGGAACAAACGTTTCAACCGTGGTATTATAGGAGAATATCACATCACCTTGGCAGGAATCTTCTTCCTGGGGCACTCGCCCTTGACATCACCATGCTCATCGCGGCTGATCTTATAGCGCAATGCACCACATACCGGGCAAGCATTCAAATCCTCGTACTCACCGCGGTAGAGGATGCAATCATTAGGGCATGCATGTATCTTCTGCACCTCTAACCCTAGAGGGCAGACATCCTTCTTTGCTTCGTAATTCGTTGCCCTTTGGAAGCATATCCTTTATCATTACCAGCAACTTTCCAAATCTCTTGTCAGATACACCATTCTCTGCCTTCCATTGCAGCAATTCCAGTGTGGTGCCCAGCTTTTTCTTGTCACCTACGCAATTCGGGTACAACAATTTTTTGTGATCCTCTAACATGTGCTGCAACTTCTTCTTCTCCAAATCACTTGCGCAGTTTCTCTTTGCATCGGCAATGGCCCGACCTAGATCATCAACGGGCTCATCTGATGCCTCTTCTTCAGCTTCTTCCCGCATTGCCGGCTCAGCTTCTTCCCGCATTACCGGCTCAGCTTCTTCCCCCATTGTTGTATCATCGTATTCAAGGAACCCATGGCCAGGATAGCTGTCCTCGTCCTCTTCTTCTTCATTGTCTTCCATCATAACCCCTCTTTCTCCGTGCTTGGTCCAAACATTATAGTGGGGCATGAAACCGGACTCAAACAGGTGGACGTGAATGGTTCTTGACGTAGAGTAATTGCGACCATTCTTACAGCCAGCACATGGACAAGGCATAAAACCATCCGCCCGCTTGTTTGCCTCAGCCGCAAGCAGAAAAGTATGCACGCCGTCAACGAACTAGGGAGAGCATCGGTCATCGTACATCCATTGCCGGCTCATCTTCATTACACAACACCGAATAGACCAAATTAATACAAGTTCATACAACACTTAAATGCAACAAACAAATAACTCTCTAGCTAAAGCATTTAAATGCAAAAACAAATGCGATCAAGATCACAACTAAGATAACAATTGATCCAACAGCATAATGATACCAAGCCTCACTATCGATGGCATATTTTCTAATCTTTCTAATCTTCAAGCGCATTTTCTCCATCTTGATCTTGTGATCATCGACGACATCGGCAACATGCAACTTCAATTCCATCTTCTCCCCCTCAATTCTTTTCAATTTTTCTTTCAAGTACTCGTTTTCTTTTTCAACTAAATTTAACCTCTCGACAATAGGGTCGGTTGGAATTTCCGGTTCACATACCTCCTAGATAAAAATATCTATGTCAACTTGATGGGCATAATTTGTCATAAACACGAAATGCAACAAATAGTTTTAAAAGAGAATATACCACATCCGAATCATAACAAGGACGAGGGCCGACGGGGACGGATATCAAAACCATGGCACTATGTATAACAAACAACGTACGGGTAAGATAATTATTATACGAGTAACTATATATCCAAATCACACAAACATCAATTTTTGATATAAAATTTCACGAACAAGAGGCTCACCACAAGGTGGTGCCGGCGACGGGACGGTGCGGGCGATCGACGGTGGTTACGACAGAGATTTAGAAGGCACTAAGTAAACCACACGTACATATGCAAACTAAGTGTTATTTTGACCTCAAATTGCATATAAATCAAATACTACCACATATAATTCCTCCCAAATTACTAAAACCCACAATTAATCACTATATAAACCAATGCAAGAGCTAATCTAGCAATGAGAGATGAAAGGACAAAGTTGCTAACCTTGGTGATCATTTGAATGGATGAGGACCTGCAAATCTTGACAAATGGGGCAAATTTTGTGATGAACTCGAGAGGAAGAAGGGAAGAACAGAGGAGAGGGAGAGGGAAAGGGGGAAGAACAGAGTGCGGGTGGACGAAGGATTTATATAGGACGACCTTTAGTACCGGTTCGTGCCACGAACCGGTACTAAAGGTGCTGGAAGGGCCCCACTCTGACAACATCCTGCCACCACTCTCATTAGTACCGGTTCGTGGCATGAACCGGTGCTAAAGGTTTGCCATGAACCGGTACTAAAGAGCTCCTCCCGGCTAGCCGTTGGAACCGGCACTAATGAACACATTAGTGCCGGTTCTGTTACAAACCGGGACTAATGTGTCTCACATTTGACCCTTTTTCTACTAGTGTAGCATCCTGCACAACGGACTTGCCTTATTCATTGTCTTGTCTGTTTCTGCTACTTGCTTAAATTGAAAATTCATCTCTTCAAGCAGGCAATTTTTCATTGCGCAGTAACATCTAGGAGTAGCTGACATCCACATGACCTGGTCAACTATGCGTGCAGGCTCACATGGCTGCTCTGTACTTGCTGAATCTCACTCAAGACCAATATCACAATGTGCAAGAAATGAGGCAGAGCTCTTGCAGGGCTTCTCAAGGAGCATATATATTTTGATGGTGGAAGAGCACAAATTAAAGTCCTGACTGACTGACTAATTGTGTTCTACTCTACTAGTGCCTGTCAATAATTACTGGTGTGATTCAGTCAGCCCGAGGAGAGTGAAGAGGAACCCCACCCGTCAGCTCCTAATTAAAGGCCACGACACCGTAAGGTTATTAATTTCAACTCAATGATTTTCTCGGCGATGCTTCATTTCTTCATGTGCATGTAATTTTTGTGTCGTGTTACTGCTTTTACTTTCTATACCTGCTAATGTGGCTGCTCTCTTCCAGAGCGTGTACCTGAATGTGCAGGCTGCAAAATACTACTGGATTCAATCACGTGCGTGCAGTCTGCTATATATGTGGCCATGGGATGGTTCTTCTGAGTTCTTCTGGATCAGGCCGCAGCAGGAGGAGGAGGATAGCTATCTCTGTTTTGTAAGAATCTTTTGTACCTGCATATATATGGCATATAGATGGACTGATTGTTCCTTGTCAAACAAATCTCATCAGACAAAAAGAAAAAATCGTCCATTCTCATCGTGTGCATTCTAACTAGTTGTTGTACACCCAATTAAGATCCACCAGTCGAAATCTCTGATGTTGTTTTGTAACTGAGCCCTTCCATTTTTCTTGCAACAACACTTACCAATGCCACGAGCTATCTGAACATGTTTTGGTCCAAATAAATTGGGGGAAAAAGAAAATCAAGCCTCACTTCACTCTTTCTACTTCATCTGTTAGTAGGTACAAATAAATATTGCTTCAACATTCTCACGTCCAAACCCCCTTCCAGAACGAGCAAGGCCCAGGTTTTCCCTGTGTCATCCTAGATTTTTAAATAATGTTCATTAGTTCCTAAAATATTTGCAAATTAATTTTAAAAAAAATCGTGAATTTGCATACTTGTTCGCGAAGTTGAAAACATGTTCAAATTTAAAAAATGTTCAAGAATTTGAAAACATATTGTGAATTCAAAATATGTTCACGAAATTTGAAAATATTCACTAATTTTACAAATATGCATGAAGTTAAAAAGTGCTCGCAAATTAGGAAAAGTGTTCACGAATTTTTTATTTTTGAGAAAATATTTTCAAGAACAAAGGGGGAAATGAGATATGACTGAATAAAGTTGCGTCTAGTTTTCCATTTATGTTTAATTTTTTTATTATTAACATTACTATATGAAGAAAAATATATTCCTTGAATTGTTTGAGCTAATTTAACATTTATTTAGGGTTTTTATATTTTTATTTCATTTTTGGAAAGGAATTTTCTCCACTATTTGGGCCTTAATTATTGTGAGACCTACCTTTATTATTTTCTATCATTTTGATTGCGAAGACTGCCCGGTCCGGTTTGCCCTTGGGCCTTGAGCCCATACGGTAGTGTACAAAGTAAATACGAAGAGCAGGAGAAGGATTCCTCAAAAAAAAAGGAGAAAGAATGGGCACTTTTGTGATATGGATGCCTGGTGTGGTAAGTAAAAATAAAAAGCATTTTCTTTTTTTCTTATGTAAAGGATACCCCACCGGCCACATCGTGTGTCTTTCCTGATAGCAGATGAATAAGTCAAGTTTTTTTTTTGCAAATAGATGAATAAGTCAAGTTATTTTTTTAAATGAGATAAAGGATTAGCCTCATACGTTAATTCAAAAAATATAATTGTCTAATTAATTAATGAAAAATCGGCATAATCTGATGAGCGGCGCACACATGATACCTCACACACACCTCAACAAAGTGGATCTTGCTAAATAGCACACCGGCGTTGTCATCATCACGTCTCACCAATATCCATCATCTCCCTCGCTAATCTTCAAGCAAGTGATTCTGACTTTGCCAAAGACAAATGTCGACCTAATCCTCGCCGTAGAGTCAGCCAACCAATGAAGAAGCTCACCAACACCATAATTTGAAGATCCAGTTGTATTAGGTGAATTGACGTGTATTTTATGAGGTGTGGATCTTTTAGAAAAAAATTGAGGGGGTGAATCAGTACTCTTGGCATCAACATATAAGCATTTTCTATTGTAGTAAGAAATAAACATGAAGGTTTTCAACCAATATTCCTACAGGCGAGTCACATTCTTCATTTGTCCTGGCAATAAAGAAAAGGCGAAAAAGAGTCGCTCAACACTTAACCTCGACAGAGTTGCTGCACGGCGCCGGCTGCGGCCGCCTCGGATCTGGGCTATGATTGAGCTTATCCGGGAGGAGATCGTCGGTGAGCCACCGGCAGCGGACCTGGGCCAGAGCGGGAAGAGGCCGTGGGGTCGGGGCGGCAGCGGAATGGGTCGGAGGTCGAATGTGGTTTTAGCTCAATCAAATCCAATCCAATCAATGAATCAGTCAGGGATGAGTTCGCCCCAAGTGTCAGCTTTGCTTCTTCTTGTAGCTTCTGTTGCTCAATCCAATCCAATCAATTAATGAATCAATGAGGGATTATTTCGCCCCAAGAAGAAGTGGCAGCTATGGCGACAGCTTTGGGGCCTTCTTCTTGTAGCTTGTGTTACTTCTTCTCTGTGCAGTTTCCTTTCATGTTTTATCTACGTACAAAATCTTCCATGATGAGTGGTTTCTTTCTTTCAGATTCAGATGGCTGGATCTGCTACAAAATACTTCAAAATTCATCAGCTGCATTCTGCAGCAGGACAAGATTAATTGACGACTTTCTCCTTGCTTGCCAGCCTAGCAATGATCTAGGTCGGGCCATTGCCGATACAAAGAGAAATTGCACAAGTGAAAAGGAGAAGAAGAAGTTGTAGCACATGTTAGAGGATCACAAGAAACTGTTGTACCCGAATTGTGAAGCTGACAAGAAAAAGCTGGGCACCACACTGGAATTGCTGCAATTGAAGGCAGAGAATGGTGTGTCTGACAAGGGATTTGGAAAGTTGTTGGTAATGATAAATTATATGCTTCCAAAGGACAACGAATTGCCCGAGAGTACGTACGAAGCAAAGAAGGCTGTCTGCCCTCTAGGGTTAGAGGTGCAGAAGATGCATTCAGGTCCTAATGACTGCATCCTCTACCGCGGTGAGTATGAGGATTTGAATGCGTGCCCAGTATGCGGTGCATTGTGCTATAAGATCAGTCGCGATGACCCTGGTGATGTTGAGAGCGAGCGCCCCAGGAAGAAGACTCTTGCCAAGGTGATGTGGTATGCTCCTATAATAACACGGTTGAAACGTTTGCTCCTAAACAAAGAACATGCCAAAGTGATGCGATGGCACAGAGAAGACCGTAAGAAAGACGGGAAGTTGAGAGTACCCGCTAACGGGTCGCAGTGGAGAAAAATCAAGAGAAAGTACAGGGAGGAGTTTGCAGGTGACGCAAGGAATGTATGGTTTGGTCTAAGCGCAGATGGCATTAATCCTTTTGGGGAGCAGAGCAGCAACCATAGCACCTGGCCGGTGACTCTTTGTTTGTATAACCTTCCTCCTTGGTTGTGCATGAAGCGGAAGTTCATTATGATGCCAGTGCTCATCCAAGGCCCTAAGCAAACTGGCAACGACATTGATGTGTACCTAAGGCCATTAGTTGAAGAACTCTTACAGCTGTGGAATGGAAAAGGTGTACATGCATGGGATGAGCACAAACAGGAAGAATTTGACCTAAAGGCATTGATGTTCGTGACCATCAATGATTGGCCTGCTCTCAGTAACCATTCAGGATAGAGAAACAAGGGATACCGCCAATATATATTTGGATAATTGTAGGAAGAATGTGTACCTGGGTCATCGTCGATTTCTTCCGAGCAGGCATCCCGTAAGAAAGAAAGGCAAGCATTTCAACGGTGAGGCGGATCACCGGACGAAGCCTCGCCACCGTACTGGTGCTGATGTACATGATATGGTCAAGGATTTGAAGGTAATCTGCGGAAAGGGTCCTGGTTGACAACCTGTTCCGAATGACACTGACGGACACGCACCCATGTGGAAGAAGAAATCTATATTTTGGGACCTGCCCTATTGGAAAGACCTAGAGGTCCGCTCCGCAATTGACGTGATGCACGTGACGAAGAATCTTTGCATGACCTTGCTTGGCTTCTTGGGAGTGTATGGGAAGACAAAAGATATATCGGAGGCACGGGAGGACCAGCAACGTATGCACGGAAAAGACGACATACATCAGGGTCATGCCAGCTACGCTCTTACCAAAGAAGAGAAGGAAATCATCTTTGAATGCCTACTCAGTATGAAGGTACCATCTGGCTTATCGTCGAATATAAAGTTCCAGAACCTAAAGTCTCATGACAGCCATGTGATTATGACGCAACTGCTTCCGGTTGCATTGAGGGGGCTTCTACCGAAAAATGTTCGATTATCCATTATGAAGCTATGTGCATTCCTCAATGCAATCTCTCAGAAGGTAATCAATCCAGAAATCATACCAAGGTTAGAGAATGATTTGGTGCAATGTCTTGTCAGTTTCGAGTTGGTGTTCCCACCATCCTTCTTCAACATCATGACGTACGTCCTAGTTCACCTATGCGAAGAGATTAACATTTTGGATCCTGTATTTCTACACAATATGTTTCCCTTTTTGAGAGGCTCATGAAGCTGAAGACATTCCAGCAGTTGATCTCATCGCTGCTGAAGACATTGGTCACAATGACAATGTTGAAGATGATGTAGTTCTTCCTCAGATCGAACACAACTTGGTATCATCGCCTGTTCTCACGAACAGTGAACTCATCAGCATTGGTTGTCCTATGATGCCAATTGCTCAGGATGCATCATGGGCTGATCACCCACAATAACAAGACTCCCCGAGTACTCCCCAACGACAACAAGTCACACCACCTGTGCAAGAAGAAGAGGTTGAGTTTGAGGTCCAGCCAACTCCATCTCCAAAGGCGTCGCCAGCATTACGCAGGCTTCGCAAAGGACCAAGGCCTCAAGTCCCTCTTTCGAGCATTCCAGAAGGAGAAGTGCACCACCAATCTGTTGCACGTCAAGTGTTTCCAGAAGCCACTCCGACTGTGAATGTCTCCGTGTCTGGAGCCAAAGCTGCTGAAGACAATCCGGCTGCATCAGCCGATGACAACCAAGAAGAAGAACGTGTCCCTACTCCCCCCATTACTGAAGAAGCTGTTCCTGAAGTGAACGTGCCAGTGCCCGACCCTCCAGCTCATCAAGTGGAGGTTGAAAATCTTGAGGCTGCCACCACCAACACAAATGAAGCCAATTACGTAGTCATGGTTGAAGCAAATGTGGAGCCTACACCAACCAATGTGCCAGAAGCCAATGATGCAACTGCTCCTGAAGCATCTGTTGTGCAACCTGACGCCTCTGTTGTTGCCACTGCTCCTGTTCCGCCACCAATGCCCCATACAATTGAGCAAGCATACAACTATGGTTAGCTGATCACTGTCAAATGGCCCGTTCTAGTCCCTCCGCCTAATGCCTCTGGTCCTCAGTTTGATTATCATGTTGAGCATAGGCCTCTGGTCTAGAAACCAAAGCCAAGACTGCCAAGGTTCCCAGGTACTACCACCTCTACAGGGTCCTTCAATGCAAATGGCTTCAAAGCCCACAACACCTTCTTTGATAGAGCAAAGAACCCCTACTCAAGGCCAAGAATATCATCTGATCATTTCTGGAGCTATCAGCAGCGAAGCTATTATTCCTGTGTTCTATATGATCAAGGGCGCATTTTCCCTCATATGCGCCTCGACGCTGAAGCCATTGCTAGACTGCCATGCTTAGAAGAAGCACTTGACTGCTTTCGTGATGCAGGTCTTCTCAGCTTTGTGACAGACAAAGAACATTGGAATGAGGAACTTTTGCTTCAATTCTATGCTACCCTCCACATTCGCAGCTACTACAGGGATACAAAGACATGGGTTCTCGAGTGGATGAAAGGAAATGTTCATCATGAAGCCAAAGCTCTTGACGTCATTGAGCTTACAGGCCTACCCACTCCCGGAGAGTTGTTCGAACCTGATTGTCAACTCCACCGCAATGCACTGGAGAGCATCTTCCATAAGCCAGAGCCCAACATGAGCCAGATGTTGAGCATGATGAAGCCTTTGCCACCTGACGCTGAATACCCAAAGGAGTTCTTTGTTGATGACCTTGAGTATCTGCCTCGCACAATATATCACATCATCAGGCGAACTCTATGGCCTATCAAAGGGCATTCATCAGCTGCAAAACTTGAAGGAGCCATGAAGACATTGATCTTTTACATCCTCAATGACATCAACATCAATACACAAGAATTCTTCATCCGGCAACTGGCTACGTCTGGATCTAACCTTTTTGGCCTGAAATTCTATGCTCCATGGGTCATGCGCCTCATCAAGCTACACTCTGCTATCAACTATCAGCCCTCTGCTCGCAATCATTTGATCTTTCTACCAGAGGTTGATATGTCAGTTGAAGCCATATACCCTGAGCCTGCCAAGAAGCCTCTTTGTCTTCAAAATGCTGATCACCAAAGCTTCACTCAACCCATGGAATGAGTCCAAGCAGTAACTCGTGTCTATCCAATGGCTGGGAACACTCGTCTGCCTCACCGTGCGCAAACTGAAGCTACTGAGAGCACAATTTCCCAAAGGCCTAAGAAGCGCTCTCGCGTCCTAAATGACCGAGAACTTCTTGTGGCACTACATCAGAAACAAGACAAGCATCACTTCTGACTCAAGCGACAGATGCAAAGCCTCTTGGTGGACGTCAATCACATTCGAAATCTTGCCACCAAGAATGCTTTTGTCACTCACGAGACCTGTCGGTGATCATGGAAGAGTTTGACGCTGCTCAATGCTGAAGCAGATCTTCAAGACGATGGCTTCACTAAAAGATTCATGTTTGACTCCACTCCTCCACGGAATGTTGTCCTACGTCGAACTCCATCCCTTGAAGACTCTGACGATTCTTCCTCCGCGGCAACTATGAATGCCAAAGTGATCGATGATGAAGACGATGCTACTTCACCGCCCCCTACTTCTGCACGCATCGACACTGCACCAAGTTCGTCTCTGCCGCCAAACAACAACGACAACCCTGCTGCTTCACCTACTCCTCATGGGAACGAGTAGATGCTCTATGCCTTCAAACCTTTTTGGTCCTTACTGACAAAAGGGGAGAAGCATATGAGATTGATAGTCTTCAAGCGGGTTCATATGGGCGGTTGCTTTATATTTTGTACAACTCTCGCTTTTGATACATTTGGTTCTTTGAGTTGTAACACTTAAACTCGATGGTCGTCTGCTAATTATTTGCTTTTCTGTGATGCGATGATAAATTCCGCATGTGCGATGATAAGTTCCGCACTTAGATCATTCTGCAGATGCCCATTTTTCATTATGCATGTCATTCTCTTAGTTATATCATTTCATGCATGATGAATTATCTTCATAAGTTGAAGAGGATCTCCACAAGTACAACCTGCCATGTGCATTTGCATTCCAAAAGCAAATTACTTATATGCACATCTTCAGGGGGAGCCTTTGCCACTTATGAAGACAATACCCTATCCTTTACAATTTCACATACTTTATCCCCGTTGAAAACTTCAACCAGTTTGTCATCAATCACCAAAAAGGGGGAGATTGTAAGTGCATCTAGTGCCACCCCTAGTTGGTTTTGGAGTATTGACGACAAATTTGGTTGAGGGACTAATGCGTTTGTTAGAATTGCAGGATAACGCAGGTAGTGTCCCTCATTGATTCGGTTTACCTACCGGAGATGACCCCTAAAAATGTATGAAGACATTGACGACAATGGTGGTATGTGAAGATATTCATATTGAAGACTATGACATGAGAAGACATTGAGTGAAGACTATGGAGCGCGAAGACTGTGTCGTTTCGTTGTTTCCTTTTCTTCTTTGTTGAGTCATAGGAACCACCGTACTGTTAAGTGGGGTCCAAGTGAACAAAGTCAGAATGACTGAAGTGATGCTCAACCCAAATCCTATGTCTTCGAGCAAAGACAATGAGAGCAAATCTTATCCAGAGCTGGATGAGTCAGCTTTGCTTGTAGCCCAAGTAAAGTTGCCGTGTGTGTTTGAAATCTGACCGTTGGAACACGTGTCAGTTCCTTAGTGACCCAGGGTCATTTCGGACATATCAGGTCGGGTTGCCTCGTGGCTATAAATAGCCCACCCCCTACACCATAAATTGGTGGCTGCTCAGAGTTAGTGCACGGCTTTTGTCGTTTGAGAGCAACCCACCTCAAAGCCTTTGAGAGAGAGAAATCCTTGCGAGGACAAAGCCCAAACACCCAGAGCCAAAGAGTGTTAGGCATCACTGAAGTCTTTCTGTCTGCGTGACCTGAAGACTTATTACACTTGAGGACTGTGAATCCTCCAGCCAGTTAGGCGTCGCGTTCTGAGCATCCAAGAGTCATTGTGGATCGCCGGTGAACGAAGTCTGTGAAGGTTTGGAAGTCTACCTTGAAGACTTACCAGAGTGATTGGGCGAGGACTGTGTGTCCTTAGCTCAAGGGGAATAAGGTGAAGACGTGGTCTTCTGAGTTGAATCTCAGCCTCCCTAACCAGACGTACAGTTCTCACAGCAACTTGAACTGGTCCAACAAATCCGGTGTCTTCAACAAGTGACTGGTTCCATCCTCTCCCTCCCTTTACTTAGAGTTTGTCTTCGTGAAGTCATTGGCTATTTGTCGTACCTGTTTGACTTCATTGCTTGACTACTATCGTTGGTTGGCTTCATACTATCTTCCATCCTGATCCTTACTACTAAGCTGCTATTAGTCCTTGTACTTTCACATTACTGCATACTTGACTATGGTTTGCTCGTTGTAGTTTATCTTCCGCTGCATATCGATTAGGTCATTTCTATTGTTTGTCTTTGAAACTTCCACGTTTTGAAGACTTTCATAAAAATCACCTATTCACCCCCCCTCTAGTCGATAACTAGCACTTTCAATTGGTATCAGAGCAAGGTACTCCCTTGTTCTATGTGATTCGGTTTAACCACCTGGAGTTTTAGCTATGTCGACTGCAGGGATAATCAAAGTCTCCGCTGCTTGCCCCGTGTTCGATGGAACTGAATATCCCTACTGGAAGAATAAGATGCGCATGCATCTTGAAGCCATTGATGTCGACCTCTGGTATGTCGTCAAGAACGGCGTTCCCAAAACTGGTGAAGGTGTCACCCCTCCTGATGTCAAGAAGTTCATTCAACTGGACTCTACGGCCAAGAACATCATCTGTGGTCATCTAACCAAAGGACAGTATGGCCGTGTGAGTGCTCTGGAAACGTCGAAGCTAGTCTGGGACTGGCTATCCAAGGTCAACGAAGGCGTCTCAACCCAGAGAGATCAAAGGATCAGCGTTCTTCGCAACCTCTTCAACCGCTTCAAGAGAAACGACAATGAAAATGTCCAGCTCATGTTTGATCGCCCCACCGACATCACAAATGAGCTTTGTGCTCTCGGCGCCACTGAGATTACCAAGCATGAAATCGTCAAGACACTACTGAGATCACTTGACAGCTCCTTTGACACCCTTGCCCTCATGATACAAGAATGCCCTGACTTCAAGACACTCGATCCGTCTGATATACTTGAGAGGCTCAACACACATGAGTTCTAGCTTTCTGAGAAAAGAGACATCTATGGTCCCAACTATGGCCGAACTCGCGCTTTGAAGGCAAAAGTTGTTTCCTCATCTGAAGAAGAATCTGACTGCAGTTCTGATGATCCTGAAGACATTGGAAAGGAACTTGCTATGCTTGTGAAGAAGTTCCAGAAGTTCACTAAGAAGAAGGGCTTCAGAAAGGTCTTCACGATCTAGCTCAAGAAATGATGAAGCTTCCACTCATGACTACAAGAAGAGAACATGTCACAAGTGCAAGAAACCTGGACACTATATCTCTGAGTGTCCACAGTGGGACAATGAGAAGAAGAAGAAGAAGAGCAAGGAATATGATTCTGATGACAAGAAGAAGAAGAAATCTTCAAAGTCTTCTTCCAAGTCCTCATCAAGTCTTCATCTCATAAGAAGAGCTCATCTGGCAAGGCTCGTGCTTTTGTTGGCAAGGAAATGGATTCAGAGGAGGAGTCTGCTTCTGAGGAGGCGGAGGTGGAGTCTGAAGAGGAGTCCGACCCTGGCGTTGCAAGTCTGGCTCTAGCCACAGCCTATGTTGCCAAGTCCATCTTCAACACTGAAGACAATGACTTCCAGACCAACGCTGAAGCTGATGACAAGGACGACCCTGCTCCCACCTACTGCTTCATGGCACGTGGTGCCAAGGTAAAATCACGTGATGCTTACTTTCAAACATCAAGTGAAGATGACTCTGATTGTGAATCCAAGCCCAGCTACAAAACACTTGCTAAAATTGCAACTGAACAACAAAAAGCTATGGAACATACTCAAAAACTGTTAGACAAAAGCGATGACCTGTTGGACGCGGAAATGACACGTTCACAGTCCTTAGTTGAAGACATAAGAAATCTTCATGCTAAGTACCAAGAACTTGAAAGTCGTCATGGAACGCTCTCAACCACTCATGAAAAGCTCTCCTATGATTATCTTCAAAGGAAGCAAGAGCTTGAGAAATTGAGAGCGGCTCATGAAGATCTTCAAAAAGAGAATGAGTCACTTCGCGCTCAATAGATCAGTCCCGCTCAGGATGGATTTGTACCACCATGTCTAAAATGCCTTGAGCGTGATATAGCTACCTCTATTGCTGAATGTTCCACTGCTGCTACTGTTGCATTGTCTTCAACTACTGATGTGGTAACTAACCCCTCTGCGGAGGATACCACTACTATTGCTGATGAAAATGCTAGGTTGAAGACATTGCTTGAAACAGGGATGTATAAAAGTCTGAAAGGACATCAGACACTTTGCGATGTCCTCAAAAAGTAGATTCTGAACCGAAACCCTAGGAAAGAGGGTGTTGGGTTCGAGAGGAAAATGAATGTTGATGGTTCCTACTGGAAGCCTGAGCAGTATCCCAAAACCACATGGGTTGCTGCAAAGGGACCTTCAGTGGATCCATCCACCTTATCTGGCTTTACCTGTGCTAATCCTATTATCATTGATGAATCCCTTGATGCAAACTATAAGCTGTTCAAGAATCAGAATGGTGAAGTGTTTGCCAGGTATATTGGTACTAACTGCAGGAATGGACCACCTATGAAGAAGATCTGGGTTCCCAAAAGCTGTCTTGAGAATCTTCCAGTGAATGTGATCATGACACCACATGGGAAGAAGAAAAACCCCAGACCTAAGGCGTCATATGGTCCAAAGGCTTCATACATACAGAGGACTCACCTGAGTCACCCTAACGCCAATGTTTTGCAGGGAAACCGTACTCAAACTTATGAATATGAGCGTGTGTCTTCAAACCGCTATGTTCATAGAACTAAGAACTTCTCTGCTTATTCATATGAGTATCATTCATCTCCTGCAAGGCTATTTGCTAGGGCTCCAAAGCCGAAGTTCTCAGATGCTGCACTTAGACTCATTGCTTCTAAGCCACCCCTGAAGATGTGGGTGGTTAAGAAGAATTAACTTTATTTTGCAGGGAAAGGTCTCCAGCCGAAAATCAAAGGTGTCTGATGCTATTGCTGGGGACCTAAAACATCTTGTAGGGCGCAAGATCAAATGCCCAAATGGTCTCACTATGTATTTTGTTCCTGAATTGTTTGCCATTCATCCTATCGGTCCTAAGCTTGATCTGAGCTTCAACAATCCTCTTGCCCGTCAAATGTTTATGCTTCACAATACTCTTGGTGAAGCCTATCCCCCTAACTGTACTGTAGGGTATGACACCTCATGCTTCAGAATGGATTATGGACAGCGGATGCACTAATCATATGACCGGTGATTGAAGTCTTCTCATGGACACAACCTTACGTCCATCAGACAAGAGTCACATCACATTTGCTGACACTGGTAAAAGCAAGGTATTGGGTCTAGGTAGGTTGCAATCTCAAAGGATCAACACATGGATAAAGTGATGCTAGTTGAATCCCTTGGTTTCAACTTAATGTCTGTCTCGATGCTTTGTGACTTGAACATGATTGTGCTATTCGGAAAATATCGTTGCCTTGTACTAATGGAATCTGACAAGTCTCTAGTCTTTGAAGGGTATCGGAAAGATGATCTATACATGGTAGATTTCTCAGCAGGTCCACAGCTTGCCGTATGTCTTCTTGCAAAAGCTTCAGAATGCTAGCTCTGGCATCGGAGGCTGGGGCATGCTGGCATGAGGAACTTACACACACTCGCCACACTACTAGGAAAAGGGCTATAGATAGGACTGATTCTAATGACGCACCAGGTAAGTAGTGCGCCACTACTATATACTAATGGCGCACCGGTTGCTCGTGCACCATTAGTGTGGAAGACACTAATGGCGCACCGTGCTCAGGGTGCGCCACTACTATTGATTTTTTTCCCATTTTTCCATACAAACTAATGGCGCAGGGTGACAAAGTGCGCCATTACTAGTTAGAACTAGTAATGGCGCACGACCAAGACAGTGCGCCATTAGTATATATTTTTTTTACTTTTTTGCAAACCTACTAATAGCGCACTGTGCCAAAGTGCGCCATTACTAGTTTAAACTACTAATGGCGCACTTTTCCGCAGTGCGCCATTAGTATACATATGTTTTTTTTACTTTTTTGCAAAAAGTACTAATGGCGCACCACCAGCCGGTGCGCCATTAGTAACCAGGGTTACAAATGGCGCATTTTGTGGTGGTGCACGATTAGTAACCTGGGACCAACAAGATATTTTGGACAGCCCACCTACCCACTCACTTTCCCCACTTCATTCTCTCCACCTCCTCCTCCAAGCTTGTCTCGGCTGCCTCCTCCTCCTCACCTCATTTCCACCATAGATTCATCAAAATTAAGTGGTGAAATTACCTTTTTTGATAGGTAAGTAAGGGGAAAGCTATCTTCATGATGTACATCTACTTTTTTTCTCCCTACCTCGCTCCAACAACATGCACATGCACTTTTTGTGGCCTAGCTAGATCTATGTATGTTTGTGGTGTTGCTTGTGTTTGTGGTGTTGCATATATCTTTGTGTTTGCAGGTACCGGTATTTGAAATGCGATAGTTGCCAATATTTTGCCGGAATGTTGATTCATTTCCATTTCGGCGAGAATTTTGGAACTATGCATTCTTTTTTGTCCTATTTTTAGGGAAGGTCATGCCAAATTTTTTCTTGGTTCTAAAATATTGTTTTGCTCTACCCCGCAGGCGACCATGGTCCGCACGATGACCGAAGGCATCGTGAATAGGTTTTTGAGCTCCGCGAAGGCCGAGATGCTTCAAAAGAACGAGACGGAGATAAGATGTCCGTGTCGAAGATGCAAGCTAAAGAGCCTTATTGCGGACCCGAATTCCGGGCAGGTGCGGGACCACCTAATCTTGCGTAGTTTCATGGATGGCTATTGGTGGCAAGGTGATGAAGATGACTATGAAGTCGTCCATGGGGGCCGGGCAAGAAATGAGGAAGGGCAACAAGACAACCACCGCGGCGAGGGCAGGCGAGAAGACGAAGAATCTCCAGGACATGATCACGACGGTGATGATGTACACAATCATCATGTAGAAGATGTCGTACATGATGATGAGGAAGATCAAGACGAAGGGCGTGATCATGAAGATGAAGATGCCGGAGCAGACGACGATGGAGGCTGGGTGCAGGACCCTCATATTCAAGAGCTGCTTCACAAGCAGACGGATAACGCAAGAGCTGCCGCCCGAGAGAAAGCCAAGCTGGATCAACTGGAGATAGACGCGGTTACTCCATTGTATGAAGGATGCAGAACCGAGGATACCCGCCTGAAAGTAACGCTCATGGCTCTGGAGATGAAGGTAAAACACAAAATGACCGACACATGCTTCGACGAGAACATGTCATTCTGGCATGAACGTCTTCCCAAGGGGAACAAGTGCCCGACCAGTTTCAAGGAGGCGAAGAAAATCGTGTGTCCTTTGGATTTACCGCACGTGAAATACCATGTGTGCATGAACAATTGCATCATTTATCGGGACGAGCACGCGGAGTCTACCATATGTCCGGTGTGCGGCGTCACTCGATACAAGAAGAGGAAGAAAGCTCCTCGAAAATCGGTGTGGTACTCTCCGATCACTCCTCGTCTGCAGCGGTATTTCGCGGACCCTAAGGTAGCAAAGCTCCTGCGTTGGCACACGGATAGGGAGGAGAAGAAGCAGGAAGATGACAGAAATGATCCGGAGATAAATAAAAAAGACAAGATGCTGAGTCACCCTAAGGATGCGAGCCAGTGGCAAGCGTTGAACTTCGAATACCTAGAATTTGGGAAGGATCCAAGGAACATCGTGTTGGGCGCGAGCACCGATGGAGTCAATCCGTTTGGCAGCCAGAGAAGCACACATAGCACCTGGCCTGTGTTTGTGTGGATGTACAACCTTCCCCCCTGGTTGTGCATGAAGAGGAAGTACATTCACATGAGTATGCTAATTGAAGGGCCAAAACAACCAGGGAACGACATCAATCTGTATCTGGGGCTGCTGAAGGAGGAGCTAGACACGCCGTGGAAAACGCCAGCCAATACGTGGGACACCGCAGAGAAAGAATATTTCCTTATGAGAGCCGCACTGCTCACGACGGTGCACGACTATCTTGGTTACGGATATCTCGCGGGGCAGGTAGTCCACGGATTTTCTGGATGCGTAAGGTGCATGGATGACACAACGTATCGCCATCTAGATAGAGATCCCGGGTCTTCGAAAACCGTGTTCATGGGACATCGAAGGTGGCTTCACGACGATGACCCGTGGAGGAAACACAAGGATCTGTTCGATGGTTAAACCGAACCCCGAAAACGCCCGTGTACGAGGAGCGGCGAGGAAATAGACGAGCTGTTGAAAAATTGGAAAGACTGCCCACTGCCGGGAAAGAAGCAAAAGGCGCCAGAGCCGGGAAAGAAGCGAAAGGCGCCAGAGCCGCTGCTGAAGGTATGGAAAACGAGGTCTGTTTTCTGGGACTTGCCATACTGGAAGATCCACTGTGTGCCTCACAGCCTTGATGTCATGCATATCACGAAGAACGTGTGCGAGAGTCTGCTTGGTACCCTGCTCAACATGCCAGAGAGGACCAAAGATGGGCCGAAAGCAAGGGCAGACTTGAAATCAATGGGCATCAGGCAGGAGCTTCACGCTAATGATGATGATGATGATGATGAGGCGAAGCAGGACACAGAAAGTCGTCGCAAAGGCAAAAAGGCCAAGAAGACTGGAAATGACTACCCTCCCGCGTGCTTCACTCTAAGTCAGGAGGAGATCGAGCAGTTTTTCACCTGCCTCCTAGGAGTAAAACTTCCTTACGGTTATGCGGGGAAGATAAGAAGATACCTTGACCCAGCGAAGCAGAAGTTCTGCGGGATGAAGTCTCACAACTGTCACGCGCTGATGACGCAGATACTTCCAGTTGCAATCCGTGGGATCATGGACGCGCACGTCCGTGAAACGCTATTTGGCCTATGCAACTTTTTCGACGTCATCTCTCGGAAGTCGATTGGCGTGAGGCAACTCAGAAGGCTACAGGAAGAGATCGTGGTGATACTATTCGAGCTTGAGATGTACTTCCCGCCCGCATTCTTCGACGTTATGGTGCATCTGCTGGTCCATATCATGGAGGATGTCATCCAACTCGGGCCGACGTTCCTCCACAGCATGATGCCGTTCGAAAGGATGAATGGTGTCATCAAAGGATACGTTCGGAACATGTCACGTCCAGAGGGAAGTATAGCCAGGGGCTTTCTGACCGAAGAGTGCATCTCCTACTGCACGAATTATCTAGGCATCGAGAACCCCGTTGGTCTGCCCGTCAACAGGCACCTCGGCAGGCTCGCTGGATGGGGTCACCGTGAGGGTCGCCGCGAAATGCATGCCGACTTCGAGGGTCGACTCGCCGACTTTGAAAGAGCAAACCTAGTCGCGCTACAACACATAGACGTGGTTGATCCTTGGGTGGTAGAGCACAAACCTTTATTGAGAAGACGTACAATGACCGAGGCCAACAGAGGACGGACGGAGATATACTCAAAGAGCACAACTCATGTTTCACGCGTTGGTTCAAGCAGAAGCTTCTGTCGTACCCTTTACATGAAGATTCTTCCGCGGAAGAACAACTCATATTCGCCTTGTCACAGGGCGCCGAGCACAACCTAATGACCTATGAGGCGTACGATATCAACGGCTACACATTCTACACCGAGGACAAGGACATGAAGAGCGATGGTTATCAGAACTCCGGGGTAACGATGGAATCCTACACCGGTAAGGACAAGGACATATACTACGGAAGGATCGAGGAGATCTGGGAGCTGAGCTACGCTGGAGAGAAGGTGCCGATGTTCCGTGTCAGATGGGCCAAGAGCGTCCTAAAAGAAGACCGATATTTCACTACCATGGTTATACCCGAAGCCAAATCCAAGACCGCGGGCGCAAACATCACCGCGAAAAATGAGCCATGGGTACTGGCTTCCCAAGTGGACCAATGCTTCTTCATTACCGACCCGCCAAAGCCCAGTCGTGTTGTCGTGAGGAGAGGCAAAAGGAAGATCATCGAAATGGATGGAGTAGCCAATGAGCAAGACTTCGACAAGTACGGCGACCCGAAGATCGAACATGACGATGACGATGAAGTAGCAGCACACACCACAAGAAGAAGCAGGACCACCCTACCTAAAGGACGTCCGTTCCACAGAAGAACTCCATTTGCGAAAAAGAAGGGCAAGAAGATTGTGAACAGATAGCTAGCTAAGGTCGATTGTATTTAAATCGTAGTCTTCATTTCTCGATTGTATTTCATGTGCTCTTTTTGATATCATGAATATTTTTAAATTTCATGGGCACTTTTTGAATTCATGAGGACACTTGATCTCGATCCCCCTCCATCTCGATCTCGATCCCACCCGCACCCTCCCCCGCTAGCTCCACCGCCGCCGACGACCCACCGCAACCCTCCCCCGCTCCACCGCCGCTGCCGATGATATTTTCAAGTAACAAATTTGAACACATTTAAAAAAAAATATTTCTGTTTTTATAAAAAAATATTACTGTGATGATTTAAACAAGTTTGAACATATTTAAACACAAATAAATATCAAACAGGATTTAAAATGCATAAAAAAATATTGGGGAGCCTGGGAATCAAACCCAGGACCTCCTGGTGTGGGTGCTACGTACTGACCAGTCAGGCTAGTGGGCAGGTTCTGTTGTATATAGGGTTAGGTGGTATATAACCTGACAAGTCGGGCTAAATTACTTGTGGCGCATCCCTCGGTGGTGCGCCATTGCTATGGATGTACTTATCGCGCACCCCTGGGTGGTGCGCCATTGATAAGCCTTCCCCCACACTAAATTAAAATCCCCAATCCCCTCACATTTCTCTCTAATACCTCCCCTGCCTCATCTCCACCCACACCGACCGTGCTCGCCGTGCTCGCCGTCCCCGGCTGTGCTCGCTTCCCCTGCCGCACCCGACCACCTCCCTCACCGTACCCCCTCCGCCGCGCCCGCGCCCTCGCCGTCCCCCTCCCCCCGCGGCCCCGCCTGCGTCAACCTCCCTCTCGAGCGAGACAACTAGGGTTCCTAGCCGCCGCCGCCACCGCTGCCGACCCGCCGCCGCGGCGCGCCCAGCCGGCTGGACCCGACGCTGCCTAACTGCCCCTGCCGTCCTCCATCACCGGTCACCTCCGCAGCAGCCGGCGAGCCAAGGAAGTACTCCTCCCGCGACCTCGCCGCCCACACCTCCCTCAAGCCCAGGTAGGCGATTTCAAATTCAGCAATCGTCTTTCCCTACCCTCATGGTTCGAATCAAATCGTCCGTCCGGCCTGGTAGAATTACTGGCCCTGGGGATACGGGTTCGAAATGCATGCGCACCTGAATGTACTCACTGAATTTTAATTGACAGTAAAATTCAGTGTAATTTTGGTTAACTAAATTAAATGTAAATTCAGTTAACTCATAAAATTAAGTGAAACATTTGGTCTGATTGAAATGCAGCAAGTTTTTTGGGGGTCCTAATCAGTTTTCTTACAAAAACTTGCTTAAATAGCAGCAAGTTTGAATACAGTGTATGTTCTGTAGCTTGTTTAGAAAGATCACTGAATACAGTGTATGTTCTGTAGTTTGAATTGTGTAATGTTCAGGGTTGTGTAATATTCAGACTTGACTAGTTCTAACCCCATACAGAAACCCTAAATCCCCAATCCCTTCTACTCACCACGTATGCTCATTTATTTTTCCTTTTGATGAACAGCAGGTTAGTGGATTGGTCAGCGGATCTGAAGGTCAGTGGATTCCAAGCAGCCAGATCAAAGGTAACTGACGAAAACACCATTGCTTTGTTATGCTTGTGATGGCCTGAATGATGGTGTATAGATGTTCTTTTGATTTTTGTGATGGTCAGATTTGTTACATCAGATCAACTAGACATGATGTGTTACATGGTTGTAGACATGTTCTGTTGATACTTGTGATGGTCTGATAGTTGTAGACATGTTCTTTCGCCATACCCCAAACACCATGAATTGGTAAGCTACTGGTTACTGCCATACCACAAACAAGTACTTGGAGTTCTAGCTTCCATGCACTAGCCTATCAGTGGCGAAAGAGAAAAAAACACTGACTAAGAATATCAACATTTGTTTCCATGCTTCGATGCAGAAAAAACATTTGTGTCTATCTTCCATGCACTAGCCTATCAAAGCTCTTTTTACCAGCTGTAAGGCAGTGTGCAATGCAAGACCTGCATTAGTTAGTGGATGAGGCCACAAGACCAGCTTTAGGGTTTAGGGCTTAAGCCAAGAGGAGAAAGAAAGAGCTGTCCATATGAAAAGACCAGCTTTAATCAGTTAACAGAAAAAGGTACAGAACAAGCAAATGTAAGAAAAGAAGAGAGCTTGTACTGCCAGTACATCATCAGGCAGTTCACCAGAGATTTTCAAGTTAGAAATACTCCCAGGGGTAGATGAAGAGAGAATATCATGAAGGGACAATTTAGTTTTAATTAATGGAAAAGTTGCATTTACTTGTAGTGAAAGGAACAATTTCAGGTAATTATAAATATTCAATAGCAGCAGAGGCAAGCAGTAGAGTAGCAGTAGATGCCAACTTTTGATATGCATGCATGCATTCTTTGCTTGTTTATATTCATTCTTGTAAACTGAACATGCTCATCTATCTATCTATATATCTATCTACCTGCTTAAGTATGTATGTATGCATTGTGTTTTTATTTCCTTTGGAAAGTAAAGTTTATTTCCTGGCTGGCTAGCATGATGGCTCATGGATCCCTCAGCTGCAGCTACAGTTGGAGCTCAATCTGATCTCATCTGAAATGAATCTATAAATACAGAGTGTAGTTAGTTACAGAGTAGCAGAAATAGTTGTTGGATGCAGTTACTTGCATGGGCCTGGCTGATGAAGAAAAACATTATATATATTCATACTAATGTTGAGTCTATAAATCATACTTATTGGACATGTTTTATGTGTTGATCCATCAATTGATCACATTGAGAAAGACCATCATGTCTCCGACCATCGTGTCGTGATGAATTTGCAGGTACCCCGAGAGGCCCTTGAGTTTGCCGGAATATTGATTAACTTCCGTTCCGGCAAATTCGGGTACTCCATATGTCCTATTTTCAGTAAAGGTCATGCTGAAATTTTCCGTGAATTTTAGCATGACTTTGCTAAAAATAGGACATATGGGGTACTTGCGACTAATGCATGGACCGGGGTATCTTAGTACTTAGTTAAGTAGGATCAAATGCCCCGCCATTCTTGCTGCATTAAACCATAGGTGGCAATAGAGCCAAGTGATTAGTGCTAAGTGATTAGGCCCAACCTAGGGTGCCTCGGCTTAGGCTTTTAGGGTGCCTCCGCGTCGACAAACCCTAAATGATAAAAGCTTAGCTTTTAGGATGTCTCGGTGTCGACAAACCCTAAATGATGAGACCATGATCTTGTTCCTTGACAATAACCAACTTTTTGACCAAACTGTTTTCCTATTTAGAGCGAAACATGGCCAACAACGATGAGTCCGGCGGTTCGGGCGGCAAGCAATTCTGGGAGCTGTCCCAGGAGATGGAGGAACAACCTTACCGCTATGAGGACGCCGCGGAAGACACCGATCCTGATTACACAGCCCCTAGTGGCGTCGGGGATGACACCTCTGATGGTGCCGCCGAGGATGCCACCACTAATGATGGCGGCACACACACAGATGGCAGCCAACCAAAGAAGCAAAGGAAGGACCGGCGCCCGAATGCGCTCCGCACCCTCAAGGAGGAATTCACTCAAGTGGACTCCGACGGGAATCCAACGAAGCCCAAACATATAGTCAAGGGGTACTCGGTTCAGCTCGGGTGCATTCTCCGGAGCACCGTCTCGATCAACACCGAGAACCTTAGGCATAAGGACCGAGGGAATTTGCGCAACCTCCTCTTCACGAAGCTGCACGAACGATACAAGTTCCCCGCCGAATTTGAAAACACACGCCTCTCAGGGAATAAAGTGAACAGTGCCGCCCTCACGAAGATGAGCACAGCCCTGTCTACTTGGAGAAGCGCGGTGAAGAGAATGATTGATAAAGGTGATAGTTATGAGAAGATCAAGGCGAAATATCCTTTGATGAGCGAAGATGACTACAAGGAGTTCAAGATGAAGTGCGAGAGCAGTGCAACCTCCGAATCAAGTCAGTGGGGGAAAGAAATGCGGGAGTTGAACTTAGGGGAACACAAACTCGGTCCCGGCGGTTACAGAGTGGCGGAGCCTATATGGGACAAGGAGGACGCGGAGCGTGCCGAGCAAGGCTTACCGCCCCGCTTCGAGAAATACAGCGGTAACAAACAGACCAGGAACTATGTCAGGGCCCGGTACAAGGAGGACCCGATAACAAAGGAGCTTACCACGGATCCGAAGACTAGGGCACTTGAGCTTGTTCTGGTAAGGAATACACCCCCGCGTAATTAGCTCCATATGGTTGCACTCTAATTAATCCCCAATATTTCTAAATGGCTCACGTTCCTTTCGCAGGAAACTGAAAGCAGTAGCGTGGGGTCGTCTTAGAGCTCCCCTTTCGACACCCCTTTAAATAGGGCGTTGAACGTAATGAAAAGCAAGGATAAGCTCACTAAGCCGACGTCAGCTGGTCGTGTGGCCGACAAAGGCTTGTCCACAAAATGGGGGTCATACTATACCGCTGGTGTGCGGAAGGAGAAAAAGGCCAGCTCGGTAAGCCAGACGTGCGAGGTTGAAGCACTCAAGGCACAAGTGGCGCGGATTCCGGAGCTTGTCCAAGAGAAAGTGGAACAACAACTGGGAACAAAGCTCAACGCCATGGTGCCTACGTTGATTCATGGGCTGACGACGTGGATTGCGGGCGGCCAACAGGGGCCTCCCCCGGTTCCCAGCTTCACGGCCAGCAACTCGCACAACGCGCAGGCGGCGCCATTGGTGTCTCCGGCGGAGGCGGTATTCGTGTCTCCGGCGCCGGCACGGGCATTGGAGCTTAATGCACCCGGTTGTACGCCGGCCGGCACCTCGCCAGCAAGCACCCCCTCCGTCAGTTGCACGCCCGCCGTTGGCGGTGCCTCGACATTAGGCGAGCTCGACGGCATCACGGTAACTAAGCCTCTCGGCCGATGACTTCATCTCCTTGCCTTTGACTGGGCATCCCTGACGCCCTGTACATGTTTTCGCAGGGCACCGCCGATGTTCCTTGCACTCTTCTGCACTTCGTGGGCGCCGAGTTGGTCGATGTCGCCAAGGGCAGAATCGTTCAACCGGGCAACCGCATGTTCCACGGTAATCCAATGCCACCCACAGCGTATAGGGTTGAAGTGGTTCAGGTGCTGCCAGGCTGCGACGAGTTGTTACCTCCGGTTCGACCCGCTGGGGCCGACGAAGAAGATGAGATGACCCTCAGCGCCTGCGTAAACTGGCCGCTGCTTTGGCAGAAGAGCTAGATTTGTTTGGGGGCGGGGGACACCACCCCACAGACAAGACCGCCAGTCGTGCCGGCGCAAAGCCATGGCAAGAACGCCGCAACGCTACCGGACCTGCCGGACATCCCTATGTCGGACATCCCTATGGCACAGGATCCGGACAGCCCTATGGCAGAGGATCCGGACGACGACAACAACGACGACGGTACATTTACCAAAGTCGATAAGTACTTTGCCGAACATGGGTACGCTGACGAGTTCTGCGGGCCTCTTTCTCAAGAACCCAACCAAGACGACCGCAATCTAGCTGGTACGGCGGAGAAATCCAATTGCAATAGGCATCGTCTGGCGTTCAGTTCTCAGGAGACGCCTCCAGCTCCCACCTTCACCGAGCCTCAGATAGCTGAGGTGCGAAATATTATCATCCCCAACACGCTCAAGAAGGCGGTCTGTGAGCAGAACTCGGTCCCATTACAGGAGATCAAGAAGAAGGGACGGAAACGAAAGACTAACAAGGGCGCTGGTGCGAGCCAGCCGGCACCGAGTTCGATCCGTGCTCAGGACGGGCCACCTTCACCTAAGGATATCTCGAGGAGGGTGCATGTGGCGGGTAGGGCGATGCTACTGCCAAATATGCTGAATGCTGCAACTGGTGCTATGCGGAGTCTGCACGACAGTATTCTTTCTTTGGAGAAGCGGCGTCTCAGAGAGAAGGATGGGGCATACCCGGTTTTCGTGGCCAAGGTGCCAGAGGGCAAGGGCTTTGTGGATGGCGACATCGGGGGTATGATTGTCCTGCGGTTTGATGACATCTTTGCTATGTTTAACCTTCATCCGCTGCACGACACCTTCGTTCGGCTGTTTTCGCTGAGTATGGAGATGCGGATCATTAGAGACAAGACCTAGTCGACCCCTTCTACATGCGTGCCAAGCACTTGAGCAGCGCTGGGGACCGCCAAGTTGCGAGTTCACACCTCGAAGGCGTCATTCTGGCAAACCCAGATAAGGATAACTTCCTTGTGGCTTACTTTCCCGAGTAAGTCATCCCTTAACCGCCCCGTAACATATAATTTCTTATATTTCGATCGTTCTTTTTTTTCTAACATTCTGTGTTCTGTGCAGTGACACACATTGCACACTCATCCTCTTAAGCCTGAAATATTCCATGGCCATGTATTTCGACCCGAACCGTAACTCCAAGATAGAGTACACAAATGTCAAGAAAGTTCTTGATGATGTTCTCCCCGGCTACGCCAAATCTGGAGGCACCTTCACCAGGGCAGTTCGTAAGTACGGCAAGCACACCTTCTCACACAATACGAAGTTCTGCTGCGTCAAGCAGCCGCCTGGCGGTCAGAAGGATGCCTACTACGCCCTCCATCACATGCGGGCGATCGTAAGGGACCATCATCACCTTATGCTACCAGATAATCTCAAAGATTGGGCAGCGAGCTTGTCGGCAATCCAGGACGCGGACCTCAGACAAGAATTCTTTCGCATCCAGTCGGAGTTTGCGGACATCATCCATCAAGATGTCCTTCATACCTCGGGGCAGTTCTTCCTCAGATATCAACCGTCCAACAGTGAGATAGATGGAACGCTACAAATGCAGGGTGACAACGACCGTGATTTCATGACCATCACGACAGACGACGGCTTCATCCACGCTCCTGTCCGATGAGTCGAGTCGAAAGTAGTGATGTGTAGTTCTGAAACATTGATTGGCTCATGTTGTAATTAAACTTTAATGAATTCGTATGTCTCTTTGGTTTGGACAGTCGTTCAACTTAGATGTAATCAATGCTATTTATTAGTAGGACCATGAATCGTGCTATTAATGTCTTGCTTTTCTCTTCCGATCCTTTTGTTGCATACTTACATATTGCTTATGTATTTTCTGTTGTTTGGCTTGTGCATAGAGATGCCGTCGTATGTCGTGTACAAGGGTAAGGTTCCCGAAGTCTACGACGACTGGGAGGAGTGTCGGAGATAGGTTCACCGTTTCAGCGGTAACAGTTACAAAGGGTACACCACTAGGGAGGAGGCCGAATCTAGATATGCCCGCTATCTAGCGGGAGAGAGGAGGGAGCGTTGGAGGAACCGGATGAAGACCAGTTTGATCGCGATGATGCTCATCGTGATGACCACAACTCTCTTTTATGTGATGGTAGTTTAGATGATCGATACCGACTTGTAATGTGAAGACAAACTCGATACCCGCGGTCTTGAGACTTGTAGTGTTTTATCTTTGTTCGGTCTTTTGAATTCGGAGACTAATATGATGAATTGCATTCGGAGACTAATCTTCTATTGTATTCGATGAATCTGATGTTGTTGTGTGCTGCTGTCTATATTCTGTCCAATAATATATTTTGTAACCTGTGCAAAAATCAGAAAAGCAAAAAAAAACCAAATATTCATACTAACGGCGCATCAAGGCAGAGTGCGCCATTAGTATGCCAAAGGATACTAATGGCGCATCAAGGCAGAGTGCGCCATTAGTGTGACAAAGCACATGGTTACATATGGCCCCTCGGGAGGCATACTAATGGTGCATGGAGTTACATACTAATGGCGCACTGCCAGGTGCGCCATTAGTATACCAGATACTAATGGTGCACCAGTGGTGCGCCATTAGTAAAAAATTCTAATGGCGTGCTACTAATGGCGCACCGGTAGTGCGCCATTAGTAGGAAAAACCGGTGCGCCATTAGTAGGCCTTTTCCTAGTAGTGCCAAGAAGAAGCATGTCACAGGAATCGAGGGTGTCAAGTTCAAGAAGGATCATTTGTGTGGAGCCTGCGAAGCTGGAAAGATGACTAGGGCAAAGCACCCCTCGAAGACAATCATGACGACATCTCAACCCTTCGAGCTGTTACACATGGACTTATTTGGCCCTACTCACTACTCTACCCTCACAACAACTGCTTGTCTCTATGGCTTCATCATTGTTGATGACTAATCAAGATATACATGGGTGCACATAATTCTCTACAAGACTGAAGTGCAAGATGTCTTCAGACGCTTCGCCAATCGAGCCATGAACAATTATGGTGTCAAGATCAAGCATATCAGAAGTGACAACGGCACTGAGTTCAAGAACACCAGACTTGATCTTTATCTGGATACAATGGGAATCACTCATGAGTTTTCTGCTCCATACACACCTCAGCAAAATGGCATCGTAGAGCGCAAGAACAGAACCCTCATTGATATGGCTCGAACAATGCTCGACGAGTACAAGACACCAAGAAAGTTCTGGCCTGAAGCTATTGATACATCATGTCACATCATCAACCGTCTTTACATCCATAAGCTTCTGAACAAAACATCCTATGAGCTCCTTACTGGCAAGAAGCCAAATGTCAGCTACTTCAGAGTATTTGGAGCTAGGTGCTGGATCAAGGATCCCCATCACAAGTCAAAATTTGCACCTAATGCTCACAAAGGCTTCAGGCTCGGTTACGGAAAGGACTCGCACTCTTACAGAGTCTTCAACCTCTATCTCTACAAAATCGTCGAAACTGTGGACGTGCGATTTGATGAAACCAATGGTTCACAAAGAGAGCTCCTGCCAAGTACACTAGACGAAGCTCCGTCCAGCGAATCTATCAAGATGATGGGAACTGGTGAAATCATGCCTTCTGAAGCACAGCCTGAAGAGGAACTTATCATTTCTGCACCTGACCAACCTGAAGAGAATGCTCAGACTGAAGACAATCCTCCCAATGATGACAATGATCAGCAAGAGCAAGGTCTTCGTCCAGTTCATCCTCGAGTTGCAAATGAAGTACAAATTGAGAAGATAATTGATAGCATCAATGCACCTGGTCCACTTACTCGCTCAAGAGCAACACAGTTAGCAAATTTCTGTGGGCACTTTTCTTTTGTGTCAATATCAGAACCCAAGAAAGTAGCTGAAGCCTTTATGGAACCTGAATGGATACAAGCTATGCAAGAAGAACTTCAATAGTTCAAGCTGAACAATGTTTGGGAACTTGTCAAGCGTCCTGACCCTCGCAAGCATAACATTATTGGCACAAAATGGATATATCGAAACAAGCAAGATGAGCATGGTCAAGTCGTCAGAAACAAAGCACGTCTTGTGGCTCAAGGATATACTCAGGTTGAAGGAATTGACTTTGATGAAACATTTGCTCCTGTGGCTAGGCTTGAAGCTATTCGCATACTGCTAGCCTATGCTAACCACCACAACATCTTGCTATATTAAATGGATGTGAAGAGTGCATTTCTCAACGGCAAAATTGAAGAAGAAGTATACGTCGCTCAACCACCTGGCTTTGAAGATCCAAAACATCCTGATATGGTGTACAAGCTAAACAAAGCATTGTATGGCCTCAAACAAGCTCCTCGCGCTTGGTATGATACGATCAAAGACTTCCTGAAGAGCAAAGGCTTCAAACCTGGATCCCTTGATCCCACACTCTTCACGAAGACATATGATGCTGAACTGTTTGTGTGCCAAATATATGTGGATGACATTATCTTCGGCTGCACCAACCAGAAGTATAGAGATGAGTTTGGATACATGATGCAAGAGCAATATCAAATGTCCATGATGGGTAAGCTGAAGTTCTTCCTTGGTCTTCAAATTCGTCAGCAAAGGAATGGCATCTTCATATCTCAAGAAAAATACCTCAAAGATTGTCTGAAGAAGTTTGGAATGCAAGATTGCAAAGGTTACACGACACCAATGCCAGCCAAACACCATCTGGGTCCCAACAACAACGGTAAAGAATTTGATCAAAAGGTATACCGCTCCATGATGGTTTCCTTACTTTACCTATGTGCATCTGGGCCAGATATTATGCTTAGTGTTTGCATGTGTGCTTGATTCCAAGCGGCACCAAAGGAATCACATCACTTAGCTGTGAAGCGAATTCTTCGATATTTGGCTCACACCCCAACACTCGGATTATGGTATCCAAAGGGCTTAGAATTTGATCTGGTTGGATTCTCGGATGCAGATTATGCTGGTGACAAGGTGGATCGCAAGTCTACATCAGGCACATGTCACTTTTTGGCACGATCACTTGTCTGTTGGTCTTCAAAGAAGCAGAATTGTGTATCACTCTCAACTGCTGAATCTGAATACATTGCTGCTGGATCTTGCTGCGCTCAGCTTCTATGGATCACTCTCAAGGACTATGGCATCAATCTGAAACAAGTACCTCTCTTCTGCGACAACGAAAGCGTCATCAAGATTGCCAACAATCCAGTCCAGCACTCGAAGACAAAGCACATTGAAATTCGTCATCACTTTCTCAGAGATCATGTCATGAAGAAAGATATTGACATCATTCACGTCAACACTGAAGAGCAACTGGCAGATATCTTCACAAAGCCCTTGGATGAGAAAAGGTTTTGCAAGTTACGGTGTGAGCTAAATATCTTGGAATCCTCAAATGTCCTGTGATCAAGCACACATCCTAACACTTATGCATGTTGATGACTTAGATGTGCAACGCATGAAGTAAAGTATATCTTCAATCAATGAAGACTTACATTCTGAGTGTGAATACATTAACGTGGAATTTGACTTCGGAGCGCCATGATAATTGTGCGCCGTGTCTGGGTCTAATACTTCCTATACGGTGGGTAACACCACCACCAAATTTCTCTATTTGAAGTGTTTCACTCATGGCGTTATTTTTGCTATGTCTTCGCATTTGGTTTATCTTCAAATTTCAACTTATCTTCATGATTTTCTTCACTATGTTGATTTGATTGCTTTCTGATATATATATACTAGTGTTCTATCCTATACAGCATTCACTTATAGCTATGTCTTCCTAGTTGAATCTTTTGAACTAAGTGAATGTGATCGGACCCTAATCTCTCTATGCTTTCTATCTCAAACTCTATCTGTCCAAATCATATGCATTCTATTGAAACTGTCGAATGTCTTCTCTGCGTCCTTGTCAGCAGAAGACACAGAGACAAACATTAAGTCTGTCTTAAATGATTCATCCTTATTGTTTGAAATCCAGAGAAGCCGGAACGACCATCCGACAAACCTGGCGGGCGTGGGAACGTCGGACAACTCTGAGTATGTTGCATGCTTGCCACGTGCCCCTCAGATGTGAACCGCCAGGGGCACCTGAGTAATTGCATTGTGCCACACACTTCCTTATAAATACATGTCCTCTGTGGTAAAGAAAATCTTCTTCCACCTCTCCACCTCGTCAAAACCCTAGCGCCACCGCTAGCTCTCGACGACACCGGCGACGAAGCGCTTAGCTGCGGCGACTTCTCCGACGCTGTCCTCACGCCGGCGCGGACATAGTCCTCTCTGCCGCCGCCGTAGGTGTCCTCCGTCGCCAAGTTAGGGCACGGTGGATTGAACTGCTCGGTCTCCTACTCATCCCATCTAGCAGTTTTTCGTGTGGTAAATACAACTCTATTTTTACCATCTTTTTGATCCTCAAAGATTCATCCTATTTACCAAAATTGGTTTCTGCCTATACAATGTTAGATCTATTCTGTCTGCATCTCATACTGCCTAGTATATTCACTTAAGCTTCATATCTAGTTAGATTCCTCACTTGTACTTATTTATGGATTCGTACAAATCTGGAACCAACTCTCAACATATAAGTGAATGTCTTTGCATCATGAGGCCAATGTCTTCAAACTGATTTATCTTCAAAATCTTCTGAGAATACATATGACCTCTTCCCCTTCCCTCGCATCTCTAATGCTGTCACACGTACATGTCCGTGGGAGAATCCCTTGGTTCTCATAGTCTGCATTCGTTTGCAGAATTCTTACAGCATCACATTAACTCTCCCGAAGCCAGTTCATGTTTGTCCAGCAAGCGAAAGCCTTTGAAGCCTTTGAACATGTTGAAGCCATTCAGTTTGAAGTTCATGGCCGCAGAGAAATCAGTAAGGAAGGGTGGTAGGCAGCATCGTGGGGGAACATCAAGAGATTTGCCTGATGACCTCTCAGAGCTTTACAAGACAGATCCTGAAGAGAATTATAATCAATGCAAGATACGAATCCAATGGATTCGACGATATTGGGCTGAACAATGGTTCAAATACAAGTTCGTGACCCAGGAATACGCTGAGAAGAATGCTATCAGAAGTCCTTGGGGTGATATTCTCTTTTGAGGCCTTCCACCCAAGAACAGAGCTGAAGCTATTGCACAGGGTTTCTATCCTTGTATGGTCCGTGGACCTCAGCCTAAAAATGCCGACCCATCCTCATTGCTCTGGTGTCGTGACGATAATCTCTTCAAGCGCAACTTCCAGCACACAAAGGCATCGGCCAAGGAAAACAAGAAGTCATTGGGATTAGACTTCAACCCTGGTCCCTCTGCTCCCCGTGCTGACGGCTCACGTGATGCAGAACCCAATGTCATCGATCCGTTCTACAACCTTGATGGCCTCATCACTCACATCTCAGTCCAAGGTGCCAAAGTGGATCATTCTGATGATGATGCTGACACTGATGAAGCCCCAGCTCCTACTCCAAAGCCGCAGAAGCCAAAGAAGGCTAAGGCTTCAAGATCAGCTACTCCTCCAAAAGCTTCACATGCGAAGCCACTGGCTACTGGACCTCCTGAAGACAGTGTGCAGTCTGAAGATCTATCACATATCTCCAAGAAGACGGAGAAGAAAAAGAAAATCGTCAAAAATACTGATCAGACATTGACTCCTGCTGCCATTCTGCGAGAAGAGCACATTGATCTATCCAGCGATGAAGATCTTGCAGATGATGCTCTTGAGCAACTGATCAAGAGCAAGGAAGAAGCAGAGATCTTCAATGATTTGCCTCTCTTTGATGTGGCAATCATCCATAACTTCATTGATGAGTGGTTTGACACCCCAAATCTCAGCTTTGAAGATCTGCAACTTCCCATTGGCCTCAGCGTCTCCTTCAATGGCGCCATTGCTTCTGAGCTAGCTCTTGCTCAGCGCATCGTTGAACTGAAGCACAAGATCGACTATGAGAAATCTCAGTTCAAGAAGCATGTGGCAGAGCTCAGCGTGCAAGATGTCAAAAACTTCAAGATCATGATGCACGAGCTCAAAGAAGCCTTTCTCAAGAAGTGCAGAGAAGCTAAAGGCTCTCGTGAGCGCATGAACAGTCTGGCTGACAAGTGTGTGCAAGCCTACAATGAGGCTGAGAAGCGCAAGGCTCTTAGTCGTCATGGCATTGACCCCAGAATGGCTGCAAAGAAGAAGAAGCTATCAACTGACCAATCTACACCTTCAAGGCAGGAAGAACCTCGCATAGTCTTCCCAAGCAGCATGACTGGCTCGAAGCCAAAGGTTAGGTCAACCGCTTCAAAACTGAAGAAGACGAGGACTGCCGAGGCTGAAGCCAGAAAAAGGAAAAATCCTGAAGCCTCTGATGTTGCTCCCTCCAAGAAGAAGCGCAAAACCAAGAAGAATCGGGCTGCTCCCACAGAGCCCTTAGTTGTTGAACCTATCTTAATGGTTCGCCCTGCATCTGAACACCAAGAACAACGGATGATAGTTCATGAGCCTGCTTCCACAGAGGCTAATGAAGCTGAAGACATTCCAGCAGTTGATCCCACCGCTGCTGAAGACATTGGTAACAATGACAATGTTGAAGATGATGTAGTTCTTCCTCAGATTGAACACAACTTTGTATCATCGCCTGTTCTCACGAACAGCGAACTCATCAGCATTGGTCGTCCTATGACGCCAATTGCTCAGGATGCATCATGGGCTGATCACCCACAACAACAAGACTCCCCGAGTACTCCCCAACAACAACAAGTCACACCACCTGTGCAAGAAGAAGAGGCTGACTTTAAGGTCCAGCCAACTCCATCTCCAAAGGCGTCCCCAGCATTACGCAGGCTTCGCAAAGGACCAATGCCTCAAGTCCCTCTTTCGAGCATTCCAGAAGGAGAAGTGCACCACCAATCTGTTGCACGTCAAGTGTTTCCAGAAGCCACTCCGACTATGAATGTCTCCGTGTCTGAAGCCAAAGCTACTGAAGATAATCCGGCTACATCAGCCGATGACAACCAAGAATAAGAATGTGTCCCTACTCCCCCCATTACTGAAGAAGCTGTTCCTGAAGTGAATGTGCCAGTGCCCGACCCTCCAGCACATAAAGTGGAGGTTGAAAATCTTGAGGCTGCCACCACCAACACAAATGAAGCCAATGACGTAGTCATGGCTGAAGCAAATGTGGAGCCTGCACCAACCAATGTGCCAGAAGCCAATGATGCAACTGCTCCTGAAGCATCTGTTGTGCAACCTGACGCCTCTGTTGTTGCCGCTGCTCCTGTTCCGCCACCAAGGCCCCATACAATTGAGCAAGCATACAACTATGGTCAGCTGATCACTGTCAAATGGACCGTTCTGGACCCTCCGCCTAATGCCTCTGGTCCTCAGTTTGATTATCATGTTGAGCATAGGCCTCTAGTCCAGAAACCAAAGCCAAGACTGCCAAGGTTCCCAGGTACTACCACCTCTACAGGGTCCTTCAATGCAAATGGCTTCAAAGCCCACAACACCTTCTTTGACAGAGCAAAGAACCCCTACTCAAGGCCAAGAATATCATCTGATCGTTTCTGGAGCTATCAGCAGCGAAGCTATTACTCTTGCGTTCTGTATGATCAAGGGTGCATTTTCCCTCATATGCGCCTCGACACTAAAGCCATTGCTGGACTGCCATGCTTAGAAGAAGCACTTGACTGCTTTCGTGATGCAGGTCTGCTCAGCTTTGTGACAGACAAAGAACATTGGAATGAGGAACTTTTGCTTCAATTCTATGCTACCCTCCACATTCGCGGCTACTACAGGGATACAAAGACATGGGTTCTCGAGTGGATGACAGGAAATGTTCATCATGAAGCCAAAGCTCTTGACGTCATTGAGCTTACAGGCCTACCCACTCCCGGAGAGCTGTTCGAACCTAAATGTCAACTCCACCGCAATGCACTGGAGAGCATCTTCCATAAGCTAGAGCCCAACATGAGCCAGATGTTGAGCATGATGAAGCCTTTGCCACCTGACGCTGAATACCCAAAGGAGTTCTTTGTTGATGACCTTGAGTATCTGCCTCGCACAATATATCACATCATCAGGCAAACTCTACGGCCTATCAAAGGGCATTCATTAGCTGCAAAACTTAAAGGAGCCATGAAGACATTGGTCTTTTACATCCTCAATGGCATCAGCTTCAATACACAAGAATTCTTCATCCGGCAACTGGCTGCGTCTGGATCTGACCTTTTTGGCCTGAAATTCTATGCTCCATGGGTCATGCGCCTCATCAAGCTACACTCTGCTATCAACTATCAGCACTCTACTCGCAATCATTTGATCTTTCTACCAGAGGTTGATATGTCAGTTGAAGCCATATACCCTGAGCCTGCCAAGAAGCCTCTTTGTCTTCAAAATGCTGATCACCAAAGCTTCACTCAACCCATGGAAGGAGTCCAAGCAGTAACTCGTGTCTATCCAATGGTTGGGAACACTCGTCTGCCTCACCGTGCGCAAACTGAAGCTACTGAGAGCACAATTGCCCAAAGGCCTAAGAAGCGCTCTCGCGTCCTAAATGACCGAGAACTTCTTGTGGCACTGCATCAGAAACAAGACAAGCATCACTTCTGTCTCAAGCGACAGATGCAAAGCCTCTTGGTGGACGTCAATCGCATTCAAAATCTTGCCACCAAGAATGCTTTTGTCACTCACGGGACCTGTCGGCGATCATGGAAGAGTTTGACGCTGCTCAGTGCTGAAGCAGATCTTCAAGGCGATGGCTTCACTGAAAGATTCAAGTTTGACTCCACTCCTCCACGCAATGTTGTCCTACGTCAAACTCAATCCCTTGAAGACTCTGACTATTCTTCCTCCGCAGCAACTGTGAATGCCAAAGTGATCGATGATGAAGACGATGCTACTTCACCGCCCTCTACTTCTGCACGCATCGACACTGCACCAAGTTCGTCTGCGCCGCCAAACAACAACGACAACCCTGCTGCTTCACCTACTCCTCATGGGAACGAGTAGATGCTCTATGTCTTCAAACCTTTTTGGTCCTTACTGACAAAAGGGGGAGAAGCATATGAGTTTGATAGTCTTCAAGCGGGTTCATATGGGCGGTTGCTTTATATTTTTCCTAGTGTTTACAACTCTCGCTTTTGATACATTTGGTTCTTTGAGTTGTAACACTTAAACTCGATGGTCGTCTGCTACTTATTTGCTTTTCTGTGATGCGATGATAAATTCCGCATGTGCGATGATAACTTCCGCACTTAGATCATTCTGCAGACGTCCATTTTTCATTATGCATGTCATTCTCTTAGTTATATCATTTGATGCATGATGAATTATCTTCATAAGTTGAAGAGGATCTCCACAAGTACAACCTGCCATGTGCATTTGCATTCCAAAAGCAAATTACTTATATGCACATCTTCAGGGGGAGCCTTTGCCACTTATGAAGACAATACCCTATCCTTTACAATTTCACATACTTTATCCCCATTGAAAACTTCAAACAGTTTGTCATCAATCACCAAAAAGGGGGAGATTGTAAGTGCATCTAGTGCCACCCCTAGTTGGTTTTGGAGTATTGACGACAAATTTGGTTGAGGGACTAACACGTTTGTGAGAATTGCAGGATAACACAGGTAGTGTCCCTCATTGATACGGTTTACCTACCGGAGATGACCCCTAAAAATGTATGAAGACATTGACGACAATGGTGGTATGTGAAGATATTCATATTGAAGACTATGACATGAGAAGACATTGAGTGAAGACTATGGAGTGCGAAGACTGTGTCGTTTCGTTGTTTCCTTTTTCTTCTTTGTTGAGTCATAGGAACCACCGTACTGTTAAGTGGGGTCCAAGTGAACAAAGTCAGAATGATTGAAGTGATGCTCAACCCAAATCCTATGTCTTCGAGCGAAGACAATGAGAGCAAATCTTATCCAGAGTTGGATGAGTCAGCTTTGCTTGTAGCCCAAGTAAAGTTGCCGTGTGTGTTTGAAATCTGACCGTTAGAACACGTGTCAGTTCCTTAGTGAACCAGGGTCATTTCGGACATATCAGGTCGGGTTGCCTGGTGGCTATAAATAGCCCACCCCCTACACCATAAATTGGTGGCTGCTCAGAGTTAGTGCACAGCTTTTGTCGTTTGAGAGCAACCCACCTCGAAGCCTTTGAGAGAGAGAAATCCTTGCGAGGACAAAGCCCAAACACCCAGAGCCAAAGAGTGTTAGGCATCACTGAAGTCTTTCTGTCTGCGTGACCTGAAGACTTATTACACTTGAGGACTGTGAATCCTCCAGCGGGTTAGGCGTCGTGTTCTGAGCATCCAAGAGTGATTGTGGATCACCGGTGAACGAAGTCTGTGAAGGTTTGGAAGTCTACCTTGAAGACTTACAAGAGTGATTGGGCGAGGACTGTGTGTCCTTAGCTCAAGGGGAATAAGGTGAAGACGCGGTCTTCTGAGTTGAATCTCAGCCTCCCTAACCAGACGTACAGTTCTCACAGCAACTGGAACTGGTCCAACAAATCCAGTGTCTTCAACAAGTGACAGGTTCGATCCTCTCCCTCCCTTTACTTAGAGTTTGTCTTCGTGAAGTCATTGCCTATTTGTCGTACCTGTTTGACTTCATTGCTTGACTACTATCGTTGGTTGGCTTCATACTATCTTCCATCCTGATCCTTACTACTAAGCTACTATTAGTCCTTGTACTTTCACATTACTGCATACTTGACTATGGTTTGCTCGTTGTAGTTTATCTTCCGCTGCATATCGATTAGGTCATTTCTATTGTTTGTCTTCGAAACTTCCACGTTTTGAAGACTTTCATAAAAATTGCCTATTCACCCTCCCCCCCCCTCTAGTCGATAACTAGCACTTTCACCGCCGAGCCACGCGATTCCCCTTCCCCCACTCCACATTTCTCGCCGCGGGCGACCACACGCCCTGCCTCCAGCCGGCATGTGGGGCCGAATGTGGAGCTCCGGACGTGGCTCCAGCAGCAGATCCGGTGGCGGAAGGGACCCGGAGTGTGAGCGGCGCGTCCGGTCCGACAGCGCACAGAAGCGCGGGGCCTAGAGGTGGACCAACCGTGGCCTCTCGCCGCCGGCGAGCTTCCAGCGGAGCGAGACGGTGGAGTATGACCGTCGGCACGCGTCCTTCTCCTCCACGAGGTCCTCGTACACCGAGAGATCCTCCTCCTCCGGCGCGGGCCTTCTCCCCGTGAAGAGGGAGTGGTTGGAGGATGAGGAGGAGCCAGAGGAGCGGGACGCGTTCGCCTTCGTTCCCATGAACAAGGAGCCCGAGGAGCCTGCTCCGCTCGGCTGCAATGGAATCATCAGGCCAGAAGACTACGTCGCCGGCGTCGATGCCGTTGCGGCCGGCATCGCCGAGCGGTGCGTGCCCGAGGAGACGGAGCTCCAGCGCCACCCCGAGGAGCTTGAAACCCTCCAGTGGCGGGAGGCGGTCGCCGCCAACCTGGCCGCCAAGGAGAAGGCCGAGGAGTGGCGCCACATCCGCGCGGAGCAGGCGGCTGTGTACGTCGACCTGTGCAGCTCCGGCGAGGAGGATTGAGCGTCCGGCTCCTTCACGATGTCGTCCATTTTGCCGCGACCTCGCAGCCCTTAGATCCGACCCCTCTAGTACTAGTTTAACTTAGTATGTAGTATAACTATGCTTGTAGTTTGTTGATCATGTGATGAACTGTGTAGTATGTGATGAACTGTGTTTGTGCAATTTCTCCCGCAAAAGTGTTTTTTTAAATTATGCAGGTTTAGATACTGGTTCTGTTTGGCCGCGCTAGTTTTCTAGCCGCAAACACAATCTTCGTGGAACCGCAAATGCGTTTTTCGGGTCAAATTTATGCAGGGTCTGCTAGAGTTGCTCTTACACCTGAACAAACGAGAACTTTCACCGGTTGGTTGTAAACACATGCCATGCATGACGCCGCTATTGGAAATAACATGTACTTGTTGTCCCAGTTACCATCTTCGAATATAATGACTTACAAAGGGTACAAGATAAATGGGAATACATTTTACATGATCGCCCAAGATAAGAAAGCACCAACCAAAACAATGGTGTCCGCTTTGATGCAACAACCAAGATGGGAAAGGAAACATATTATGGTTACATAGAGGACATATGGGAACTTGACTATGGACGTGGTTTGAAGGTACCTTTGTTTCGGTGCAAATGGGTCAATACAACATGAGGCGGGGTAACAGAAGACCCACAGTACGGAATGACAACAGTGGATCTCAACAATCTTGCGTATGCAGATGAACCATTCGTCCTAGCGAATGATGTGGCGTAGGTTTTCTATGTGAAGGACATGTCTACCAAGCCGAGAAAAAGAAAAGATAAGGAAGCGAATGCATCATACGATGAGCCAAAGCGCCACATAGTTCTTTCAGGGAAAAGAAACATCATGGGAGTGGATGACAAGAGAGACATGTCAGAAGATTATGAGAAGTTTGATAAAATTGCTCCATTCACAGTGAATATTGACACGAGCATCCAGTTAAATGATGAAGATTGTCCATGGTTACGGTGCAAAGGGACATATGCGAAGAAAAAGTTTCACACCCATAGATCCCACTCTGGGATGTGATCGGTTTCATTGTCATCACTTTCTTCTCTAGTGAGTTTCCGGACCTATATATCTGGAAAGTGCCGTTTCGAACAAACTGGAGGGAATATTTGTAATAGTTAGGGTACTTATGTGTTTTGGCATTTGAAACACGAAGAAATTTTATGTGCAAACAAATTCTTTCGTGCATTTACTGATATTTTCAGCTAAATGACCCTGCAATTGAAAAACACTTCAAATGAACTCTGAAAACGTTGAAAGTTGGCATGGTTTCATCATTTCACCCACATAGCATCACTAGTAGAAAAAGGGTCTAATGTGCAGCTCATTAGTCCCGGTTTGAAATTGAGCCGGCACTAATGTGACCATTAGTGCCGGTTCCAACGGCTAGGCGGGCCGCTCTCTTTAGTACCGGTTCGTGCGGAACCTTTAGCACCGGTTCGTGCCACAAACCGGTACTAAAGGGTGTGGTGGTAGGATGTTGTCAGACTGGGGCCCGTCCAGCACCTTTAGTACCGGTTCTTGCCACGAACCGGTACTAAAGGTCATCCTGCATATAAACCCTTTGTCCAGCTCACTTTGTTCTTCCCCCTTTCCCCTCTCCTCCTCTATGTTCGTCCTCTTCTCCCCTCGAGCTCATCACACATTTTGCCCAGGTTTTGTCAAGATTTGAAGGCCCCCATCCATTCAAGTGATCACAAAGGTTAGCAACTTTGTCCTTTCATCTCTCATTGCTAGATTAGCTCTTGCAATGCTTTATATAGTGATTAATTTGTGGGTTTTAGTAATTTGGGAGGAATTATATGTGGTAGTTTATTTGATTTATATGCAATTTGAGCTTAAAATAACTCTTAGTTTGCATATGTAGGTGTGGTTTACTTAGTGCCTTCCCGTCTCCGTCGTAACCACAGTCGATCGTCCGCACCGCCCCGCCGCCGGCACCACCTTGTGGTGAGCCTCTTGTTCTTATCTTTTTTATACAAAAAAATCATGTTTGTGTGATTTAGTTATATACTTACTTGTATAATTATCTTACTCGTACGTTGTTTGTTATACATAGTGCCATGGTTTTGATATCCGTCCCCGTCGGCACTCGCGCGTGTTATGATTCGGATGTGGTATATTCTCTTTTAAAACTATTTGTTGCATTTCATGTTTATGACAAATTGTGCCCATCAAGTTGACATAGATATTTTTATCTAGGAGGTATGTGAACCAGAAATTCCAACCGACCCTATTGTCGAGAGGTTAAATTTAGTTGAAAGAGAAAACGAGTTTTTCAAAGAAAAATTGAAAAGAATTGAGGGGGAGAAGATGGAATTGGAGTTGCATGTTGCCGATGTCATGAATGATCACAAGATCAAGATGGAGAAAATGCGGTTGAAGATTAGAAAGATTAGAAAATATGCCATTGATAGTGTGGCTTGGTATCATTATGTTGTTGGATCAATTGTTACCTTAGTTGCGATCTTGATCGCATTTGTTGTTGCATTTAAATGCTTTAGCTAGAGAGTTATTTGTATGTTCCATTTAAGTGTTGTATGAACTTTATGTATGAACTTGTATTAATTTGGTCTATTCGGTGGTGTGTAATGAAGATGCGCTGGCAATGGATGTACGATGACCGATGCTCTCCCCAATTCATTGATGGCGTGCATACTTTTCTGATTGCGGCTCAAGTAAACAAGCGGGCGGATGGCTTTATGCGTTGTCCATGTGCTGGCTGTAAGAATGGTCACAATTACTCTAACTCAAGAACCATTCACGTCCACCTGTTTGAGTCCGGTTTCATGCCCCACTACAATGCCCCTCCGTTCCCCTGATTGCAGCATGTTCCCAGCCACATGAACTCTCGCCAAACATAGCTTTTGTCACCATTGATGCAGCTCTCAGTGTCTTTGCTTCCAGAATCACAAAATCCGGGTGTAGCATTCGAGTTAACTTGTCTCGCCGCCAAGGTACTAGCATCGAGTATAGCCGGTGGTAGCAAATCAGATGACCGGTTCAAGCATCTAGCAACAGAGTTGCATCATTTGAAGGTGAGGGAGAGCAGGGTATCCCACAGTTGCATCTCCTCCCGCTAAAAGGTTGCAGCTCCTATTCCCAATGGTTCCACCTTTTGGCATCGCCGGTTCCAGCAAATTTCCACACAGGTTGCAACTTGTGGTCCGCCGGTCGCAGCAAAAAACGAGTCCCCCGTCAATGGCACCGGTTGCGGCTTTCTTTTGCCAGTTGCAGCTCCTGGCGGCACCACCGTCACTGTCAATAGAAAACTTGTGCTGGTTGCAGCTTCCTTTGCCTATTCCAGCCTATCGCGGCACCACTATCGCGGTCGTAGCAAACCAGTTTGCTAGTTGCAGCTTTTTATTTTACGGTTCCAGCACATCACGCACCACCATCGTCGGCGTAGCTAAAGCGGTTGCCGGTTGCAGTTTTTTTGCCGGTTCCAGCAGACGACGAGGCTGATAGTAGCAGCAGAGCTCGCCGGTTCCAGCGGTGCTTGGTGCTTGCAGCAAAAAAAAGGTGGGAGAAGGTTGACAGCGGTGGTCCTACAGGATAGTGGCAGCCTAAACGTAGGTAGGACAATGGGAGGCGAGAGGTAGGAGAAGGAGTTAATTGGGGACGAAACGCTGGATAAGGAATGTGTGAAGAAGAAAAAGAGATAAGGAAGTTACACGTCTTTCCATGAGTGGCCCACAGGCCCTTACATGTCGTAGATTGAATCGTGGGGAGCGTGCCGCCTGGACGCAGCCGGCCGAAAGTTGCGCCGGCACACCGATTTCAAACGTTTCCCTTTACGTATGCCGATAATTTTTTTCTGCCACCTTCCGGCTTATGTTCATATAAACCGAGTTCACTTTGTTGTCGTGTGTTCTTCTTTTCGTACTCAACTTACATGCTTATAAGCCGGGACGCGTCTAGTGGGTTGTCGGCTGCCCACTAGCACGATCGAGCAACCAGCCATAAAAGGCAACTTACCGCCCCCCTACGTGGTACAGAAAAAGCAGGGATCGAGCGGCCACCAAACCGAGCGATGCCAGCACCCAATCCCGAACTAAACAGCGATCCCCCCAGGTGGCCAGCTATCCACAAGCTCGCTCGCCCCCACGTCCCAACCCCTCCCACACCCGCTCACCCCAGGCACTCCCACGCTGCTTTCTTGACCTGCACGAAAGAAAGGGATCCAAAGCTCCTTGTTCCTCCTCCTCTACAGCCGCCATGGCAGCAGAAAGGTAGATGAATCTTCTTCAACAAATTGATCTAAAAGGCAGGGTGATCCGACCCATACCAGGTAGCAAACATCAGGCAAGTACTTCCTCTCTACCCCTCTTCAGTTCTCCCATGTATTGTACTGCATCTATAAACACCCTCCTCCATGGATCCATCAGCAAATCCATGGAGAAGCTGCTTTAAAAAAGAGTAGATCTGAAACAACACCCTATTGTCAATGTCGCACCAACCCCACCCCCCCATGAGTGCATATGCACACTAACTTAGGGTTCCCAGATCGAAACTGGACGTCTTTTCTAAACACGCATGCCAGACAAGATTCCCCTACCCCTTTTATGTGTTCAAACAAGTCAACTAAGACATATTTTTTGGCCAACTAATACATGATTCTAGCAAACTGAACATGCATGCTTGCCAACTGATATATGCATCCTGGCCAACTGAAACGTCTATTCTAGCTAGTTGGACACATTGACTAACCAATTGAACATGTATGCTGGCCAACTGATATATGCATCCTGGCCAACTGAAACGTCTATTCTAGCAAGCTGAATACATTGACTGTGCAACAGAACATGCATCCTGGCCAAACTGATATATGTATCCTACAAAATTCAAACATCTATTTTTAGCCAACTGAACACATTGGTTGTGCAACTGAACATGCATGCTGGCGAACTCTTATATGCATCCTATGAAATTGAAACATCTATTCTATCCAACTGAATACATTGACTGTCCAACTAAACATGCATGCTGACCAACTGATATATGCATCCTGGCCAACTGAAACATCTATTCTAGCCAAAACCAAAAAACTGCAGTACAACAACTTTTGCAGCAATATGTGCAACAGATAAATAAACAAGGCTATTGAAGCCATAAATCATATTAAAGTAGTCACGCATATATACTTGTCCCACACATATATTCTGGTAGCACACCTATTGCAAAGATATAGTGTAAAAATATGTTCAAATATACTGGAAGTAGAAACAGAAATGGCGACAAAAAACATATATCTATAGTCTGTCATCAAATTATTCTTTCTTCTTTCACCTGGATTTTGCATCTGCAAAAGTAGCATCAAATTGTGTCCTAATTATGTGCAGAAAAATCTGAATCAGCTCCTTGCCAACGGAAAACCTGCGGATCATTGCAACGAAAGCAGAGGAAAAAGTCAGAAAACTCTATAGTAAAAAGAAGTCATGTTCTTGCCAACTCTTTATTGCAAACTGTGCAACTAACATAACAACTCTGTGCAAAAAAATGCATGCATGTTATAATAAAAGATTCTGCTATAGACATGTTGCTTTTGGAACTAAGATTGTCATAAAATAGTGTGCAACTACCAATTTACTAAGTTTCTAGGTTGTTTGAAACACTCTTTTCTGTGGTTAACAACTGATGACATCACTTTCTTCTTTTTTATATGTTCAGTGAGTGTGTGGCAGCATCCAAAAAAAGAAAAAGAACTCTTGATGACACGGGAACCGCGGCAAATGTTACTAGTCCAACCAGGACTGAGCTAGGAGCTGGGGCTGTTGACGGAGCTGTGCAAGGAGAAGGAGAGTATGACGTTGGTTCTCAACCTATGGAACCCTATGTTGGCATGATGTCACACCCTAGCTAGTCATGCATTAGAGTGTTGCATCATGTTTATTCTTTCATCAGAAACTTGAAATGGGGATGACAGAACCCCCAGTCCCCTCTGAAACCAACTAGGGTTACTAAAATAATTTTTCAATGAACCTGAAATGCCCTTCTAAAATGCCCATCATTTTTGTCTTGGTTCAGAACCTCTGCCAAAAATGGTGCACATTTTCCTAGGCCATCCTAGGGTTTTTGAATTAAATCATAAATATTTGAATTTGGGCATTTAAAATAATATAAAATATTTAAATGCTCAAATATCTCCAAACTAAAATGTTTCATGTTGGAAATAATCCAACTATGGGCCAGGAATAGTTTGGTGATTTTTGAACTTGCCTAGGTATTTTATTAAATTCAACAAAGTTGCAGATATATTAAATAAAAACAGAAACAGAAAAAAAGGGAAAAACTTCCCTGTGCGGCCCAGCCAGCTGGCCGGCCCAGCAAGCCAGCCCAGCCCACCACCGCCGTCGTCCTCCTGGCGCCAGTCGGCCAGGCGTGTGGCCGGCGCGCGCGCACGGCCGGAGCGCCACGCCACCAGCCCGTCTGCCTGCCTCCCCCGCCAGCGCGACGCCGCGGCGCTTCTTCTCGGTGCCGCCCCGATCCCCTGGCCTTATCCCTCTCTCTCTCCCGTGCTGCTCTCTCCCTCTCTCTCTCACGGCCGAACACCACCGTCGCCGCCGTTCGCCATAGCCGCCGTCTCCGACCACCCCTCGCTCCCCCGACTAGCTCAGGAGCTCCGCCTCGACTCCCTCTTCCTCCCCACCGCTCCACAGCTCCCCGGAAGCCCTGCATCGCCGCCACGTCGCCGTTCCCCTCTTCGGGCTCCGATCATCGTCGCCGTCGAATTCCTCGTCTCCAGCGCGTCCCCGAGCCCGCTAACCACCTCTGCAGCCCCGCGGTGAGCCCCCGGATCGTTTCCCCCTTCTCCCCTGGTCTCTCCCGACCTCTAGGCCCTAGCCCCACTTGGCCGAGAGCTCCACGCCGCCGGCGATGTCGCCGTCGTGGCCACGGTCGCCGTAGCGCCCAACTGAGCACACCATCGTGCTCCACACCTCACTAGGAGCACGTAGCACGCACCAACACCTCCCCTAACGCCCTGCAACGCCGATTCCGACCGCACCCGAACTCCGGCCGCCGCAGCCGAGCTCGCCGCCGTCAACTCCGGCCACCCCGAGCCCAACCACCACCACCAATAGTCGCGGCTCAACCTCAGCAACACGTAGATGCCTTCCGCCGTCCATTTGGTTGCCGGAATGGCAAAAAGCACTTTCGCCGCCGTCTCGGGCCTCGCCGGCGTCATGTCGCCGGTGGGGTTTGACTTGTCCGACCTGGGGTTTGACCCCCCAGGGTCACTGACGCGTGGGCCCTGTCGGTCAGATGGTTAGATTAGCGCTAACCACTGTTAGTTAACCCCCTGACACTGACCAGTGGGCCCCAGCGCCACTAATTAGTAATTAGAATTAATTTAACCCTGTTTAACCCCCCTGTCACTGACGTGTGGGCCCCACACGTCAGGTTTGACTCCAGCCAGCCGCAGTTGACCACTGACGTCATGCTGACGTCATGCTGGCGCAATAACTATAATTTCTGGATTTAATTTAAATCAGGAAATTCCAGAATATTATTTAAACTTCAAAAATTCATAACTTTTATTCTGTAACTCCAAATTGGACAAATTATATATGAAAAATGATCAGAAAAATCCAATCTATCCATCTGTACTATTTTCATGCATGATCAAACAAGTTAAATTGATGTTTTAAGCAGAACAAGGAAAAGCACTTTAAAAGGCCATATTTGAATTTGAAATTTGAATCCTTGATTCAAATTTGTTCAAACCCTTCTGGTTTTAGTTGCATTAGCCCAACACACTCATATTGCCATGTTTCATGCATGCATCATATTGTTGCATACTGTTTGGTGATGTTTGTGTATCGGTGTCCTTTGCGACAGGTTCTGTCTCCGAGGAGTACCGTGATTACCCTAACGAAGAACCGTATCAGTGCATCGAACCATCAGGCAAGCAACCAACCATTTGATCATATCGATACAATCCCATGTTCTCGCTCCTGCTCTCTTTTACTGCATTAAGACAACGCGATTCAAACTGCTGTGTGCTACGGTAGTTGAACCCATTTCCTCTGCATGACCTGTCATTGCCACAGTAACTAGATGAAACTCACTAGCATGTGTAGGAGTTGATTGAGCCATATGTATGTGTTGTTCCTACCTTGCTATGCCTGCTATGCTTAGAGTCGTGTCAGGTCTGGTTCATCTGGGTGATGGGCTAGAGTGAAATGATTATGTCGGTAATGAGAGTGGTGTGGTGAACACGATTTGGTAAAGGTATCGATGAGAGGCCATGTAGGAGTACATGGTGGGTTGTTTCATTGAAGCCGACCTTAAGCACTGAGATCTGTATGCGTGATTTAAGATACAGCTACTACCATGCATTGGGCCCTGAAATATGACCCCGCTCGACTTCTTATTCACCCTAGCTCTCTGTCCAGGAGTTGCAAGTAGTTTCTGGTGTTTGTAGCCTACTGGAGGCCGTGGACAGCGCTGACCGTAGGGGTGGGCTGTGATGCGGTAGGTACGTGGCCGGGTGTACCGAATACCCGTTAGGTATCTCGGGAACCCTGTTCACATCGTTCGGGGCCGTATGGGAAACCTCGGCCGGACTCCCTGCGGATGGAACCTGAATAGGCGATAAACCTGGACTAGAGGCTTAAGTGTTTAGGTAGGTCGTGGTCTACACCCACGTCGGCTTTCGCTTGAAGTCTGCCGAGCACATGTCGTGTGCAGACGCTAAGTGGTGGAAACATGTATGAAGAAGTACACCCCTGCAGGGTTATCATAATCTATTCGAATAGCCGCGTCCGCGGTAAAGGACTACTTGGTTGCCTATACAGTTCATAGACAAGTAAATGGAAACTGTTAAAAGCCTCAAGATAAGTGTGAGTGCCGAGGATGGCTCTTCCGTAGGAAGACGGAGGTGGATCCTCGGTAGTGTATTGAAGTGGTGAGTAGTGGACTCGTGTGCGCAAAACCATTTCAAGTTGGAGTATCGTAGGATAGCCTAGCCAAGAGTCAAAGCTGGCTTGCTGCAATAACTCCACCAACCCTTCTTGATACTATGCATGTATGTAGGATCTGATGTAAGTCTTGCTGAGTACCTTTGTACTCATGTTGCTATAATCTACATTTTTACAGAAGACGCTGCAACCCCTTCTGATGGGTTCTATGTAGACGTTGACATCAACGAGTAGGCTAAAGACCCAGGTGGTGACCCTGAGCTTGTGAAGGACCACGTAGTATAGCTAGGCTTTCCAAGCCTCTTTTATTTTACTAGTTGTCTGTACTCAGACAAGTTACTTCCGCTGCTGGTTTGTATGACTGTATGACTTGTATGTGGGGTCGTGAGACCCGTACCTTTGTGTATGTTATGTATGGCTCACTGAGCCTTAAATAAAGTACTTGTGTCATAGAGTCATGTTGTGATGCTTCGTTGTATTTGCACATATCGAGCATATTGTGTGTATGATTGAAATGCTTGGTATGTGTGGGATCTGACTATCTAGTTGTTTATCTTTAGTAGCCTCTCTTACCGGGAAATGTCTCCTAGTGTTACCGCTGAGCCATGGTAGCTTGCTACTGCTCTGGAACACTTAGGCTGGCCGGCATGTGTCCTTCTTCGTTCCTGTGTCTGTCCCTTCGGGGAAATGTCACGCTTTGAGTACCGGAGTCCTGTTAGCCCGCTACAGCCCGGTTTACCGGAGTCCTGCTAGCCCAGTGCTACAGCCCGGACCCACTTGCTGATGACCGACACGTTCGAAGCTGGGTCATGGATGCCTGTCCCTGTAAGTCTGTGCCACTTTGGGTTTACGACTAGTCATGTCAGCCCGGGCTCTTTATCATATGGATGCTAGCGACACTATCATATACGTGAGCCAAAAGGCGCAAACGGTCCCGGGAAAAGGTAAGACGACACCCGTGGGGATACCGTGCGTGAGGCCGCAAAGTGATATGAGGTGTTACCAGCTAGATCGATGTGACATCGAGTCGGGGTCCTGACAGCGTTGGCATCAGAGCCGGACTGCCTGTAGGTTCTCCAAGCCAAACTGGTCGATGTTGAGTCTAGAAATTCTTTAGTTATATGTAGGGGAATTGTTTGTGGGTTGGAACGTAAGGCTCTTTTTACTCCTTATACCTTATGACTTTCTGATCTGAGTCAGTCCATTCTTCCACCGGGGGTTAAGGAATTAGGATCTATTCTCTCTATCAGGATCACGTGTTACTAATCAGTAGTACCTTATAAGTTTGATGGTTACCAGCCTAGTTCAGTTCTACTACCACATTATGTTGCCAGAATGGTTTCAGAACTTTGATATGGTGATGTTGAGTGTGTACGAAATCCTTTGTCAAATGTCTCAAATCCTTTTTGAGCATTTACAGCTGTTATGCTGCCGAAATTTTGCTAGAAATTCTAATGCCTTTGCATTATGATTGTGCTTTCAGATGGCCACTCGCGACCTCAATCAAGTGGTTCGCCTGACTCGATGCCTAGATGTACCCGGCCATACTGCTAAGTTGGTCAGGGTAATGACTGAGGCTGGATACCGCTGGTATCCTGAGTACACGGTCGAAGAGCAATTCCGAGACTTTAATCAAAGCCAGTATCTCTGCACTGTCAGGATATTTCCATCTTATCCTGGATCCACCGAGCCTCTTCACTGCTCTTATGGACTCGGGGTTACTATTGAGATGGCTGTGCAGGACGCCGCCTACTCTATGATGACCATTATGCGAGTCAGATCTGGTTATTTCGGGACTCTGATTTCCGGTATATGCCAGGATCACTTCCGGGAGCACAAGGGTATCTCCAGGCTATCTATGCTGACCCCACTCAGGAGGATTCACGGACTCGCACCACTGCTGAGATGCTCGAGGATAAGGACCGTGAAAATCGGGCCTTAAGGCTAGAGCTCTTCAACACCCGTGCTGACCACTGGGCCACTTTGACTCGGTTCGCACCGGCGGTGCAAGCTGGATATTCAGATATGCGCGATCTCTATCCTGTGAGATCTGCTCTGCCAGACGTGATGGTTTGGCGTGATGTAGGAGGCATCACCCCACCTCGCGGTCCCCGCAGGCCACCGTTTGTTGGTCCAAGGCCTCATCCTAGCCCCTATGGTCCACAAGCTCCGCGAGACCGTCTGTTTCCAGATGATCATGTTGAGCTTCCAGGCTATGGAGGTGACTTCTACGAGGACTACTACGGATCGGTCTGAGTTAGTGGTAGTATCACTAGTTCGCACTAGCTGTGTCGTCTATCGTCCCGCGTGACTCGTGGGATATGACCTAGTTTGTACTCCTTCCGGAGGTGTAGAAAAATAATGTATAGGAGCTTGGAATGCCTCCGATGAGATGTAATCCTCTTTTCACCGTAATAGTACCTTGTTTGGTCTTGTACTAAACTCTGTATGGTGTGTATGACGATGGAATAAAAGAAGCAGTTCTGTTTTTACCATGTCATACGGATGATCATCTTGCATTTCGAGTTATTCCTTGCATTTTTATCCTATGTCGGAATTTTATCATCCTGACTAAATCATTGTCTTGTTTACCTAGGATGGTCAACACGCGCGCTAACCCTGCTTCTCAAGAGCAGGCCGAAGGCAGTGAAGCCAGGGATGCAAATCTGCCTCATCCTCCTTCACTAGCCGAGGTTATGATGGAAGCTGAGAGAAACAAGCGGGAGACAAACCGTTTGTTGGAGCGTATTGAACAGAATACAGCACACCATCAGAGGGCTAACGTGGTGTCACTCAGTGATTTTATCAAATTGCATCCACCCACGTTCCACCACTCCGTCGAGCCTCTCGACGCTGATGACTGGCTTCGCAGTATCTCTCACAAACTGCGTTCCGCGCTGGTAGCGGAGGCTGACAAGGTCACCTTTGCTGCATATCATCTTGAAGGCCCCGCCAGACTATGGTGGGAGAATTATGGAGCTATGCGCCCAGCGGGCCATGTCACTACTTGGGCTGAATTCAGCGAGGCTTTCCGTGAACATCACATTCCGGAGGGTCTCATGGACCGTAAACGTGAAGAATTTTGCAGTTTCACCCAAGGCCGACTTTCTGTGGATGCTTACAGCAGGGAGTTTGGTAATCTCGCACGATATGCAACTGAGGAAGTGTCTACTGATGCCAAGAAGCAAGCAAGGTTCCGTAAGGGCCTTAGTCCTGAGCTTCGCCGCGACCTCCGTCTGCATGAGTGCACAACTTTTCAGAAACTTGTCAACAAAGCCATCAGTGCCGAAACTGGTCAGACTGACTATGACGCAACACGCAAGCATGGCCGTGACATGGGTTCCTCATCCGGTGCTGGTCCTCAGAAGCGCCGCGTGTGGGTACCCAACACCGCCCTGCCACCCAGGTTTACACCGAGGCCATCCTTCCAGGCGCCTCGCCCCGTTCAACAGTCTGCTCCAGCCAAGCCCTATGGGGGTCCAACTAACAATGCTCCTCCACGTACCAGTTCCGTGACTTGTTTCAAGTGTGGGGAATCTGGTCACTATATGCGTGAGTGTCCCCAGACCAACCCCAACCAGTCTGCTAAAGCTGTTGGCCGTGGCAAGCCGAGAGGAAAAATATTCCACGCCAAGCCGGTCACCGCTTCACGTGGCCATGTCAACTGTATCTCTGCCGAAGAAGCTCAAGAGGATCCCAACGTCGTTCTCGGTACGCTTCTTGTTAACTGCCACCCGGCATCTGTTCTTTTCGATACAGGAGCCTCTCATTCTTTTATGTCTGAAAGTTATGCTCGTTTGCATAACGTTGCATTCTGTGACATGCCATCCACTATGGAAATCTCTACCCCTGGTTCTAGATGGCAGACCTCTAGGGTAAGTTATGGAAATGAGATCCAAGTCGACAGACTTGTTTTCCTTGCGTCTTTGATAGCCCTTAAATCTTCAGATATTAATATCATTCTGGGTATGGACTGGATGTCGGCTCATCATGCCCAAATCGATTGCTTCTCTAGGACTGTTCAACTCACCCATCCTTCGGGGAAGATAGTTAATGTCTTGACCCGAATAGCCAAGCGACAATTATATTCTCTTAACGCCAGCCCTTTGCCAGACCTTGAGGACGTTCCGGTAGTCCGTGACTTCCCGGATGTCTTTCCAGAGGAATTGCCAGGTGTTCCACCTGACAGGGATGTTGAGTTCGTAATAGACCTCATTCCAGGAACCGTTCCGATTGCTAGAAGACCTTATAAGATGGCACCCCTAGAACTAGCCGAGCTTAAGAAACAACTCGATGAGTCCTTGAAAAAGGGTTTCATCCGACCTAGCTCATCTCCGTGGGCTTGCCCCGTCCTATTCGTCAAGAAGAAGGATGGTACGGACCGGATGGTTGTAGATTACCGACCTGTCAACTTGGTCACAATCAAGAACAAATACCCGCTTCCCAGGATCAACGACCTGTATGATCAGCTCGCTGGATCCTCAGTCTTCTCCAAGATGGATTTGAGGTTGGGCTACCATCAAATCAAAATCAGAAACGGGGACATTCCTAAAACGGCCTTTGTTACTCGTTATGGCCAATACGAGTACACCGTCATGTCCTTCGGATTAACCAACGCTCCAGCCACCTTTTCTCGGTTAATGAACTCAATCTTCATGGAGTATTTGGATAAATTCGTCGTGGTTTACCTCGATGATATACTCATCTACTCCAAGAACGAGGAAGAACATGCCGAACATCTAAGGCTAGTGTTGCAGAAACTTCGAGAGCATCGCCTTTATGCCAAATTTTCTAAATGTGAATTCTGGTTGTCAGAAGTGACCTATCTGGGTCATGTAATATCTGGTAAAGGTATTGCTGTTAACCCTGAGCGAGTTCAAGCCGTCCTTAATTGGACTCCACCTGAATCGGTCAAGCAAGTTCGGAGTTTTCTAGGCTTAGCGAGCTATTGTCGTCGCTTTGTCGAGAACTTCTCCAAAGTTGCTAAACCTCTAACCGAACTCCTCAAGAAAGATAAGAAGTTCGAGTGGACTCCACAATGTGAGCACAGCTTTCAGGAACTGAAAAGACGCCTGACTTCTGCTCCCGTACTGGTACCGCCAGACTTCTCCAAGGACTTTGTTATCTACTGCGACGCCTCGCGACAAGGACTAGGTTGCATTCTCATGCAAGATCGACACGTAATTGCCTACGCTTCACGGCAATTGCACCCACATGAGGAGAATTATCCTACTCATGATCTAGAGCTTGCAGCCGTAGTCTATGCACTTAAGACCTGGCGACATTACCTCCTCGGTAATCGTTGCGAAATATTCACTGATCACCAAAGTCTGAAGTACATCTTCACCCAACCGGATTTGAATCTCAGGCAAAGACGTTGGGTCGAGTTGATCACAGATTTCGACTTAGGAATAACCTACACCCCAGGGAAAGCCAACGTCATGGCTGATGCGCTAAGTCGTAAATCCTATTGTAACAATCTGATGTTACAACAAAGTCAACCGCTTCTCCATGAGGAACTTCGGAAGCTTAACCTTCACATTGTTCCTCAAGGATTTCTCTCCACCTTGGTGGCGAAACCTACTCTTACGGATCAAATCATTGCTGCCCAGAAGCGAGATAAGGGAATAGCTAAGATCAAGGAGAACATTGCTAGCGGAGGTGCTAGTTGTTTCTCCACAAATGATCATGGTGTTGTGTACTTTGAGAACCGTCTAGTGGTTCCCAAGAACCAGCATCTACGGCAGTTGATCCTTAAGGAGGCTCATGAATCTCCTCTCACTATTCATCCCGGTGGTACTAAGATGTATCAGGACCTACGCCAGAGGTTCTGGTGGACTAGGATGAAGAGAGAAATTGCTCAGTATATTGCTAATTGCGACGTCTGTCGTCGTGTAAAAGCAGAGCATCAACGGCCTGCTGGCACCCTTCAACCCTTAGCTATTCCTGAATGGAAATGGGATAAAATTGGTATGGATTTCATTACCGGTTTTCCCAGGACCAAGAGAGGGAATAATGCTATTTTCGTCGTGGTCGATCGTCTTTCCAAAGTAGCCCATTTCCTACCTGTTCGAGAGAGTATAACCGCTAGTCAGCTGGCAGACTTATACATCTCCCGAATAGTGTCCCTCCATGGTGTTCCTTTGGAAATTAACTCGGATCGAGGAAGTCTTTTCACCTCTCGATTTTGGGAAAGTTTCCAAAATGCTATGGGAACCCGTCTCTCCTTTAGCACCGCTTTCCACCCTCAGTCGAGTGGTCAAGTGGAACGCGTCAACCAGATTCTAGAAGACATGCTTCGAGCCTCTGTTATCTCATTCGGAATGGACTGGGAGAAGTGCCTTCCATTTGCCGAATTCGCTTACAACAACAGCTATCAATCTAGCTTGGGTAAAGCCCCTTTTGAAGTTCTCTATGGACGACGATGTCGAACACCCCTTAACTGGTCAGAGACCGGGGAAAGACAATTCTTTGGCCCGGATATGATTCAGGAAGCAGAAGAACAAGTTCGTATCGTTCGTGAAAAGTTGAAAACAGCCCAATCCCGTCAAAAGAGTCAATATGACCGAAAACATAAGGCTGTGACTTTCGAGGTTGACGAGAAGGCTTATCTTCGGGTCACCCCTCTGAAGGGAACCCATCGTTTCGGTATCAAAGGCAAATTGGCTCCTCGTTACATTGGACCTTTTCGCATTCTTGCCAAACGAGGAGAAGTTGCCTACCAGTTGGAACTACCTCCGCACCTCTCCAGAGTTCACGATGTCTTCCACGTTTCTCAACTCAGGCGTTGCTTCTCGGATCCTATCCGTGGAGTGGACCACGAAACGCTTGATCTCCAAGATAATCTTACATATCGAGAGTACCCCATTCGTATCCTCGATCAGGCCGAACGTACCACTCGACGTCATAATATCAAGTTTCTCAAGGTTCAATGGTCGCACCATTCTGAGGATGAAGCAACTTGGGAAAGGGAGGATCGTCTTCGACTCGAGTACCCCGCCTTCTTCCCGGAGGAACCCAAATCTCGGGACGAGATTCTTTTGAGTGGGGGTGAGTTGTCACACCCTAGCTAGTCATGCATTAGAGTGTTGCATCATGTTTATTCTTTCATCAGAAACTTGAAATGGGGATGACAGAACCCCCAGTCCCCTCTGAAACCAACTAGGGTTACTAAAATAATTTTTCAATGAACCTGAAATGCCCTTCTAAAATGCCCATCATTTTTGTCTTGGTTCAGAACCTCTGCCAAAAATGGTGCACATTTTCCTAGGCCATCCTAGGGTTTTTGAATTAAATCATAAATATTTGAATTTGGGCATTTAAAATAATATAAAATATTTAAATGCTCAAATATCTCCAAACTAAAATGTTTCATGTTGGAAATAATCCAACTATGGGCCAGGAATAGTTTGGTGATTTTTGAACTTGCCTAGGTATTTTATTAAATTCAACAAAGTTGCAGATATATTAAATAAAAACAGAAACAGAAAAAAAGGGAAAAACTTCCCTGTGCGGCCCAGCCAGCTGGCCGGCCCAGCAAGCCAGCCCAGCCCACCACCGCCGTCGTCCTCCTGGCGCCAGTCGGCCAGGCGTGTGGCCGGCGCGCGCGCACGGCCGGAGCGCCACGCCACCAGCCCGTCTGCCTGCCTCCCCCGCCAGCGCGACGCCGCGGCGCTTCTTCTCGGTGCCGCCCCGATCCCCTGGCCTTATCCCTCTCTCTCTCCCGTGCTGCTCTCTCCCTCTCTCTCTCACGGCCGAACACCACCGTCGCCGCCGTTCGCCATAGCCGCCGTCTCCGACCACCCCTCGCTCCCCCGACTAGCTCAGGAGCTCCGCCTCGACTCCCTCTTCCTCCCCACCGCTCCACAGCTCCCCGGAAGCCCTGCATCGCCGCCACGTCGCCGTTCCCCTCTTCGGGCTCCGATCATCGTCGCCGTCGAATTCGTCGTCTCCAGCGCGTCCCCGAGCCCGCTAACCACCTCTGCAGCCCCGCGGTGAGCCCCCGGATCGTTTCCCCCTTCTCCCCTGGTCTCTCCCGACCTCTAGGCCCTAGCCCCACCTTGGCCGAGAGCTCCACGCCGCCGGCGATGTCGCCGTCGTGGCCACGGTCGCCGTAGCGCCCAACCGAGCACACCATCGTGCTCCACACCTCACTAGGAGCACGTAGCACGCACCAACACCTCCCCTAACGCCCTGCAACGCCGATTCCGACCGCACCCGAACTCCGGCCGCCGCAGCCGAGCTCGCCGCCGTCAACTCCGGCCACCCCGAGCCCAACCACCACCACCAATAGTCGCGGCTCAACCTCAGCAACACGTAGATGCCTTCCGCCGTCCATTTGGTTGCCGGAATGGCAAAAAGCACTTTCGCCGCCGTCTCGGGCCTCGCCGGCGTCATGTCGCCGGTGGGGTTTGACTTGTCCGACCTGGGGTTTGACCCCCCAGGGTCACTGACGCGTGGGCCCTGTCGGTCAGATGGTTAGATTAGCGCTAACCACTGTTAGTTAACCCCCTGACACTGACCAGTGGGCCCCAGCGCCACTAATTAGTAATTAGAATTAATTTAACCCTGTTTAACCCCCCTGTCACTGACGTGTGGGCCCCACACGTCAGGTTTGACTCCAGCCAGCCGCAGTTGACCACTGACGTCATGCTGACGTCATGCTGGCGCAATAACTATAATTTCTGGATTTAATTTAAATCAGGAAATTCCAGAATATTATTTAAACTTCAAAAATTCATAACTTTTATTCTGTAACTCCAAATTGGACAAATTATATATGAAAAATGATCAGAAAAATCCAATCTATCCATCTGTACTATTTTCATGCATGATCAAACAAGTTAAATTGATGTTTTAAGCAGAACAAGGAAAAGCACTTTAAAAGGCCATATTTGAATTTGAAATTTGAATCCTTGATTCAAATTTGTTCAAACCCTTCTGGTTTTAGTTGCATTAGCCCAACACACTCATATTGCCATGTTTCATGCATGCATCATATTGTTGCACATTGTTTGGTGATGGTTGTGTATCGATGTCCTTTGCGACAGGTCCTGTCTCCGAGGAATACCGTGATTACCCTAACGAAGAACCGTATCAGTGCATCGAACCATCAGGCAAGCAACCAACCATTTGATCATATCGATACAATCCCATGTTCTCGCTCCTGCTCTCTTTTACTGCATTAAGACAACGCGATTCAAACTGCTGTGTGCTACGGTAGTTGAACCCATTTCCTCTGCATGACCTGTCATTGCCACAGTAACTAGATGAAACTCACTAGCATGTGTAGGAGTTGATTGAGCCATATGTATGTGTTGTTCCTACCTTGCTATGCCTGCTATGCTTAGAGTCGTGTCAGGTCTGGTTCATCTGGGTGATGGGCTAGAGTGAAATGATTATGTCGGTAATGAGAGTGGTGTGGTGAACACGATTTGGTAAAGGTATCGATGAGAGGCCATGTAGGAGTACATGGTGGGTTGTTTCATTGAAGCCGACCTTAAGCACTGAGATCTGTATGCGTGATTTAAGATACAGCTACTACCATGCATTGGGCCCTGAAATATGACCCCGCTCGACTTCTTATTCACCCTAGCTCTCTGTCCAGGAGTTGCAAGTAGTTTCTGGTGTTTGTAGCCTACTGGAGGCCGTGGACAGCGCTGACCGTAGGGGTGGGCTGTGATGCGGTAGGTACGTGGCCGGGTGTACCGAATACCCGTTAGGTATCTCGGGAACCCTGTTCACATCGTTCGGGGCCGTATGGGAAACCTCGGCCGGACTCCCTGCGGATGGAACCTGAATAGGCGATAAACCTGGACTAGAGGCTTAAGTGTTTAGGTAGGTCGTGGTCTACACCCACGTCGGCTTTCGCTTGAAGTCTGCCGAGCACATGTCGTGTGCAGACGCTAAGTGGTGGAAACATGTATGAAGAAGTACACCCCTGCAGGGTTATCATAATCTATTCGAATAGCCGCGTCCGCGGTAAAGGACTACTTGGTTGCCTATACAGTTCATAGACAAGTAAATGGAAACTGTTAAAAGCCTCAAGATAAGTGTGAGTGCCGAGGATGGCTCTTCCGTAGGAAGACGGAGGTGGATCCTCGGTAGTGTATTGAAGTGGTGAGTAGTGGACTCGTGTGCGCAAAACCATTTCAAGTTGGAGTATCGTAGGATAGCCTAGCCAAGAGTCAAAGCTGGCTTGCTGCAATAACTCCACCAACCCTTCTTGATACTATGCATGTATGTAGGATCTGATGTAAGTCTTGCTGAGTACCTTTGTACTCATGTTGCTATAATCTACATTTTTACAGAAGACGCTGCAACCCCTTCTGATGGGTTCTATGTAGACGTTGACATCAACGAGTAGGCTAAAGACCCAGGTGGTGACCCTGAGCTTGTGAAGGACCACGTAGTATAGCTAGGCTTTCCAAGCCTCTTTTATTTTACTAGTTGTCTGTACTCAGACAAGTTACTTCCGCTGCTGGTTTGTATGACTGTATGACTTGTATGTGGGGTCGTGAGACCCGTACCTTTGTGTATGTTATGTATGGCTCACTGAGCCTTAAATAAAGTACTTGTGTCATAGAGTCATGTTGTGATGCTTCGTTGTATTTGCACATATCGAGCATATTGTGTGTATGATTGAAATGCTTGGTATGTGTGGGATCTGACTATCTAGTTGTTTATCTTTAGTAGCCTCTCTTACCGGGAAATGTCTCCTAGTGTTACCGCTGAGCCATGGTAGCTTGCTACTGCTCTGGAACACTTAGGCTGGCCGGCATGTGTCCTTCTTCGTTCCTGTGTCTGTCCCTTCGGGGAAATGTCACGCTTTGAGTACCGGAGTCCTGTTAGCCCGCTACAGCCCGGTTTACCGGAGTCCTGCTAGCCCAGTGCTACAGCCCGGACCCACTTGCTGATGACCGACACGTTCGAAGCTGGGTCATGGATGCCTGTCCCTGTAAGTCTGTGCCACTTTGGGTTTACGACTAGTCATGTCAGCCCGGGCTCTTTATCATATGGATGCTAGCGACACTATCATATACGTGAGCCAAAAGGCGCAAACGGTCCCGGGAAAAGGTAAGACGACACCCGTGGGGGTACCGTGCGTGAGGCCGCAAAGGGATATGAGGTGTTACCAGCTAGATCGATGTGACATCGAGTCGGGGTCCTGACACATGAGGTTTGACAGCCTTCAAATTGCTAAGAATCACTATAACAACTATGCACTACGGATGGGTTTCTCTGTCAAGATGAACACCTCTAGGCGGACACCCCGCACCAATGTATTGGTAAAGCTAATGATGGAGGAGCTGAGGCTCCTCCTGTCCTGGACCCTATTCCAGATCCAAAAACGGTTGACAGTGATGAGGAAATGGAAGATTAACCTCCAATCTTTGCTGAAGAGGAGGCTGGTCCTAGTAAGAAGAAGAAGAAACAGAAATGCGAGACAATAAAGCGGACTCAATGCAAGGCGAAAATGTTGGTGAAGCTGATAGATGGGCGATGGGAGGTGACGCACTTTGTTCGTGACCACAATTATCCGCTCGTGAACAAACCTTCATTGCCCAAATACTTGAGATCCCACCAAGGCATCTCACCTGATGAAAAGGAGTTTTTGCGCATCTTGTATAACTGCAACTTGACTACATGTGTGTTGTTTCTATATCCCTTAAAGAATTAAGTTTCCCTCTAGGCAGTCCAGTGTGCAACTGTTATGGTACTACTATGCAACTGAAATGACTTAACTGTACAACTAGTGTCCAACCTCCCATGCTGCTTGTATATCACTTTTGGTGCTTGTTGTGCAACTAGATTGCCTTCACTGTGCAACTACACAATGTCCTGTATGCAAAAAGTGCAAAGTGTTTTTAAAAAGGTGCAGCTAGGTGTCCATTTCCTGCAATTATCTTCTGTGCCAACAAATGTTCTATTACTGTGCAACTGGATGTGCGCATTCGTGCAACTAAAAAAGGATATAATGTTTTGTTTTTGTATTATGCAGGACATATGATGCATATAATGGCAGAGTTCTACGGATCTAAGATGATGGTGCCATTCGGACCAAAGGCAATAACAAATGTGTGTACAAGTTTGCATAGAGATGACACAAAGGAAGCTGACATGATTGAGACAATTGCGCACTTCAAGGATATCCAGAAAACTGATCCAGACTTCTTCTATAAGGTAAAATATGATGAAGAGGACAGAGTTGTCAACATATTTTGGGTGGATGGCTTAGCTCGAAAAGCTTATGCTGAGGCGTACCACGATTGCATATCGTTTGACACTACCTACATGACCAACATGTATAATATGCCGTTCGCACCCTTCCTTGGAATAAACAGACATGGCCAATCTTTCATGCTCGGTTGCGCGTTTGTGAGGCAGGAGTTGGCATCAAGCTTTGATTGGGTATTCCAAACATTCCTAGAGGCTATGGGTGGCAAACCTTCTGGCAACTTCATAACCGATCAAGATGGTGCAATGAGGCAGTCAATACAGAGCATCTTTCCAACCATCGTGCATCGATGTTGTCGATGGAACATCATGAAGAAGGCCCAGGAAAAAGTTGGTTGGCTGTTGTGCCGGAATCCAGGGCTCTCTGATGATTTCAACTACTGTGTTGACTTCAGCTTCACTCCAGACGAGTTTGAACAGAATTAGGCTAGGTTAATGATGAAGTACGAGGCTATGACACACACACACACTTTGAGAAGTTGTATGAATACAGGTCAACTTGGGTGCCGTGCTACTTCAAACACACGTTCTTCCCCTTCCTGCAGTCTACACAGCATAGTGACGGTTTCAACACCGTCCTAAAAAGATATGTGAACCCACACAACTCGATGTTGAACTTCGTCAAGCAATATGAAAAAATTCAGAACCACATCCTTGCCAAGGAAGGCTGCAACGATTACAGGATAGAACACCTTGAGATTGAGATGTGGTCCAACTTCCCAATAGAGAAGCAAGCTTACAAGACCTACACTAGGGACCTTTACCGCAAGTTCAGAGAAGAGTTTGAGCTGATTGGCCATTATAATGCATTCCAAGTTGGTGCTGATATATTCGAGCTCAGACCCAACCAGGAATTTGTTGCCAAATATGGTTCTCGAAACTACTTGGTGCAGGCAAGGGTGGAGGATGGTTCCTATTTGTGTGAGTGATGTAAAATGGACAAGGACGGCATCCTCTGTTGCCACATCCTCAAGGTGTTCACTCGTATTGGAGTTGATGTCATACCGGAAAGGTACCTGCTAAGACGCTGGACACCTACTACTGTACCTAGTGCGCCAGGGACTGGTTATGAGCAACCGGATGAAATGCCTGCTCAACCAAAGAAGCAGATAAGGGAGAGGAACATGATATATGATTTTCGTAAACTAGCAAAGTTTGCGAGTGGTTTTGATCTAGCACAAGCTATTGTATACAAGCATATGCGTGCAGCACGTATCGAGATCGACCACCTGAACAAGTCCAAGAAAAAGAAAAACCAACTGCTGCCACGGGGCCATCAGATGATGGCAGCCCTTGAGGACCTCCTCCACCTCCAGGCCCTACACGGCATTGTCCTCCACCTCCTCCCCCGCCTGGTCCAACAAGTAGTGCCCCGCGTGCTCCTCCCAATGGCCCTACAGGGAGTACTCACGGGCCTGATCATCCAGGTAATTACCTGCCCAACACCCCCATCTAACTAGGTGTGTGATTTCAGTTGCACACATCATGGTGCGCAGTTGCACAGAACATCATACCCAGTTGCGCACGCTATGTTTTTTTGAGCATCAAGATAAATCAACTAACTGGTTTTTCCTGTTCTGGCTATAGTTGACCGCAACCCTCGAGGATCTCCTCCACCTCCAGGCCGTATATAGCATGGTCCTCCACCTCCTTCCCTGCCTGGCCCAACAAGCAGTGCCCCGCGTGCTCTTTCCAATGGCACTACAGGAAGTACTCAGAGGGATTGTCATCCAGGTAATTACCTGCCCCAACTCCCCAAGCAAGTGTGTGTGTGATTTCAGTTCCGCACATCATGGTGCCCAGTTGCTGTCAGAACAGGCTACCCAGTTGCGCGCGCTCTATTAGTTCAAGAATCAAGACAAACAAACTAACTTGCTTTTTCCTGTTCTAGCTACAGGTGATTACCAACCAAGTGGCATGACGGGCCGTGCTACTACAGGTTTTATTTTTAACTTAATTTGCACACTGCAACCAATTAGTTGCACAGCATAAGTTGTGTGGTTGTAGAGAACATCAGTCGTGGTTGCGCAAAAAAAATACTAAACTATTTATATGATTATTCCACAGGTGATCACACACAAGCTCGTGATGGTCCTGCCCAGTTGGAGGCTCCATCCCCAGCACAAGCCTATGATGATTTTGTGCCTAGGGATCCTCCAAGGTCTACTACAAAGGGTAGGGCGAAGAGTCAACGGTACAAATCGGCGCTGGAGTGATGACATTTGTATCAAAAAAGGGAAAAAGGGAAAATAATGATGGTTTTTGAGCAATTTAGGGGGCAAAAAGTGGACACATACAGCAACTATGCTTTCTCCTCTCTAAGTTGTTTTCCTTGAATTAGTTAATGCACCGTGTAAAAATGGTTTCTATTTGTGCCTTTGTTGGCAAATCATTTAATATTTAGTTGTCGAACAATTGAATGCCCAGTTCTCATAATGTGTGAACAAAAGTGATGACATTGAGTTGCAAAAGAAATACTACTAGTATGCAACTACAAAATGTTTATAAAATTGTGCAAACCTACAAGGCATCAAAAAAATGGCAAAATAATAAAAAAGTGTACTGACCTAGTCATTTTCATATCTTAGCAGCTTCCTCCATGGGGCAGAGTTGTGCGGGCTGGTGACCCAATCATATGCCAGCTTCTTCCTGAGGTTGAGATCTTCCTTGGGCTCATAGTTGGGCAGTAGGCTCCCGTTCCACTTAGTGGCATTAAGCAGTGCAAACAGACCACACTCATTGCTGCAGTGGGGAAAAAATGTTGGAGGATTTTGAAACCAATAAGGCAATATACTCTGTGGCACTGTGCAACTAATTATGTGTTAATGTGCAACTACTTATGTGGCACTGTGCAACTAATTATGTGGCACTGTGCAACTACTGATGTTCAACTGAGAAAGTCATAAAAATGAAAAACAGATTGCAAACTAGTTTTGTGTCTTGAAAAACTAAAGATTGTACAAGTAGGAAATTTTAAAAGACTACAGATTGATTGAAAAAAAATGAAGAAGAATGTAATGCTGCTTGTCTTACTTGCTAATCTGCTTCAGTACATCGATGTCAATAATCTGGAAGTGCTCGATGCTCTGCTTTGGGTAATGCTTCCTCCATAGCTAGCGTACTGCCCCCGCAATCATAGAGGCGGTGTCCATCAACTCGATGTCTTCTAGCTTTCTGTTTGAATCAAGGACTTCGAAACGTTCGTCCCTCAGGTTGATGTTGAAGACCCAATAATGCCTGCCTCCTTCGCGGTCGTTTGCATTATCGCACTCGTGAACGATTCAGATATAGATACACACTGTAGGTAAGAAAAAACACTACAAAAAAGAGATGTGAAAGTTGAAACAGGTTGGTAGAAGGTATTTGCCAACTAATAGATGTGTCATGTGCAAATGAACGTGTTGTGAGTGCCAAATATGAGATGGATCATGTGGGCAGAGCACTCACCAAGTCTTTCTTGTCGAGACGGTTCTTGTGTTCAAACTTCTTGTTTATCCCATTCGTATTGTGGATACCCTGTTGTAAATTGATCTGCAGAAAAATTATAAACATGCCTCAAGCACTAGGGTATGAAAAAGACTCCCTGGTTGGTCAACAAAAATGGTACAAAAAATGGAAGAGTGTATAAAGTTTCTGAAAAACTTACAGAAAACCTCAGTGGCATGACAACTTTCTTTGACCCTTCTGGCAAATTATCCATGATGTGTATGATTCCAGTCTCAATAACAATTTTTGAAAGCCACTGCTTTGGCTTCATTGAATCAACTAATTCCTTCAAAAAAATGAAGAAATTACCATACCTGATTATCTCAGGGCTGCATAAGAAAGACAAAGTTAGCTTGAAGGATCACATAAGGAAAGGAAAAAATGTGCAATTAAAAAAAACAAGAGTCTGCAATTTAAAGCACTGTTCTGTGCAACATGCTCTGCTTGCTGTGCAACTAAGTGGGTGGTACTGCGCAACTGAAAAAAGATATGTATATAGGCTGTGGGGAGTTGGCTTGCCTGGTGTTCTCATCATCTAGTAGACTAAAAAAGACAGCCAACCCCAACTAAGCAGACTAATAGACAAACCAACCTCGTACAAACAGGTGTTGGGGAACGTAGTAATTTCAAAAAAATTCCTACGCACAAGCAAGATCATGGTGATGCATAACAACGAGAGGGGGAGTGTATCTTCATACCCTTGAAGATCGCTAAGCGGAAGCGTTTAACAACGCGGTTGATGTAGTCGTACGTCTTCACGATCCGACTGATCCAAGTACCGAACGCACGGCACCTCCGAGTTCTGCACACGTTCAGCTCAATGACGTCCTCGCCTTCTCGATCCAGCAAGACGGGCGAAGTAGTAGATGAGTTCCGGCAGCACGACGGCATGGTGACGGTGTTGGTGAAGCACAATCTCCGCAGGGCTTCGCCTAAGCACTACGGAAACTATGACAGAGGATAAACTAGAGGGGACGGGGTTGCCGGCACACGGCTTGGTGTTTCTTGATGTGTCTTGGGTGCTAGCCCTACCCCTCTATTTATATGTTGAGCCTTGGGGTCGAAACTTGGAGTAAAAGCCTCCACAAAGTCGGTTTCACCCGAAAGGCAAGAGTCCTTCTCGGACTCCAGGGCCAGACGCCAGGGTTCCCGGTGTCTGGACCCAGACGCCAGGGACCCTGGCGTCTGCCCCTGGACTCTGCAAAACTTCCTTTTGCGCTTTCCAAAAACCTTGTGGGCTTTCCCCTTTGGCCCAAATAATGTGTTCTTGTACCCAAACATTTCGGGAAACATCCGGAACCCCTTCCGGTGAATTCCGGAACCCTTCCGGAGATCAAACACTATTATCCCATATATCAAACTTTATCTCCGAACCATTCCGGAGTTCCTCGTCATGTCCATGATCTCATCCGGGACTCCGAACAACATTCGGTTACCAACATACATAACTCATATAATACTATATTGTCAACAAAACGTTAAGCGTGCGGACCCTACGGGTTCGAGAACTATGTAGACATGACCAAGACACGTTTCCGGTCAATAACAAATAGCGGGACCTGGATGCCCATATTGGCTCCCACATATTCTACGAAGATCTTTATCGGTCAAACCGCATAACAACATACGTTGTTCCCTTTGTCATTGGTATGTTACTTGCCCGAGATTCGATCGTCCGTATCTCAATACCTAGTTCAATCTCGTTACTAGCAAGTCTCTTTACTTGTTATGTAATGCATCATTCCGTAACTAACTCATTAGTTACATTGCTTGCAAGGCTTATAGTGATGTGCATTACCGAGAGGGCCCAGAGATACCTCTCCGACAATCGGAGTGACAAATCCTAATCTCGAGATACGTCAACCTAACAAGTACCTTCGGAGACACCTGTAGAGCACCTTTATAATCACCCAGTTACGTTGTGACGTTTGGTAGCACACAAAGTGTTCCTCCGGTAAATGGGAGTTGCATAATCTCATAGTCATAGGAACATGTATAAGTCATGAAGAAAGCAATAGCAACATACTATACGATCAAGTGCTAAGCTAACAGAATGGGTCAAGTCAATCACATCATTCTCCTAATGATGTGATCCCGTTAATCAAATGACAACTCATGTATATGGTTAGGAAACTTAACCATCTTTGATTAACGAGCTAGTCAAGTAGAGGCATACTAGTGACACTATGTTTGTCTATGTATTCACACATGTATTATGTTTCCGGTTAATACAATTCTAGCATGAATAATAAACATTTATCATGAAATAAGGAAATAAATAATAACTTTATTACTGCCTCTAGGGCATATTTCCTTCAACAGGAAGCCAAACTAAACATGACACCTAGTGCTTAGTACCACCCAGGCAAAAAAACTGTAAAACATGAGGACAACCAACTACTACAATGATGCAGCCAACTGGGCAGTCAGCCTTGTGCAACTGCACAGCTTATAAGTTAACTAGTTTCACTAAGGCAAGAAATAACTAGGTCGAAAAAAAGTTTACTAAAGCCAGCCAGTTGAGAATGATAATTTGTGCAACTGGGACAAACAAAAGGACTAGGGCAAAAAGAAATGCAAAACAGGAAGTAGAGCAACTTTCTGCAACTCAACAGCATATAGACAACCAACCTACTACAAAACAGGAACAAACCTAAAGTATGACAACTAGTGCAAAAAAGCAAAACATGTGGACAACCAACCAGTACATGGATGCAGCAAACTAATCGGGCAACTTGTGCAAACTGAACGACGCGTAGACAGCCAACCTAGCACAAAACATCAAGCAAACTAAGCAGGGCAACTAGTGTCCAGTGTAGAACACATGGACAACCAACTAGTATAGTGATGCAGACAACTAAGTAGGCAAAACTTGTGCGCCTGAACAGTGTGTATACAACCGACTAGTACAAAACAGTAAGACAACTAGTGCAACAGCAGAGCATATGGACAACCAACAAATATATGGTCGCAGCCAACTGGGAAGAACAACATAGAACTTGAAGAAGAACTAGGGGAAATCATGAACAGATCTCAAAACCCCTGCCCTACCCAACTACACCACTCTGCTTTGCAATTTAAAAAAACAAAGAGTGCGCAATTTAAAGCACTATTCTGTGCAACATGCTCTGCTTGCTGTGCAACTAAGTGGGTTGTATTGTGCAACTGAAAAAAGATATGTACATGGGCTGTGGAGAGTTGGGTTGCCTGGTATTCTCATCATCTGTTCCTGGGATATGCCTGACCCAATACACAATGGCAGCATAAAGCTTGTTGACTGCCTCGTTGGAGTTGAAGGTCTTCTTTTTGTTGTAATCAATGAATGGAGACCTTTGAGATGCTCCGGGCCTTATTACCCTCCTCTATCTTCGTGCAATAGGTGGTCCTAAAGAACTGCTTGTACCAACTGCTGGTTCTTCGCATATCAGGGTGTGGCAGCTGTCTGGTGATCCAACATGTGGGTGGTGAGCTAATCCCTTGCCAGCATCAGCAGAAACACATCCTTCATTCGCTGTTGCTAGGTCCAACTCATCCTCGTCTATGACAACCACATTTGCTTCCCCTGTTTGTGCTGCTGGAGCAAGTGCTGCAGCATGCCCAACATCATCATCTAGGCCCAGCTCAAAAGTTGGTGCATCGCAGTACCCGTCACCATGATAGTTACAAGAATTTGATCTGAGTATGGTTTGAAGGCCAGGGGCATCTTCTTGCGGCACATTCACAGGTGCATCGCTCGCTGACCTGGTTCGCAGTAATGTTGTAGTTAGCAGCCTGGGAGGCTTGCACCTGCTTACAATGTTGAACACCTCCTCTTGTGTTAATCTGTTCTGAAAATCAGCTCTTGGTGATGTAGACTTGCTTGGATGCTCTGTGGTAGCTCTTGGAGACGGCAGTTTGACAGATTGACAACCTCCTTCCGTGTTTGGCATTGAAGAATCTGTATGAATTGTCACCTTGGGGCTTGCGGTTGCAGTTGAGTCTTCCTGAACAACTCTGCTGGTTTTGACTATGACCACTTCAGTTGGTACACTGGTATCTGCAGTTGGCACCTTTGCAGTCTGAGTTGGCACCAAACTAGCAGAACTTGGCAGTCCTGCAGCGTTGGATATGGCACATTGTTCTGTCTCGTGTCTGGACCCCACACCTTTCCTGCCCTGTTCCTCCTTTGTGCCCTTGGCAAACTGGACAATCTTTTGCTGCTTAGCTGGTTTAGGTGGGGCTGTTGACAGAGGAATCTTCCCCTTGATCTGTTGAACTCATGTGATGGTTGTAGGCTCAACAGGTATTGCTGACACATCTTCAGTGGTGGTTGTCTATCTGATCACTACAGTTAGCACAACAGTTTGCGCCACATCTTCCTTGTCCACATTTATTTCTGCATCTGCCCTCGGCATCTGTTGCCTGGTTTGAGGCAACTTCAGATTCTTCTTCATTGTAACTCCTTTGCTCTTCTGGACCACATGAGGGTTTGCCACAGATGCTGCCTTGCTCTTGCTGGAGCTGATATCAGGAAGTTGCTTCAAATATTCCTTGTATTTCTCCTTTGAATGAACCCAATCAAGACCCTTCCCTGCTTCCTCCATGTCAACTGGATTCTTTTCAGCCTCACTCAAGAAGAACATATTTTGGTCAATAGCAAAATCTATCTTGTCACACAAGTCTCGCTCATGGACGTCTGGCATAGGGAAAGTGGTTGGCAAAGCTGGCTTCATGTTGCACAGCTCGAACATGTCAATGCTGCCCTGAGACTCCGCTTCATCATTTCTCTTTGACTTTGGCAAATTCTTGTCTTTCCAGCAAGTTTTGTCAATCAACATCTGTAGTGTGCTCCTGCTGCTCATTGAGTTGCTGCTGCTGGCAGGGTTGGCAGATCTGGTTGTGTTGCCCCCTGTACCACCAGAACCAGGGGCATTGTCATCATCATCATATGAACTGTCACTGCCTCCATTGGGTCCCTATTGATCATCAGGATCGGCATCCTCGTCTTCTTCCTCGTCATCTTCTTCCCCCTCACTGCCATCGATTGCTGCAGCTTTGTTTCCATCTCCTTCTTTACCAACATTTTCTTGTTCCTCCTCCTCTACCTCACTATCTTCTTCCTTGCCCTCCTCTCCTTTGTCCTCTTTTCCTTTGTCCTCCTCCTCCTCATCACCATCATCCTCTTCTTCTTTGTCATCCTCATCTTTGTCCTCCTCCTCTGAATCATCCTCATCTGTCTCCCCGTCGTCTTCAATATCTTGTGGTACTTCCATTTCATCATCTTCATCTGACTCCTCATCATCGAACTCTTCTTCTTCTGGTATAGGTGAAACCCGTCTCTTCCTTTTTGGAGCATGGCGTGACGGAGCGGTTCCCGTTGATGTCTGTTGTACATATGGATCAACATCCGGTTCCTCATCATCAATCTTGGCCACTGCTTCAATGAAGGTGCCAACCTATTCAGTTACTGCCTTGCACAAGTCATTGACCACTTTGGCAATCTTTGCCTTTTTCTGCATCAAAAAATTGAGTACTCATTCAATTATAAATAGTTTAAAAAAAGAAATGTTGGTAAATGATCGAAACTGATTTATGCAAAAGACTTGCCTGGGGATTGTACGTTAGTGGTAATTTGGATGCAACGAATGCTTGAGCTTGCAAAAGACCACCAAACAGTGGTGTCTGCTCCGTGCCCCTATACTCCTCTTTAAGCTGATGTGAAAAAGGATAAAAAGAAAATGACAAGGTTATCAAAGCAGATATTGTGTTGAAAGAAAAACAGAATTTAATAACTTGTGCAACTACAACAAAATGTTGGGCGGACAGTATTCTACATGAATGCAACTGCACAAAATCAAAATAAAGTGCACCCAAAAAGGTCACCTGAAGAAAATGTTTCTGCCAACTGTTGTCACACATCTGTGCAACAAGATAAGTAAAACTGTTCAACTTGAAACATATGATGTCTCATACAAAAATGAACATGTGACCACATGCCGAAAAGTAGAGCTACAAGATGTACAACTACGGGCATTCTTGTGCCAACTAATTACAGTTTTTGCACAACTGCCGAAAAGTGTCTACTTAAAATTCTACCAACTTGTGCAACTGAACAACATATGCAAAACAACTGCAGAACATAAGGACAGCCAACCCACAACTAAGCAGACTAATAGACAACCAACATAGTAAAAACGGGAAGACAACTAATGCAAAGTGCAGAACATGTGAACAGCCAACTAAAAAAAGCGATGCAACCAACTGGGTAGAATTTTGTGCAACTAAACCAAAAACTAGTTCAATCAGTAATTGAATTTTCTGCCAACTGTTGTCACACGTCTGTGCAACAAGATAAGTAAAACTGTGCAACTTGAAATATGTGACCACATGCCAAACTAGGGCTACAAGCTGTGCAACTACAGGAATTATTGTGCCAACTGATTACAGTTTTTACACAACTACCAGGAAGTGTCAAAAAGATGGTCCCAAAATCGTATATGCACCTACCAAGGAATTAAAACTGGGCAGAAATGAATAGAACATAAAAATAGCCACTGTTGAAAAAAAAATGGAACTCACTTGTAATTTGCCGAACACACCAGGAGAGATCGTGTCCTTCTTGATCACCTTGGAAATTAGGTTACTGTCCCATGCATTCGATCATATAGCACAGTTGCTTACTGGGATGTCATGAACGAGCGCGTCAAGGTACAGGATCTGCCGCAGAACCAAAAAAGAAAAACCAAATTTCAGTTATTACGAGGGGTATTTTTCAGAAACTATGACTGCACAAAAAGAGGAAAAACACATTGAAGTACTAGTTTTCACTCACCATCAAGTGATACAAGAAGCAACAAATAGTTTGCTTCACCTGGTCCATGTTCCGGAAAGCTTCATTGATGTGTTCTGCTACAAAAAGCAGATGTTCATGTTCTTGTGGTTTTCATGATCTAGCACGAGTCCGTGGCACTTTGGACTCAGCCTCACGGCCGTGGTTGGTGCTAAGAAAGTGATGAATGCAACCGCAAGACAAGCCATAAATAATGTGTCATCCGTTCTTCCCCCCATATCCTTAATCATCTTGGTCCATGTACTGATCTGGGGATGAGAAGTTCCAGTTATGTTGAAAGTCTCTCTGAATCTCCTAGTTGTATCCTTGTCAACTTTATAACTGACTTTTAGACCCCTGTTAGGAAGATCAAATACCCTTTGAACACTGTCAGCATCGACACAGATACTTCCCCTGCCTGGGAACACTATTTCAGATGTCTCTGGCTGGTAGGACTGCACTAGGAATTTACTGAAGTCCCCTGGAAGTGTATCTGATAAGTTCAAGAGGCCCCCAAACAACCTTGAAACTAGCTCTGACTTCTGTGGTGGGGATAGCGAGCTGTTGAACTTCGCAAACCGCCCTGGTGATGCCCTTAACCTGCCAGCTTCTGATGGTCGCTCCACATCTTCCCGGGCGGCCACCTCAACTCCTTCACCGCTGGCCTGATGATGAGAAAATAAAAAAATTAAACACAGGACAGAAAACTGAACTGTGAAAAAACTAGCAATGATCATGTGGATCAGTATTGCAAAAACTATATAAACATAAAATGGATCATGCCAACTGATTTGGTGTTTTTGTGCAACTAAGAAAGCTCATCATGGCAACTGAAGACTACCAGTGTGCAAACAGCAAGAAAACTAGGAAAAAATACTAGACCTAACAACTACAGAAAGCTCTAGGGGATGTGCAATGATAAAGCATGATGTTGGAAAGAAGATAACATCAACTAAAAAAAGGTTTGCAAGAAACAGTTCAATAGCTCGTAAACACACACAAAAAAACCTCATACCTCAGCATCTGCTGCGGAAGATGAGGCAGCTCCTCCACCAACTGCTGCCTGCATAAAAATGCTGACAAATGATGTCAACTACAAAGATGTCAACTTCTGTGAAAACTATATGTACATCAAGATGACCAGTGATGTCAACTACAAACCTAAGAAACATTGATATTCATCAGCCCCTAAATACTTGTAATTCATCAGCCCCTAAAATACTTGTGCCAATAGCATCATAAATTCATCAGCCCCTAAAAACCTAAGAAACATTGATATTCAAGGATTTACTTACCCTAGTAGATGATTCAGCTCGCCCTGCTGCTGCTGCACGTTTAGTCCGCTTTACAACCCGAAACCGATCAACATCCTAAGAAAATAAAAAAACATGGGTGTGGGAAAAAAATTATTATATGACCCAAAATAAGGTGAATGTGTAATCAGCATGCCCTTACCTCAACTTCCTCTCCCTGCTCAACACTACGTTTTGGGCATGGCTGGCGATTAGCAGCACGCTTTGTCCTCCGGCGAAGGGACTGACTTCCAGAACCATAATTAAGCAACCATAAAAACATGAAAAAAAGGACATAAGCATACATGGATAAGTTGAAAACAACTCAAAAATGCAGAAAAAATGAGAAAAATACATCTCCTTCGTTGCCATCAGCTTCTCCTCCTATTATAACCATTTTTAGCATGTGGGGGAAATACAAGAAAAGGAAACATAGTTAGAAGATCCGCAAATGAAGTACAGAACCAACTAGTACATGGATGCAGCCAACTAATCAGGCAACTTGTGCAACTGAATGACGCGTAGACAGACAACCTAGCACAAAATATCAAGCAAACCAAGCAGGGCAACTAGTGTCCAGTATAGAACACATGGACAGCCAACTAGTATAGTGATGCAGCCAAATCAGTAGGCAACTTGTGCAACTGAACAGCGTGTAGACAACCAACTAGTACAAACAGTTAGAAATAGTAAACCAATTGACCAAGACAACTAGTGCAACTGCAGAGCATATGGACAACCAACTACTGTATGGATGCAGCCAACCGGGGAGAATTTTGTGCAACTACAAACATATACAACAAGTTCAATCAGCCATTGCATTGTACACAGCATGCACACATCTAACAAACAAGAACATGAACTCGACATAGAACTTGAAGGACTAGGACAAATCATATAAACCAACTAAAGTTTAACTGTGGCAAAGGAATAACTAGGAAGAAAATAGTTAACTAAAGGCAACAAGCTCATGATGATAACTTGTGCAACTGGGACAAACAGAACTTGTGCAACAAGAATATACTATATTGGAAAATTGGCAGGCATTGGAACTAATTTGCACAAATAATGTTCCCTGGTTGCACACAGCAGGGAAAACACACATGAACAACCACATAGACAACAATACTGACAGATTTGGTAGACCATATTGGAAAACTGGCAAGCATTGGTGCTAAATTGCACGAACAAGGATGCCTGGTTGCACACAGCAGGGGAAACGCACATGAATGACCAGATCCAGCACAAAGGCTAGCAGAAAAATCAGTCGACTATATTGGAAAATTGTCAACCATTGGTACTAATTTGCACAAGTGATGATATCTATTTGCACACGGCAGAATAAAAACAAGTGGACCACCACATCCACCACAAGGCTGGCAGATTGGGTACACTATATTGCAAAAAATTGCAAGCATTGATGCTAAATTGCACAAAACAAGGTTTCCTAGTTGCACACAGCAACGGGAAAACACACGAACCACCAGATCAATCACAAAGGATGGCAGCTTGGATAGTTAATGTTAGGAAATTGGCAAGCATAGGTAATGATTTGCACAAGTAATGGTCCCTAATTGCATACAACAGGGAAAAACACATGACCTAGGAGAACCACCACAAGGCTGACACATTGGCTATATTATCTCAAAAATTGTCTACTACTGCTCCTAATTTGTATGCAAGGGGCAACGCAGTTGCACACCGTGGGGGGAAATCACTCATCAAAAACACCAGATCCACCGCGGGGCTACAATCCACAGACGAGGCTCTACCGCCGCGAACCAATCATCCTCCCTGAACCACTCATCCCGTACGTATATGCACAAGCTCTCCCCCTATTGCAACGCAAAAACGACGGGATGAGCATGACCCTAGCCCGTCCCTGCCAATCCGGCGGTTTCCCAAACGAAGTAGTCCGCGGGGGTGACCTCAACCTCGCCGGAAAATGAGTTCGACCTCCCTAACCCCGACCGCGACCTCGAGTTCGACCTCTACCTCGACCTCCCTGACAACGACCGCGACCTCACCGGAAAACGTGCGACCTCACCGGAAAAAAGAAGGGCGGGCGAGTGGAGAAACAGGCAGGGACGAGGAACGGGGAATGCGCGGTAGGAGCAGTACTTGTGCCGCCGCGGACGACGACCCTCGCGGCGCGCCCCGCCGTCGACCACAACCAGCGGCGGATTTGGAACCGCCTCCGAGCACCAACCAGCGGCGAGAGCAAGGGGGAAAGAGGAGGAATGGGCGACGATAGGTGCGGGGTGGACGGGGTAATGGCACGAAATTCGAAACCGCCGCCCACTACGCACGACGGCTATCATGCTGGGGAACTGCCTAATCCTCTATGACGTGTGGGTCCGTCGGGAAGTTTATCTCGCGCGGCGCGGCTCGATCGGACCAGGCGACCGGTCCACGCGCGGTCCGAGCGGCGTGGCTCCACCACCCGACCAGGGAACACCTGGACATCGCGCGCCGTCGATCGGAACGAGATCAAGCGGCTCTCCTTCGGCCGCTCGTTCTCTCCAGATAGTGCGTATGCACTTTTTAGGTTTTGGGTATAAGCCGAGCACCTGTGTTTTTTACACTCGGCTTACATGCAGTTACACGGCAGCTTTTGATTTTCCTGTAGTGTTTGGTTCATCTACTCAGAATCGCGTACGCATTCTTCTTCTTCTTCTTCTTATTCTTCTTCTTCTTCTTCTTCTTCTTCTTCATCATCAGTCTGCGCGAAAGAAAGAAAGGAAGGTCAGATAGAGAATGAAATGGAACAACTTAGATAGCACTCTATTTTCCATACACTGTTATGCGTATATGGATGAGCCGCTGCACCATGTACCTCTTGGCCTCTCTGCATAGAATCATGTACGTCTTCGTCTTCTTGGCCGTCGTCGTCAAGCTGCCAAAGAAAGAAACGAAGGTCGGTTTGGGAATGAAGGGTAATATTAATGGAAGAAACTAGCTTGGGGGCAGCACCCCCTTGTGTATGCTGTAACGCGTATGATGAACTGTGTGCACCTTGCTTTTCTTTTTTGCCGGGGTGCCTGTGTTTATCTTTTGGTCCGTCTGCTCAGAATCGCGTACGCATTCTTCATCATCATCATCAGCAGCAGCGGCAGCATCATTATCATCACCGTCGTCGTCGTTGTCGTCGTCGTCAGTCTGCATGAAAGAAAGAAAGGGTGGTTGGTCAGAGAATGAAATGGAACTACTTAGCTAGCACTCTATCTTTTGTACACTGTTATGCGTATATGATGAGCTGCTGCGCCATGTACCTCTTTGCATGTCTGCTTAGAATCGTGTATGTCTTCGTCTACTTCGTCATCGTCGTCAAGCTGCCAAAGAAAGAAACGAAGGTCGGTTTGGGAATGGAGGGTAATGGAGAAAGAAACTAGCTTGGGGGCAACTTGTGTATGCTGTTACGCGTCTGACGAACTGTGTGCACCTTTCTTTTCTTTTTTGCCGGGGGGGGGGGGGGGGGGGGGGGGGGGGGGGGGGCTGCGTGTATCTTTTGGTCTGTCTGCGCGAAAGAAAGAAAGGAAGGTCGGTCACAGAATGAAATGAAGCTAGTTAGCGAGCACTCTTATCTTCCGTACGCTGTTATGCGTATATGATGAGCCACTGCGCTATGTACCTCTTCGTCTGTCTGCTCAGAATCGTGTACGTCTTCCTCTTCTTGGCCATCGTCGTCAAGCTGCCAAAGAAAGAAACGAAGGTCGGTTTGGGAATGAAGGGTAATATTAATGGAAGAAACTAGCTTGGGGGGAGCACCCCCTTGTGTATGCTGTAACGCATATGATGAACTGTGTGCAACTTGCTTTTCTTTTTTGCGAGGGTGCCTGTGTTTATCTTTTTGTCCGTCTGCTCAGAATCGTGTACGCATTCATCATCATCATCATCATCATCATCGTCGTCGTCATCGTCGTCAGTCTGCATGAAAGAAAGAAAGGGGGGTTGGTCAGAGAATGAAATGGAACTACTTAGCTAGCACTCTATCTTTTGTACACTGTTATGCGTATATGATGAGCCGCTGCGCCATGTACCTCTTCGCCTGTCTGATCAGAATCGTGTATGTCTTCGTCTACTTCGTCGTCGTCGTCAAGCTGCCAAAGAAAGAAACGAAGGTCGGTTTGGGAATGGAAGGTAATGGAAAAAGAAACTAGCTTGGGGGGAGCACCCCCTTGTGTATGCTGTTACACGTATGATGAACTGAGACAAGTAATAGTACCTCCGAGTCATAATAGAGCATGCCGTCTACCTCTTCTTCTACGATATCAAGGATGGGACGGTTGGGATGGATCCGGACCATGTGGCTCAGCGATTCCTCCGCCTTCTCAAAGTCCCGATAACGCGCACCATGGCACCTTATCTCCACTCTGATATTCCCAAGCATAGGCAAGTTCCCCAAGCTACGAAAATCAAAATCAAAGTGGGCATCTTGCAAGCTCTTCACCGAGACACTGAACTCAAGGTGTTCAAGGTTCGGCATAGCTCGTGGTTCAAACCTCAACGCTATGGTGGTCTCCAAGCATGTTAATTCGGGGAATGCATCACCGCTAATAACCACCAGCGGACAGTCATCCCCGTAATGCGTCAGGTCGAGAGCAAGGAGCTTTGGGAACTTCCCCAGGGTCTCCACATGCTGTGTCTTGAGAGAAAGCACGGTGACATATAAGTTGGTAAGGTGAGGAATAACTGCGAAATTAATCCACGTTGGCAATTCAGCGCAATTCAGAGCCATGTTCAGTACGCGGAGTGCTGGAGGTGGCTCAAAGCCTTCCCAGATGTCACCGCTGCAAGAGTCACAATCACAGATGAGTTCTAGCCGTTGGATTTTCTTCAGATTGGCTATAGACTCCAACAAAGCTCTGGACCGGCTCACGTCTTCTGGATCAGGAAAACGAATGCAGAGAACTCTCAGCTGTTCCAGTTTGCGTAGCTCTTCTGGGAAGTTTGGGGACTCGACTTCATCCAACCGCAGCTCTTCTAAGGATGTCAGGTTCCCTATCCAATCAGGCACTGTTAGATGACGATAACAGCTTTGAGCATGCAGGCACTTCAGTTGACTTAGCAGACCAACACTATGCGGCAATTCTTCTATCCAATGCGACTCCAGGTACAACGTCTGCAAGAAACGAAGATAACCTATTTCTTCTGGCACCTCGGAAATATGGATGTTCGATAGTCCAAGATACCTCAACTGAAGTAACTTCCCGATATGCTCAAGATGATGATGACCACCTTCAAAAATCATGCTTCTTGCATACCCCCCGATATCCAAGACGCGCAAAGCTTCAAAGCTTGAAAGTGAAGGCATCACACTTATGCGGCATGCAATGGCATAAAATGACCTCACTTGCGGCATTTGCGTTTTAGCCAAATGGTTGTCCTGCTCTAGTACACCATTTTGGACGGCTATTCTACGAACCTTGTTTTGTGGAGATGTGTGATGTTCGTTGTTATCCAATACAATAACAAAGTTATTATCCGTTGACAGGGAACGTATTATATCAAGCACCAAATCATGGATACGACAAGAAGATGTGGGGTTGTACGGCTCTCCTGCCACCTGGATCATGCTTCTACTGATAAGATCGTCGAAGTATCTCTCACCAAGCTTAAATAACCCAATCCCTTGTTCATCACGGACAATACCTTCGGCTACCCATTTCCATATCAAAACTTCTTTATCTATCTTGTAGTCCTCAGGAAATATGCTTAGATGCAGTAAACATGTCCTCAGATGACAAGGTAGATCATAATAGCTAAATAGTATTATCTTTCTTGTGTTGTCCACTTCTTTGTTTTCTCCAGATTCAAAACCAATAGAGGTATACACCTGGGACCAATCATCCCTTGGTTTGCCATGCAATAAACTAGCAATTGTTATGATGGCTAACGGTACTCCACCACATTTATGTAATATCTTTTTTGTTAACTCGTCTGGATGATCATTGAGGCATTTGCCTTTTCCACCATATAATCCTCTATATAATAATTCTTTGGAATTGTCACTAGACAGTGGTTCTAGCTTATAAACAGCCCCCGTCTTTTGAGCAACATCTAGATTACGAGTAGTTGTCAGTATTCTGCTTCCATGGGCACTATCCATGAAGGCGCAGCTTATTGTTTCCCATTCATTTATAGTCCATATATCATCAATGACGATGAAGTACCTATCATCATGACAATCCAACAACCATGAATTAGTAAAGATATCCAAAATCTTGAATAATATTTAATTATTAAAACAAGAGGGCAAACAAGCCACACGTTCATCCACATAGGCTAAATGATCTTCTCCACTGATTATATGGTGCGGCCCAATTACAAGGGATGAGATTTAAAGCTGGGCCTAAATGTATTTGCATCAGATTTGTATCAGAATCAAAATGATCAGCTCACGGAAGTCAATCCGAAACGATCTGCACCATATGCATGCAGTAACATCACTGCTCATGCGTGTCATCAGTCGATTAATGATCACATACTCACTTTCAATATGCTTCGTTGCAAATTAGGCAAATCAACTAACTGTACTAGATATAGTCAAATTTGTATTAACTAGATAAAGTACAAATCTATTTTAAATACTCATTGTCCCTCCATCCGAAAATATAAGATCAAAAATTAAGCATTATCCAACATTTTAAAACTTAGACCAGTAATGTATCAAAAAATATATGGATTGAGCCTCCAACAGTAATACTATTCTATTTGTCTTGCAATTGTACATATTTTTCACATTTTATAGGTGCATTAGAAGCAAAAAATCTAAGCGGCTGAACAGACAACAAAATTATAGTTTCTTAAGAATCAAATAGTATAAGTCAGATTTGATTGTGATACCTAGAACCGGGTGAAAGACATGCCAATATTTGGACTGATTTTTTTTAGAGTATTAGTTGGACGATTTGATTGTGATACATCTGCAAGAGGCATGTTGTACTAATGAAACTAAATATTTAATATTTTTCAGATACATTTCGAGCAAAATTCATGTAAAGTTTATAACCGCTAGAAACAACAGTAAAGTTATAGATTTATTAGGTACATGTATGATAAGTGCGAATGAGCGAAGTAGCTTGAACCAATGCAACATATGCAAAAATATTTTGACCGGATTGATTGTGATACGTGTGCAGGTGACATACCGTACAAAAGAAATTAATATTGTTGTAGCCACAAAAGTAAAGGCCAGAAGAAACAAATAATTTTATGTATTTAATAAGTTATTTCATTTGTGCGAAAAAGCATAAGTCACAGATGACATGAGCAAGTGACATTGGATTTACAGAAATTCCCAATGAATATAAATTAATAATGATATTTTTTCTATTAAACATAGTAAATATGAATTTCATTTCAACTGGGTCTTAGGCGATGCAACCGAGTAGGATTAGCATCCATCGTGCAGAGTTGTCGATGGATAGAGACATGCAATGCATTTGAAATACATATGAAGTGCATGGGATGATTTCATGCTGGCCTTAGCATGTATACACATCTGTAAAGCCTCCACTAGGTAAATGGATTGGCATCAACTGAGAATCATGTTTATAAATTAGCAATTTGATTTATAGAATACAACAATATTTAAATAAAATGTTGGATAAGGAAAAATTATAAACTATGGAAAACGTTAGTGCAAATTCCATATAAAAACTTAAATACTTAAATTAGGAATAAATTATGCATAAAAGTATTATAAGGAATATACTACTATTTTTTGAAACAAAATTAGAAATAAGAAATATAAGTATATTAAAAATTAAGTTTCCATATGAACTACATATATATAGAGGCAAGGAACATCCACTAGGAGGGACAAGTAGTAATAATTTATGCATATAAAATATTATTAGGAGGAAAAAGAATACTAATATTTCTATGAAATTAGAAATAGGAAATAGAAATATATTAACAAATTGCAGGTCACGAACTTCATACATATAGAGAGGCTACAAAAGTCAACTCGAAGGGATGAAGAAGTGACAATCTTAGAAGAAAAAAGGGTATACACATGCATGCATGTGTTGTTTATGTAGTTATGTCGAAAGAAAAATATGAAATATGTATTAGATGTATCGACACGACTGGGTCAAGCAGTAGAAGAAAAAGTTCGTCCTAAGTAGAATGTAGGCAAGCATAGCATTCATGTACCAGTTGTTACTAGCAGAGTTGACAATAACTGGAAGTGAGAAATAAGTGACGGACTGAGACGAAGAAACAAGTACATGCATGTACAAGAATCGCTTACAGGGCATGCATGACATCATGTAAGGATAATTGCGGGTTGATGTTAACGTGTTTTGTGTGCACGCAAGTGTATCGCACGAAGGAGGCAAACAAAATATTATAGCAACTATGTAATAAATAGTGTTAATAGTTTATATCACAACATAGTGCAAACTTCATGTGTGTTTATGAGTAGTAAAATGAAAAACTAGGAAAATATTGTGGAACCATGTCGATGCGTGACATTGTACTAATAAAATAAAATCCAGTTTCCTAGAAATGGGACGCATGGGTGAAGAAAACTATATAAGGTTTACCTATAACAATCATTAATTAGATTTAATTATTCAATGGAAAAGCATCCTACTACTAAGGTGCTGCAGTCAAATTTTTTAACTCACATCTTAATATATACAAAAAGAAACTAGCAAGAAACACGTGCTATGGAACGGACTGAACAAAAAGCATTCAACATGTTTGCAAATTGTTTCTTTAATTGACGTCTTGCTCAATGTATCACAAATTCATGATAGATCGTCATATTTCTGTGGACCTTTAGTAGTAGCTCCGGTTTTTTACCCCCTAGCTACTACTATGGCACCACTTAGTAGTAGCGAGGGCTAAAAACCAACGCTACTGCTATCAAACTTAGTAGCAGCGAGGTTTTAAAAACCCGCGCTACTACTATGGCATGTCCCGGGGAGCACGGTAGAGATCGCTTAGCAGTAGCGAGGGTTAAAAACCCGCGCTACTGCTATCAACTTAGTAGTAGCGAGGTTTAAAAACCTGCGCTAGTAACTTTCTATGTATAGGCTTTTCCCTAGTAGTGTCTTGTTGGTTATAAGGATAGCAGTTCGCAGGTTGTTTTTATTCTTACTATAATTTTGTAATTGCTTTTCCATGTATCTTTTAAGCATTGAAGGGCACAACTAATTTGTTGTTGGTTTCTTTGTGGTGTATCGATGTCTAAACCATGTATGGGCCTGACCCCGACGGTACCTGAATACACCACCCTGGTTACTATCGGCCCTTCCCGACCAACATGGGTTGCTGTGCCACATGACCAACTCCACTTTTCCCTCAAGTTATGTTTTTATGTTATGTTCAGCACAACGACTGCCCCGAATATTCAGGTACCAACAAGAAAAAGTTATATTGTTTTTATTTGGCTGGCAGGCCATATGCTGGTCCTTTTAGTGCAGATGGCAATTCATAAGGTGCTGGTGCATCTTGTGCAGTGAAGCTTTAGTACCAAAGCATTTGAGTAAATCAAATTAGTAATCTCTTTTCTGGGTTCTGGAATGATATTTGGAACAATTTAATACTCTCCATGAGATTTTTAGTTCATATCATGGATAGTAGAAACCATAGCTTTATCGTTTGTCTCTAAGATTATTTTCGTGTCCATGTGCTTTATCGTTTAATGCCTGGCTCATGTAACATTTCCAAGGAAAAAATGTGTTATTAATTTCTGTAGGGTGGGACGATGCTTCATGTCCTTTGTATAGTTAAATCTAAATGCATGTATTATAAATCTATGTTGAACTTGATGTTGCCATATAATCTTATGCCTTCTATCACAAATGAATGTTTCTTCTTCACTTTATTTTGTTATCATGTTTGAATTCATACGCTATACGTAGATTCCTACTAACTTAGTACTACTTGCTTCAGCAAAATGTCGCACCCTCGTGCCACAAGGCTGCTGATCTCCTTGCTTCCAGGTCAAGGAAGGAAACCATGTCATCATTGGCCAGTGCAGGTATTGCTCTTTAGCTGATATATTGTTTAGTTTCTTCATGGTTACAAAAATTTCTTGGGAACATGAGGCTTAAAAGTTTCAACACCTTTCAAGTGCTCCAAAGCTTTGCGTCTCTTCTGTTTTCTTTTAAATAATTGAGCAATTGAAGCAACCATTAATTGTTTTGTTTTTACCCATACTTACCTTTTATGGGAAATAGTTTGTGAATTCCCGATTGGGGTGACACTAGTAGAAAAAGGACCTAATATGAGACACATTAGTGCCGGTTTGATTTTGAGCCGGCACTAATGTGTCCAATAGTGCCAGTTCCAACGGCTAGCCGGCCGTTCTCATTAGTACCAGTTCGTGGCGAACCTATAGTACCGGTTCGTGCCACGAACCGGTACTAAAGAGGATGGTGGCGGGGTGTTGTCAGTCTGGCGCCCGTCCAGCACCTTTAGTACCGGTTCGTGGCACGAACCGGTACTAAAGGTCGATGTACATAAACCCTTCGTCCCCCCCCCCCGAGCCACTCTGTTCTTCCCCTTTCCCCTCACTTTCTCTGTTCTTCCCCCTCTCTCCTCGAGCTCCTCACAAATTTTGCCAAAAATTTGTCAAGATTTGAAGGCCCCCATCCATTCAAATGATCACAAAGGTTAGCAACTTTGTCCTTTCAACTCTCATTGATAGATTAGCTCTTGCAATGCTTTGTATAGTGATTAATTTGGGAGGAATAATTATATTTGCTAGTATTTGATTTATATGCAATTTGAGCACAAAAATAACACTTAGTTTGCATATGTAGGTGTGGTTCACTTAGTGCCTTCTAAATCTCCGTCGTAACCACCGTCGATTGCCCGCACCGTCCCGTCGCCGGCACCACCTTCTGGTGAGGCTCTTGTTCATGAATGTTTTACATTACCAAATTGATGTTTATGTGATTTGGATATATAGTTACTCGTATAATTATCTTACCCGTATGTTGTTTGTTATACATAGTGCCATGGTTTTGATATCCGTCCCCGTCGGCCCTCGTCCTTGTTATGATTCGGATGTGGTATATTCTCTTTTAAAACTAGTTGTTGCATTTCGTGTTTATGACAAATTATGCCCATCAAGTTGACATAGATATTTTTATCTAGGAGGTATGTGAACCGGAAGATCTTATAACGCAAGGTGATGTCGAGGGTGAGCGCCCCGGGAAGAAGATTACTGCCAAGGTGATGTGGTATGCTCCTATAATACCACGGTTGAAACGTTTGTTCCAAAACAAAGAGCATACGAAGGCGATGCGGTGGCACGCAGAAGACCGTAAGAAAGATGGAAAGTTGAGAGTACCCGCTGACGGTTCGCAGTGGAGAAAAATCGAGAGAAAGTACTAGGAGGAGTTTGCAGGTGATCCAAGGAACGTATGGTTTGGTCTAAGCGCATATGGCATTAATCCTTTTGGGGAGCAGAGTAGCAACCATAGCACGTGGCCTGTGCCTCTATGTTTGTATAACCTTCCTCCTTGGTTGTGCATGAAGCGGAAGTTCATTATGATGCCAGTGCTCATCCAAGGCCCTAAGCAACCCGGCAACGACATTGATGTGTACCTAAGGCCATTAGTTGAAGAACTCTTACAACTGTGGAATGGAACAGGTGTACGTGCGTGGGATGAGCACATGGGGGAAGAATTTGACCTAAAGGCATTGTTGTTCGTGACCATCAATGATTGGCCTACTCTCAGTAACCTTTCAGGACAGACAAGCAAGGGATACCGCGGATGCACGCACTCTTTGGATGATACCGAAAGTATATATTTGAATAGTTGTAAGAAGAATGTGTATTGAGTTTTGTATTGACTTTATTCCTGACCTTAAGACGATTGGTGTTCCTGAATCGCGGCATAAGGGCAGACTGGAAAGAAAAGGCACGCTAGGAGGGCATCAAATAATATGTATGGACGGGCATTCTCTCACTGAAGCACACTACACAGTTCTACAGAATTCCGCCTTGGTGGCTCCGTATATAGAGGAACACAAGAATTTTCTACAGTCCAAACACACGGAGAAGTCTGACGACTGGATTACACGCGAACAAACGAGGACTTTCGCCGGTTGGTTGCAGAAACGTGCCCTGAATGATGGCGATATTCAAAATGACCTGTACTCGCTGTCCCAGTTACCATCTTCGAATATAATGACTTTCAAAGGGTACCAGATAAATGGAAATACATTTTACACGATCGCCCAAGATAAGAAGAGCACCAACCAAAACAGTGGTGTCCGCTTTGATGCAACAACCAACATGGGAAAGGAAACATATTATGGTTACATAGAGGACATATGGGAACTTAACTATGGATCAGGTGATTTGAAGGTCCCTTTGTTTCGGTGCAAATGGGTCAATATGACACGAGGCGGGGTAAAGGAAGACCCGCAGTACGGAATGACAACAGTGGATCTCAACAATCTTGCGTATGCAGACGAACCATTCGTCCTAGCCAATGATGTGGAGCAGGTTTTTTATGTGAAAGACATGTCTACCAGGCCGAGAAAAAGAAAAGATAAGAAGCGAATGGATCATACGACGAGCCAAAGCGCCACATAGTTCTTTCAGGAAAAAGAAACATCGTGGGAGTGGATGACAAGACAGACATGTCAGAAGATTATGAAAAGTTTGATGAATTGCTCCATTCATAGTGAATATTGACCCGAGCATCCAGTTAAGTGATGAAGATTTTCCCTGGCTACGGCGCAAAGGGACACACGAGAAGAAAAAGTTTCACACCCAAAGATCTGGGATGTGATCGGCTTCACTATCATCACTTTCTTCTGTGTTTCACACCCAGGAGGGAATGTCTGTAATAGTCAGGGTAGTTAATTATGTGTTTTGGCATTTGAAACGCGAAGAAATTTTATGTGCAAACAAATTCTTTTTCATGCATTTACTGATTTTTTTCCAGCTAAATGACCCTGAAATTGAAAAGCATTTGAAATGAACTCAGAAAAGGTTGAAAGTTGGCATGGTATCATAATTTCATACAAATAGCATGTGCAAAAAAAGTAGAGATGGTTACGGCAAAAACTGGATACACTTCGTGTACAAAATGGACAATCTTTTTCGAAGTATCAGGGTTTCCGACGAAAACTGAAATGTTACAAAGGCATTTCATTTTTTAAATAACCTAAGCATTACCAAATTGAATATAATGATAAAACACACTAATATTAAACATAAGAAAAAAGAATCACTGAAAAATCTTTTTCCAAAGTTAAGTTATTCACAAACTAATGATTCACATAAATTTCAAATAATTCAAAATTTAAACTATTCAAATTTGAAAACTACCGGCACTAACAGATCAAAGTTTGTAAACTTTTGTACCTAAAGCAAAAATATTCACAAAGAAACTCTAAATACAGCAAAAAACAACTCAAAAATAAATAAAACAAATAAAAAAGCAAAAAAAATTAAGAAAATAAAAAAAGCCTGCCTACTGGGCCAAAGCGGCCTGCATACAACTAGAAACTCAACCTTTTGTTGGGCCAAGATGCAGGCCCGTAAAGGCCCAGTAGGCCCACATGACAGCAATGAATTGGTAGGCCCAGTAGGCCTGCTTAGGAGAGGAGCTCGAGAGAGCTACCGCACTGGGGCTTATAAACCAGTGCGGTAGCCCTTCGACTAGCGAGGTGGGACTAAACTTGCGCACCGCCTTGAGCCAGCGCACACCTTTAGTACCGGGTCGTGGCTCCAACCGGTACTAAAGACCCCCCTTTAGTATCAGTTGTAGCCACCACCCGGTACTAAAGGGGGTGCGCTTCCCGCCGCTTGGCCTGGCCAAAGCAGACCTTTAGTACCGGTTGGTGGCTCCAACCGGTACTAAAGGTCCATCCTATATATACAACACTTGAAAAAAATTCAGTTTCCCTATGTTCTTCCCTCTGTTTCCTCCCTCCGTCGCGCCGCCCTGCCCCGATCGTCGCCGCCCCCGCCCCTCGTCGCCGACCCCGGCCGTCTCGGCCCCTCGTCGCCGCCCCCGTCGACGTCGCCGCCCCGGCCGTCCCCGTCCCCGTCGTCCCCGTCGCCGCGCCCCGCCCCGCCCCGTCGTCGCCGCCCCGGCCGTCCCGTCGCCCCGGCCGCCCCGCCCCGTCGCCGCCGCCACGTCCCGTCGCCCCGTCGTCGCCGCCCCGTCCCGTCGCCCCTTCGTCGCCGCCCCGTCGTCGCCTCGCCGGTGAGCTCGCCCCGGCCGCCAATGTCCACACACACACAGTACTACACACACACACACACACACACACACACACTACACACACACACACACTACACACATTAGTTTGTTTGTTATAAATTTTTCTGTTTTTTAGTTATAGAAATGTTAGAAATTATTCTGTTTTTTAGTTATATAAATATTAGAAATGTTAGTTTTATAGAAATGTTATAAATGTTTTCTATTTTTTAGTTATAGAAATATTTAAAGAAATGTTAGCAATTTTTTTGTTTTTTAGTTATATAAATATTAGAATTGTTATGGAAATGTTAGTTATATAATCATGAAATTTTAGAATTAGTTTTAGTTAGATGAATTAGATTAATGTCAAATTGTTAGAATTTGCATATATATAGAATTTTAGTTATCACAATCCAATCATTTAAAAAATGTTACTTTTGCGGGCATATAGTATTTGTTCTCGACGATATGCCCGTCCCGCATCCTCGCCGTTGACCCGTTCGCGACGACGTCATGCTTCAGGGGACCCATGTCCGGGACTGGGCTCCGCCGGGCTGGCACTGGGAGGTGCTACCTGGAGGGGCACGCCGCTTGGTGAGGAACCCGACCTCGGGTCCCGTCGTCGGCCCTGATCTTCTTTGGTGGCGTTCGCGTGGGCCACATTCGATGCAGAGGCAGCCGGCCCCGCCGGAGATGGTGCGTCGTCGTGTCAGGGAGGAAGATGAGCATGTCCATCGCTACATGGCTGCTATGGACGACGTCAGGTTCTCCACTACTTGGCGGGTTCTTTGGGCAGATGACTGGAGATATGATCCTGTGATGGTTCCTTCTCTTTGGATGTGCACCTCCCGCGCCCCAGGAACCGCGAGTGGCGCCCTAGATTCTTCTGTAGTACTCGATCTTTGTTAGGTACCTAGCCAGTGATGTATTCGATATATAGTATTCGAGACGATGTATTCAAGATTATATATATTAAGACGATGATGTATTTGAGATTATATATTCGAGAGGATGTATTCGAGATTCAGATTTTCCTTATTGATTAATTGCATCCATGCATTGTAATTTGAATACTAAATTGTTTTATATTTCTTCTGTATTATTAGTAAAGTAAAAGCTATGGCGGACAATACCGGCAGAGAGAGAGAAGAGGAATTGTTCGGCATCATACGCAGCCCTCACAGGCTAGATGATCTGAATGAAGCAGATGACAGCTCCCAATATCTTAACAATACCGGAGAGGGTGATGAAAAGATATTCGATCTCGACGACCGGGCTGATGAAGTCATGAACTATGATTATGATTATGACACAGACAATGTTTGTGATGACACAGACAATGCTGATCTTCAAATAACAAACACTACCGGCGAGGTATATTTATATAAGCATGCATCATGGTGATCATCACATGTTTTTTTATTGAAGATATATTAACGAATCGATCTTTCTTCTTTCAGCCCTCCGGATCGAGGAAATCTGCTTCTATAGACAGCAAGACAAAGCGAGGCCCGGGCAGATTGTTGAAGGATGGTGTAAAGTACCACATCAAATCCATCAAACCTAGTGGCGAACCCATCACGCCTAAGAACATTGCGAACAAGTGGACTCATCAGTGCGGAGTTCTTGTGAAGGACAAACTCCTGATCTCCATTCAAGAATGGAAAGAGCCAAAGACTAAATGTCCAGGTGTTACTTGGGTCGATGGCAGAGCCAAAGAAGACCTGGTGAAATCTCTGATGGAACATTTCACCCTACCAGATCATTTCACTAAAGCAGATGTGGACAAAGTCAAGGCCGCTGCTCTTAAGAAGATGACAATTGCATTCAACACCCACAAGAAAACTGTATGGGCCAACTACCTCGCTAATGAAAGGAAGACTCCAGATTTCAAGGGAACACTGGAGAAGCAAAGAGAACATTGGGATGATTTCGTGACCTTCAAGGACTCAGAAATATCTAAGGAACGGTTGATGAAAAACAAGGCAAATGCCGCAAGAAAGACGCAGTTCCATAGGCTGGGTCCAGGTGGCTACGTGGTGGCATTGCCTAAGTGGGATAAGTCTGAGCAAAAGATGGAGGATGCAGGGGTCACTCCGGTTACCCGGCACTGGCCCCCCAGGTGCAGAACTTGGTTCTATGCACATGGGGGAGCGCTGGACCCGAAGACAGGCGGAGTTTCGCAGAAGGCAAGTCTAAAAGGAGCCGAACAAAAGATAATTGACGCAATAGATGAAGCTCGAAGGGGGGTGTTCACGCCCAATAGAGAGAACGGCGAGCTTACGCGCGCCCTGGGAAATCCTGAACACCCGGGAAGAACACGAGGCATGGGCGTTATTCCCTGGTATGAGGGCTTTTTAGAATGAAACGAGGACTACAGGAGCCGTGCAAGAAGGAAGATGGAGGAGGAGAAGAAAAGGAAGCTGGAGGAGGAGCAGAGGAAGTAGGACGCAGAACGCCTTCAAGGCCTAGAAGCAAGGCATGCGGACCTGTCACTCAAATTCCAGCAGCAGCAACAGCAGATCGACTCACTTAGCCAGGAAAGGGGGTCTCAGCAGTGGAAGCAGCAAGTGGATGATCGTCCAGCATTGGATAGCACCGTCCCATCCATGCCGAGAAGCAGCGTTGGTTCTGCCTCGGGCGACACACTGCTGGATAAATACCCTGTGGATGACATCATAGAGAACACTAAATGCGAGCTACACTCCAAAATGAAGAACATATCCATGAAGGTGGCGGACGGTGTTGCTTTTCCAGTTACCCCCGAAGCAACCTACCATTGCATCCCGATTCCAGAGGCTATGCTCGTGTCATGGTTGATGAAGTGGTGGACCCATATTCGGGGCTAACGCTTGACATTCCTGGAGGTGAAGACGAGAGCACACTCGGAGAGGCCATACATCGTATCATCCTATGGAGAAAGGATTGCATAATCTTTCAAAGTCCACCGACACCGCGTTGTCTGCCGACTCCTCGAAGTCTGCCACCGAGTCAGCAGACTCCCGCTCCTCCAAGTCCACGAACGCGTGAGACGACTCCTCCTCGAAGTCCGCCACCTCCTCCAAGTCCCCGAACACGTGAGTTGACTCCTCCGGTTTCAAGCCCGGCACAGCGTCATGCCACTTCTCCAGTTGCAAGTCCGGCACCGTGTCAGGCCACACCTCCTGCTTCAAGTCCGGCACATCGTCAGTCCACTTATCCTGGTCCAACTCCACGTCAGCCTTCTCCGCCGTCTCAGCAATCGCAGAAGAGACATCCCGCAGCTTTGGTGCGTAGCGGTATGAGTCGAGGTAGTTCAGGAAGTACAGGCGAAGGCAAGCGATACAAATATGGTCCAAGCCTCGCTCCTCTTCCTCAGAGGCCTTACGACATGACTAAGGAGTAAAACACAGCCATAGTGCAAGCCCAAGTGCACGCCCATTTTGGACCGAAACCGGCACCGCCGCCAAAGGAGAAAGTGCCTGAGAAAGTAATTGACCACTTCATTCGTATGGCTAGAGAACCAGCTCCCAAGCCTATTGACTTGGACTATGAGCGCCAAATCAGGAAGGCACATCAAGCACGACTACAGAAGGAAGCCAGCTCAAGCTCGAGCCAACAAGCAGCTGGCAAAAAATGCGGGAAAACCATTCCCTAGTTGGAAGAACAGGCGGCGCAAGCAATCCCCTCGCTTGTTGTGCCAACAACACATGAGAGGAGTAGTACGCGCGCCAAATATTATTGTGGGCAAACCGTTAGCGTTCCCCAGCATGGCGATGTGGTAATAACAGAGGATCATATAATGCAGGCTCAAATGCTCAATATCTCTGTTGGACAACTCCTCGAAAACGAGCCCATGCCTACGCTTAAAGAATCGGAAATAGCATGGCAATATGTCCGGGGCAAACCTTTGGTCCATCCAGACAAGGTCAAGGACCTCCCAACGAGAATGTATCAATTGCATCAATGGTACATGAACATTACCAAGATTTCCAATCGAGAGTCCCTCATGGTGAATGTCAAGCATGAGCATTATTACCATGAGAAAGCTCTGACCATTGAGTATCTAGAACTATTTCAGTTATTTAATCAAGACGCACTCGACAAGTCTATCGTCAGTTGCTATTGTCTATAAGTGATTTCTTTCTGTAATTTAAGTCTCAAGCTAGTTACGTAGTGATAATTTTGATCAATCATTACATGTAATTATCCTCACTATATTCTTTTTCTGTGGTATTATATGCAGGATGAAGATGTATGAAATGAAAAAAGCTGGACGCTATGGCGTTGGGTTCATTGACCCAAATACCATTAATCAGGACATATGGGAGATTGAACATTGTAAAACTGCTGTAGAGGAAAGCATGCTAGAGTTCTTGAAGCGCATCAATACCTTCGAAGATATACTACTTCCTTACAACTTCCCGTGAGTCACACTGTCTTGTACTACAAATTCTGTTTTTGCTTACTAGCTAGCTAGATGTTAATAATTAAGTGTATACGGTTTACGGTAGTTGATTAATTTTATGCACATGCCCGCTTAATTAAGACATGCAAACATGTGCGTATGCAGTTGGCACTGGGTCTTGATAGACATTAAAGTTGAGGAAGGAAAAGTTGAATTACTGGACTCACTAATTAAAGAAGATAAAGACTACACCATCGTGAAGGGGATAGTCAACAGGTAATTTCAATCATTATTAACTATTAGTTCCTGATATGAACTATTTAATAACCCCTTTATTAATTTTCTTTGCCGGCGGGCAGGGCATGGGCAAAGTTCATCGCGGTGACTCCAGGAGAATGAAAAAAAATTGTTTTGGCATCGACCCAAGGTAAGTAATTAAGTAGTACTAGGTAGCTACCATCTTTTTAATTCTTGTTTCAATGTCATTAATTAATTATTATGCTTGATTAATCATTATCTGATTCAATTCCATTCTCGTAAAGGCCCTGAGGCAGGCGAAAGGGAATAATCTATGTGCATACTACGTTTGCGAGAACATTCGCATGATGACGTGCGGAAGGAGCAGATCTGATAGACAGGACTGGGTACGTTTTTGTCAGAACAATATTCACACCATTATCGATATCTAGTCACACAACTAACACACATGCATATTGATCTTCTTTTTAACAGTTCAGATCGGTGCAGGATAAGCTCCTACCATCGGACCGCATACAAGCACTTCAAGAGGAAATAGCCGGATTTTTGCTCGACCAAGTCATAGATCCGAAAGGAGAATACTATTACCCGCTACCGCCCCCATGAACCACTTGTCATCGTGCTCCGAAGGCACCAAGGCAACATGTACTAGAAATTGTATATGTATATACATGTGTATATGTGTGAATAGTTAATGGTGTTGGCTGTGAGACATTCGATGATATATATTATATATATATATATATATATATACGGTTCTACATACGAGAAAATCTATTTAATATATATGCATAACGTGTACAATTTGTAGTATCGTGAAATACCAGCAAACAAAAAAGAATTAAATGGAAAATAAAGCCAAATTGAAAACACAAAAGTAAAGCAAAAATTAAAAAAAAACACCCAAACATTTAATACCGGTTGGTGTTACCAACCGGTACTAATGTCCCACACGCACACGGGCCTGGCTCGTGCCACGTGTTTGCACTTTAGCGCCGGTTCGTGACGAATCGGTACTAAAGGGGGGGCTTTAGTCCCCACTCTTTAGTGCCGGTTCGCCAACCGGCACTAAAGGCCGTCACGAACCGGCACTAAAGCCCGGTTCTGCACTAGTGTGAGTACTTGATGTATGTGTTGTATAGCCTATATTAACGTGGTCATAACGAAGCAATCATAAATATATATTTTTCCTTGTGCAGAAAATACTCTTATGTGGCAACCATATGTTTACTAACATATAGTGGGGTTTTGGAAACTGGTAGTTACTTTTGATGTCCTGACAACAAATTATTCTGATTCTAGGAACTGTTTGATTACCAGTCCACATGTTTGTTTAGATTGATGAACCGGGGAATCGGATTTTCATGCGATGTTGTATGTTTGTCAGTTGCTATGTAATTTTAAGAAAGATCCTCAATTCTAAGTGCACTGGAGCTTACAATAGATTTTTGCGAGGATAGATATAGATAGTTTCTTGTGGCCTCCCTATCGGATTGTATCTATGTTCTAAAATCTTATCCAGACCTAAGCAAAACGTGAAATTTTTGGGAGGGGCGTACCTTGCTGCTCACGCCGCTGCTGGAGGTTCACCTTTCTCTGCTCCTCCCGTTTTTCTTGACTTGCAGGTTGCCGCCGGAACCAGATGGGGTCTCCAGTCAGCCTGCCATGTGGCTTGCAGTCCTGATTGTTGGCAGTTATCCTTACATATGTATAAGGGTTTACTTTGTTAGTATGACAAAGTGAAGACAGAACTGATGTATTGAATTACTAATGGAGTGGTTTTGATGAGAACTGAAACCTTTTGCTTTCAAGGTTGGACATTGATATTTAATAGAGAAATTCAGTTCATATGGAGCAAAGCAAAGGCATGTAATACCTTGCATTGACAGTGATTATTTTCCCATTGTGGTACTTCAAATCTGATGAAGAATTTATTTCATGACTGAGACATGGGATTTGGAGAATCTCAGTTATGGCATGTTAATTAATCACTTAATTAATCACCTTTTATTTTGTCATGGGACTGAATTTTCTGATATGATACTATATGTTTTGTTTATCTCCTATAAATAATGAAATGGCCTATATGTAAAGAAAAAACTATTTTAATTATATTATGTTGTCGATGATGTATGGTTTTAGAATTTGTAGATTAACATTCAGGCTCTTGCTATCTCATGAACGTGCTAAACTCGATTCTGCCTTACGATAATCTCATGGTGATGTTGCACTACATAATGTTTTCCGTCTATCATATGCGAATGTTTCTTCTTTCTTTTATTTTGTTATAATGTGTTTGAATAAATAAGCTAAACCTGGATTATTTCTAACTTGAGCATTACCTACATGACCGCAATGTAGGGACCGGCATCCTCGCGCCAAGGCGCGTTACCGATCTAGTATATGATGTATCTAAAACCAGGAACCAAACTGTATTTCCTGAAGGAAAAAAAACATTGTTCCTATGTGCGATAGGCTTGCGGGAAGAAAGTTCCTATGGGCCTGGCCCATCTACTAGTCGTGGCATGTGGGTGCATATATACGGGGACTTGGGGACTTCGCGAGGGGGAGGTGAGTGAAAAGAGGGAGATGATAACTTCTTTTTTGAGGGAGATAAGAACTTGATGTGACTGCTTGGTGTGGTAAGTAAAAATAAAATGCCTTTTCTTTCTTATTTAAATGTTGAAACTCTACAAAATAAAATAAACTAAGAAGTTTCAAAAAAGAAAAGATCACGAGATAAGCTATTTTGAATATGTGTAGGAGCTATCATGTTATGTGCACTGAAAAATAAAAAAAATAAGCAAATATAAATACACACTCGAGCTAGCTGCGACAATCAAAAGAAGAATGCTAACTAACCAAGAGCTCTTATATATGGTACCTAGTAATGGACGTTTACACTAGTCAATGCTATAGCCTATGGTGTCCATCGTGGAGATTCAACCATATGGACCAATCTATATCTATATCTATACCTAATAATAAAGTCATTAGTGCTTTTGGTAGTACGTTACATAAATTGCCCTTAAAGTTGTAAAATGTTGCCCCCCATGCCACCTTTAAGTGATAAAAAAATCACGCAGACAAATTCCTCGCTTGGGCCAGCCCACGGAGTAGGGACCTCATATACTGCACTCGGGCACTGGGAGAAGACGCGGTGTTCCATGTGTGAGCAGCCTATTTCTAAAATTTATTTTTTATTTTTTCGTTTTCGTTTTTTCTCATTTAAATATTTTGGTACTTGAAAATAGTCTTAAAATAAAAAAATGAATTATTAAATATTTTTTAATAAATCATAAATTATTTGTGAATTCAATAAAATCATAATTTTTTAAAATGTTCGCATAATCAAAAAATATTTGTAATTAAAACAAATTGGAAATAAAAAAATGCTCATGATTTTCTAAAAATGTTTATGTAGTAAAAATGTTAAGGAAAATGAACAAAATGTTCGCCAAAATGTTATCGATGATGTAGCAAATTGTTGTCATGGCCTTTGGAGATTATGAATTTGTTTTCTTCCTTTGCAACGCATGGGCGTTTTTGCTATAAATATTGATGGGATTATCATGGACATTGCACTATAGCGGGCATTGCACTAGTAGTATTTCCCTAAAAAAACGAGGACACTAGTAGTATGTGATTGGAGGGTCGTACTCATGGACATGGCACTTAATAATACCTAGCAGCTATGGGAGCCGCTGGTGAGGTTCCGTACCGCCTGTGGACGGAAAGTGTACATTATGATGTACGTGTACTGTCAGCCAGCGACCTCGCTGAGCCCGTATAAGTACGCGGAAGACAAGAAAACCCGCGCCAGAACTCTGTCATCGCGTCGAGGGCAGCACTGCAATGACTCTGACGAAGAGCTTTGAGGGAGAACTATGTAAGGCTGGCCCCGCGGAAGACTACTTACCTCCTGCCATCGGAGCCCATCCGCCGTATCTTTGACTTCACCGCAACAAAACAACCCAAGGTAATACCCCCCCCACACACACACGATGGAGAAGAGCCGACTATGCAACTGTTGTGACGACTCAGATTTCGCTCGCCCTAGTCATCACCGCCATAGAAAGCCTTTACGTCAACACCGATGTCAAGGCACCATCATTGTCCGATCACACGGGATCTTAGAGTTTTCATTTAAGCCGGATCCATGCAAGAGGGGCGTGGCAACAATGCAGAATGCCTGTAGGCGTCACCATAGCCGGTCAAAGGCCCAAGGCCAAGACTAGGGCTTCACCCAAGCTCCCAAACACATCGGTATCGGCAAGTGAATCAAACACCACCATCACCAATGAGCCAGCCCACAGACAAAGAAGCTCACCGCAACAACACCAACCACCACCTTACGGAGGCTGCCCGCAGGGACCCACCAACACAATGTTGTGAAGATCTGATTGTATTAGGTGAATTGATATGTGTTTTATGAGGGTGTGGATCTTCTTTTTTTTTTTGAGAAATCTGAGGGGTATGAATTGATACTCATGGCATTGACACATGAACATTTTCTATTATAAGAAAAAAAATACGTAAAGGTTTTCAATCAATATTCCTACAGACAAGTTAGATTTTTTTCATTTGTCCTCGCAAAAAAAGAAAAGAAATAAGACGAAAAGAGGCAACCTCGACATGGCGGACGGCGGCGGCGGCCTCGGATCTGGGCGCGTATCCGGGAGGAGGTCGTCGATGACGGCGGAGCTGGGCCAGAGCGGGAAGAGGTGGTGGAGTCGGGGCGGCGGCGGTGGGGGTCGGAGGTCGCGGAGGCCGACGCGACGCAGCTTCCTCATCCTTTCTTTGGATTAGTTCGCCCCCAGAACAAGTGGCAGCTATGTCGACAGATTTGCGGCCTTCTTCTCTTTGTAGCTTCCTTTCATGTTTTATCTAGCTAAGTAGTACTGTACAAATTCTTCCATCTTTCTTTCTTTCAGATTCAGATTCAGATTCAGATGGATGGATCTGCTACAAAATTCATCAGCTGCAGCCTGCACACAGCAGGACAAGATTAATTATATATATTGGCGACTTTTTAAAGGACTAATTGGTAACGAGCATTTCTATTGAGGAGAGCATAATATCCGGGACAGCATCTGCGTTTTGATTTTGAAAAATAAGAATCAAGGTACACTCGAAATCTTGACACAGTATTTACTCTCTTTGTATCTATTGTTATCTACACCTGTTCTGAATAACATCCTCTTGCAACTTCAGTCATGCCTTTCCATGTTCGTTGATGCACAGATTGGGCTCACTTTAGCTCACAACTAGTCCAACTTACAATATTGTAAAGACGAAACGCCGTTAGCCAAGTCCGATGGGCAATAGGTACTCGAGTTAGGTGTATGGTTGCGCTTGGATCCCTATAGAGGGATCTGACGGTATTTTGCACCGTCAGTTTGTGTGCGAGGCTGTTGTCATGCCTCAGATTCGCTCACCCCGCCATCACTGCCATAGAAAGCCTCAACGCTAACATCGATGCCTTCCACTAGTCTCGCTTGCCGATGCCCAGCTCCAAGGCCGAAGCTCGAGAGGGGAAACGATGTCAAGGCACCACCATTGTCTGATCACAGGGGATCTAGGGCTTCCACTGAAGCTGGATCCATGCAAAAGGGGTGTGGCAACAATGCAGTGATGCCTCTAAGGATGTCAACAACGCCCACCGCATCTTCGGTCACAGGTCCAAGGCCAAGACATGGTTTTCACCCAAGCTCCCAAACACCCAAGCCACACCGGTGTTGGCAAGTCCACCAAGCACCACCACCACCGACAAGCAAGCTCATCGATGAAGGAGCCAGGCACTGCCGGCGGGCACCCACCAACATCATATTATGAAGATCCAATTGTATTATAGGTGAATTGATACGTGTTTTGTGAGGGGGTTGGTTAAGTATATATATTTTTAGAAAATTGAGGGAGGTGAATCAGTACTCGTGGCATCCACACATAAACATTTCATATTGTAAGAAAAAACGAAAAGGTTTTCAATCAATATTCCTATAGATGAATCACATTTTTCATCTTTCCTCGCAAAAAAAAGCGAAAAGAGGCAACCGGCGGACAGAGTTGCTGCGCAGCGGCGGCGGCGACCTCGGATCTGGGCTATGATTGAGCTTCCTTATCCGGGAGGAGGTCGCCGGCGGCGGAGCTGGGCCAGAGCGGGAAGAGGTGGTGGAGTCGGGGCGGCAGCGGAATGGGTCGGAGGTCGACTCGGGGCGGCGGTGGGGGTCGGAGGTGCCCCGGCCGACGCGAGGCAGCTTCCTCATCCTCTCATTGGGGCTCTATGTTCCGGCCCCTTCCAATATAATGTGGTTTTAGCTCAATCCAAATCCAATCCCATCCAATCCAATCCAATCAATCAGGTATGAGTTGGCCCCAAGTGCCTTCTTCTTGTAGCTTTTCTCTTTGTAGTTGCCTCTCAGTGCTTTCTTTCTTTCTTTCAGATTCAGATGGATGGATCTGCTACAAAATACTACTACAAAATTCATCAGCTGCAGCCTACAGCAGGACAAGATTAACTATATATATTGGCGACTTTTTAAAGGATTAATTGGTAACCAGCATTTCTATCGATATGCGTTTCGATTTTGAAGAAATAAGAATCAAGGTACTCTCGAAATCTTGTTACTGTATTTACTTTCGTTGTATGGTTATTATCTACACCTGTTCTGAATATATATATGATATCCTCTTGCAACTTCAGTCATGCCTTTCCATGTTGGTTGTTCGTTGATGCACTTTAGCTCACAACTAGCCAGCCCAACTTATACAATATTTATCGAAAAGACTAAACGCCGTTAGCCAAGTCCGATGAGCAATGGGTACTCGAGTTAGGTGCCATCTCTCTTTCGGAACCAAGGATTGAATATATATATATATGTCTCATGAAGAATAGTTACATACATATAGTTGTAGCACACCAGTATCTGCCATTTCTGTCATGCAAAAGAGCCAAAAAGGACTCCATCTCCCACCAAACGAGAAGAGCCGGCCACCTAACCAAATACAATACTACAAGATTAAGCTAGCAAGTTTTCTGCTGGCTTAATCAAATCTGCCACTTGCTAAAAACATATTGGAGCTAGCTGACACAGAGTATATATTGTCTCTCCTGGTTGGATGTGCTCAAGCAACTCTCTGCTTCTTAATTCCTTGAGGTTTGTCGCTACCTTTTCCGCGTGGTTACCTACCAGTTGAGGCTGTTGGTTCAAGGAGCTGTCTTGCCCACCTACCCCTAGACAAAAATACCATTATCTTCAACCCAATCCTCACACAACCATTCTGGTTAGCAGTGTCACCATGCATTAGTGGACTTGGGGGGTGTGATTGTGGGGGCGTGGGGTTATTCCTTCAAATTTGATCTTTGTCTGTTGCTGATTCCTCAATATTAGGGGGAATATTCTCAAAAATATTGGCTAAATATTTATTTATTTTTAGAATACCATGAAATCTTTGGAATAACTAAATAATGGCCCAGATACTAAAAAAAGAGAAAAATCTTCCGGTGCTGGTTCGAAATCAGAATTAATAACTGAGGGAGAAGCTAGAATTAATGATCGAATGTTTCTTCCTTACCTTTTTAGTTGTCAATTTCTTTCTCCATAACTGCCCATCTGCTTTGTTTCTAGCATTGCACTCAGATTTTTTCTAGAAAGTTAATTTCAAGTTTGCGAAAATTAAGGTAGAAGAACTTGCTGCTGGTAAGTGAAGGTGGTCGCTGGCTGTCAGTTCTGTTCTCATTCTAGAAACATGTATATGATTACTTTACTGGATAGTAGTTTGTGACACATAGATAAGTTTAACGTTTTTATTGATGTGTCATCCACACCTGTTCTGAATATATCCTCTTGCAACTTCAGTCAGCCTTCAAGCAGTGATGCCTTTCGATTTTAATGTTCGTTAATTCATGGATTGGGTTTACTTTAACTCACAACATGAATTGTGTACCCTGTACTAGTCTAACTTACAGTATTGAAAAAACGAAACACCTCGAGCACCTCTTTCGGAAGGAAGGAATATGCCGCATGAAGAATTCATATAGTACTGTACTTGTAGAACAGCAGTATGTGGTTTCTCCCACCTCGAGCAACAAAAGAACAAATGAGTTGGTATCTGGTTTTGGTTGTCGCCGGCCAGATGAGACATCTATAGACTATAGTAGTAGTTGTATAACCAAATACTCCCTCCGTCCCTCCATCTTATTGGTCCAGAGTTAGCATCGGCCGGGCTTCTTTACAACGAGCCATCTCCAAGTGCAAGAGTGTTAGACTAAATCCGAGGCATACCGTCGATCATCCGAGGACCAAGCAATCACACGAGCACGGCATCGAGATTTGTTAACGAGGTTCACCGATATGGCTACATCCCCGGGGCTTGACTACGGGCGCTCCTCCCCGTGACACCATCACAATACCGCACACCGGCCACCCAGGCACCGGCACACGCCGCCGGCTCCCCCTTGCGCGCCTGTGCTATTATGTTGGCATAGGTTACATCGTGTGTCTACCCCCGCTATATATGAGAGGCCTAGGATATAAGTGTCCTACTAGGACACGACTCCACATCCTATGTAAACACAATACAACTCATAGTCCAACTGTAACCTACCTTGTACACTATATTCGACACAATTCCAACAAATTCCACCTTGGCAAATATACTCCATCACCCTGGATTTGTCCGTGCGTCAAACTTCCATGTACATTGGACTTGAGCTTATCCCATGAGCACCGCTGCTACCCCAAAGACTCCATATGACTCCACCTGCAACTTGTAGTCCCTTCTTTCTTGACCACAGTCAACACTCGAGCAAAATTAAGTTCCTTGTTACTCTAGTTTGTGCTCCCAACTTTCAGAGTATCTGTCAAAGCCATCACACACCGATCACTGACCTGCATGAAAGTGAACAACTCACATATTGGGTGTCACACATAAGAGTTACCTGAATTCAACATCACTGCTCCTTTCTTGACCGCCTGTCTGAAACATGAAGGAATTTCACCGTTGCTTATAGTCATCCCGAGTCAAATTCGCAGTTGTTTCACCACATGTATGACCACCAGAGCCCTGGCCCGTCTCCATGTCCCATGCATACCGCACGCCTCGCCGCTATTACCGCGTCAAGCCTCTGCTGTCCCGGTCGAGTCTCAAGGGTCGTGAAACCACACCACTCAACCCCCATTGCAGAGTACCACCGGTCATCACCGACCGATGACGAGTTTCACGCTTCCATCAGACCACTGGGCTCCAGTCCGAACTGCATGTCACTCGTTTTTCCTCTTTTGCTGAATAGGCTTTGATTCCCTGGATCCTTACACCGTAGCCCCTCATCCAGCTCCACCTTGAACATGACTCCATGGTAGATGATCAGTCCACCCTCGTGCCCCGTCGACTTCAAGCTCTCATGTGCACCGTCTTGAATCAACCCCGCGCCATAGTCTTGTCGAAGCCACACAAGCCCTCGGGGCCTGCGTCACGTGTTTCCACGCCCCAGAAGTCGGTCACCATCAGCATCACGCTCCTACGTCGTCGTCGCCGATCCCACCACCGTCTTCTGTATCAACCGACATCCAAGTCGATCCGTCAGACTACCTAGTCCGACCCAGCCGAACTTGTCCGGCTGCATGACGCGCTCAAGGCTCCGTAAGCCTTGTAAGCACATCGCCAATCTGCCATTGTCATGGTAAAACCTCACGTGCAATTAGCAACACTTCCAAAAGAAAATTTCACTTTCCTGATAGTCTCCATGGGTGCACCAAGCATTTGCCCCCATAACCTCCAAAGCTCCCTTTCCTTAATTGTGCTGCTGTCCATGCCACGTGAAATACTGCAGATTGTTCTTCCTTTTTTTTTTTTGTCTCAAACAAATCTCAAGTGTTTTCGTCAGCATGTACCGATGCATCAGCCGGCCTTGTGCCCAGCCATCGGCCGGCAAGCGTCCACCTGTGGACCGCTGCCCGCACAAACCTTCCGCTCAGAGCACCTGGACCGTAATCACTGCTAGCCTGCCACCCGTACGCGCCTCGGACTGGGCCTGACTTGTATGTACGTTCGCCCGATCAATCCACCGGTCAACCACCGCACGTCATGTCTGCTGTTTGCCCATGCATCTCAAACTCGATACTTCCTCTAGATCAACAACCCGCAGCCTCCGAACAACCTAGCTCATGTTACCATTTGTTAGAATAAATCCGAGACATACCGTCGATCATCCGAGGACCAAGCAATCACATGAGTACGGCACCGAGATTTGTTAACGAGGTTCACCGATATGGCTACATTCCTGGGGCTTGATTACGGGCGCTCCTCCCGTGACACCGTCACAATACCGCACACCGGCCACCCGGGCACCGGCACACGCCGCCGGCTCCCCCTTGCGCGTCTGTGCTATTATGTTGACATAGGTTACATCGTGTGTCTACCCCTGCTATATATGAGAGGCCTAGGATATTCGTGTCTTACTAAGACACGACTCCACATCCTATGTAAACACAATACAACTCATAGTCCAACTGTAACCTACTCCTTCCGTAAACTAATATAAGAGCGTTTAGAATACTAAAATAGTGATCTAAACGCTCTTATATTAGTTTACAGAGGGAGTACCTTATACACTATATTCGACACAATGCCAACAAAGAGAAAGATGACATGATTGATCCTGTGGTTAATTTTAATTTCTGTAGGGCTGACCTTTTTTTCCTGGATTGGTCGACTTTACTAGTGTATGGGTTTTGCCTTTTCCAAGAAAAAAATCGAATTTACATTTGTATTTATGAGCGAATTAGTACTGGTGGCATCATCAACACATAAAAGTTTGAATAAATAATTCCTACGAATGAGACGAGTCACTTTTTTCATTTCTCTCGAAGTAAAAGAAAAAGGGACTCGCTGGGCGGTGGATGCAGTCGCAATGGTGGACCTCAGCTTCCCGTCCACCAACCAGCGGAGGGATTAATTCTTCAGTGGTACAAAATCTTTGAAATCTACTTGTGTTGCATCTTCCATGTGTTTTACCAGAAGTCTGTGTTTATCTACAAAACCTTCCTTTTTCCCTAAAAAAATGAAGGATTTTGTCAGCGACCATACTATGGGCCGGCCCTATTCGCCTCGATCTGGCCCAGAAGATGGATGGGCTCCAACTACAAAGGGCACGCGGGTGCCCACGAAAGAGGCGGCTTGGACGGAAGGCTTCGGCCTGGCTGGCGATCTCCCTCTCTGTAGCGTGTTCTTCCTCCTCTGTCTCCTCCTTCCTCTGCTTCCTCCTCCTGCAATTCTCGATTTGTAGCCAAACCATGGTGATTGAGTGAAACTACTAGCTGGATCCTAACAGATTTGGATGATTCCGAAATTTCCGTATAAATGCAGCCCCTGAGAATGTTGAGATATGTTCTCACACATATACACCACCTAAAAGGAGATACAAAAGAAATATTCTAAATGGGAGGAAAATCTTGAGATTTTGAAATCTATATCATGTACTTCCCCGTCTTAAAATAAGTGTCTCAACTTTAGTATAATTTTAGACTAAAGCTAGTATAAAGTTAAGACACCTCATTTTGGGACGGAGGATATGTATTTTTCGTTATGTTTTCAATTATGTCCGGAGAGCCTGTGTTCTATAGTGTAAAAAACGTTATTATATTATGAAACAGGAGACCGACATTCTCTCTAAAAAACCTTTCAGCAGGGGTGTATTATTAAAAGATTTGCATTATCATTTTGGGTCCCAATAATTTGTATCCATAGGTTGGTCAAACGAATCAAACCACATCGCTAGAGCTGCAGCTTCCACCGGCGTCTAACCCCCAATTATTGCCCCGTCGACGCGACGTACGGCGGCCGGCGGAGTGCAGACGGGTGTACAGTGGCGTGCACAGTTGGGGAAGAGTACCCTGTCCTTGCTCCCCACACGACACCGCTCCCATGCAGCGTTGACCCGAGCTCGGAGCTGAGGCGAGGCGGCCGACGGAGTGCAGATGGCGGCGGCTCTCGGCGTGGCGGCCACGCTCCTCGGCAAGGTGTTCACGATGCCGTCGGCCGCCCCGGTGGCGGCGTACGTGGACAACCTCGAGCTCGGCCACAACTCCCAGCAGATCAGGGCCAAGCTCGCACACACACGAGGCCTGCTGCACAACGCCCAGGCCCAGGTGAGCCACAACCCTGGACTACAGGAGCTGCTGGCGGCGCTGAGCAGGAACGCAGACCAGGCGAAGAACCTGCTGGATGAGCTCCACTACTTCCAGATCCATGACAAGCTCCATGGCACCACCTACGCCAACACCCAAGAGGCCGGGCCGGATCTGAAGGGCGTTGTCCGCCATCAAGCTCTGCACGCCGGTAGTGCTCTTCGGCACACCCTGGGCAGCTTGGTACAGTGCTTTTCTTGCTCGCCTACACCCAAGAGTGATGATGCCGTTGCACCACGCCGCGTCACCAACACCCTAGGCAGCTTGCTCCAGTGCTTTTCTTGCTCCTGTACACCCAAGAGCAAGAGGAATGGTGGTGATGATGCTGCTGCTGCTGTTACCGGCGTTGGTGGTGATGCTGCTGCTGCTGTTGCCGGCGTCAACAACTCCAACTCTGCTAGTGCTGATGATGGCAGTGATACGCTGCATTTTGACAGAGTGTTCATGTCCAGAGAAATCAAGTCCGTGTTAGAGGGCATGCAGTCCCACTGTGATTTGGTCTCCAATTTGCTCGCCACTATCCCAAGCAACAGCACGGCAGTCGTCGTCCCACATCGGCCTCGGACTGTTTCCATGACTTTTGAGGGAATTGTCAATCGGATCACGGACACTGGTGCCACACACACTGTTTCTGTTCTTCCTATAGTTGGTCCAGGGGGTATTGGAAAGACAACTTTCACCACTCATCTATACAATGATGCAAGGACTAAAAAGCACTTTGATGTCCAAGTCTGGGTATGTGTATCCACTGATTTTGATGTGCTTAAGCTCACCAGGGAGATCCTTGCCTGCATACCTGCCCCTGGAGAAGGAGGAAGCAGCGGTGTTGCAAATGAAACAACCAATTTAGATCATCTCCAGAGATCCATTCTGCGTTGTATCAAGTCCAAGAGGTTTCTGATTGTCTTGGATGATATATGGAAATGTGACAGCCAGGATCAGTGGAAAACCCTGCTAGCTCCCTTCACAAAGGGCGAAGCCAAAGGAAGCATGGTACTTGTCACAACTCGATTCCCAAAGGTAGCAGACATGATGGAAATAGTTGATCCACTAGAGCTGCGAGGTTTGGAGTCTAATGTCTTCTTCACATTCTTTGAAGCATGTATATTCGGTGAAGACGACAAGCCTGAGCATTACCAAGATGAGTTTGCTAGTATTGCATGAAAAAATGCAAACAAGCTAAAGGGTTCTCCGTTGGCAGCCAAAACAGTTGGCAGGCTATTACACAAGGACCTTTCTCAGAAACATTGGAATGGAGTTCTTGAAAAGCATCAGTGGCTAAAGCAACAAAATAATGATGATATCATGCAATCTTTAAAGATTAGTTATGATTATCTCCCATTTGATCTGAAGAAATGCTTTTCCTATTGTGGCCTTTTCCCTGAAGATCATAGGTTTACTTCTTCAGAAATCAATCATTTCTGGGTTGCAATTGGCATCATAGACTCTAATCACCAAGCCGATAGGAATTACTTGGAAGAACTAGTGGACAATGGTTTTCTCATGAAGGAATTCGATTGGGGTGATCGATCCTCCACTAGTAGAAAAAGGGTCAAATATGAGAAACATTAGTACCGGTTTGCATATGAGCCGGCACTAATGCGTCCATTAGTGCCGGTTCAAATGACTAGGCGGGAGGAGAACTTTAATACCGGTTCATTGCAAATCTTTAATACCGGTTCGTGCCACGAACCGGTACGAAAGATGCTGGCCGGGCACCAGCATTTTTAGTACCGGTTCGTGGCACGAACCGGTACTAAAGATTTTGTGGCAGGGGCTATTTTTAGTCCCACCTCGCTCCCCTAGCAAGAATTTGACCACCTTAAATATGTTACTTCTCAAACTATCACAAGCATTTGGTCTTCATTAAACTCTATGTGTAGGATCTGAGGGTGCAATAGGAGTCTTCGCCGGTTCTTAAATCGGTGGTAGATTCCTATTGACAATTTAGATTCTATACAAAAATATCATTGATGATCAATGTATTTTTTATGTACTTCTCTGTAGCAGTAGCGCGTTTTGGCTGAAAGGCGGTACTGATCAATGTATTTTTTCTGTATTACTTCTCAAACTATATAAAAAAGAACGAACTCTGAAAAAGCAGAAAAGAAAAAACTATATAAAAAACTACTTAAAAATAAATAGAAGAAAAATAAATAATGCAAGAAAGAAAAAAAATTATATAAAGCAAAAATATTCACAAAGAAACTAAATACAGCAAAAAAACTACTCAGAAATAAATAGAAGAAAAAAAATAAAGCAGAAAAGAAAAAACTATACAAAAAACTACTCAAAAATAAATAGAAGAAAAAAAATAATGCAGGAAAGAAAAAAAATTATATAAAGCAAAAATATTCAGAAAGAAACTAAATACAGCAAAAAAACTACTCAGAAATAAATAGAAGAAAAAAATAAAGCAGAAAAGAAAAAACTATATAAAAAAACTAGTCAAAAATAAATAGAAGAAAATAAACAATGCAGGAAAGAAAAAAATTATATAAAGCAAAAATATTCACAAAGAAACTAAATACAGCAAAAAAACTACTCAGAAATAAATAGAAGAAAAAATAAAGCAGAAAAGAAAAAAATATATATAAAAACTACTCAAAAATAAATAGAAGAAAATAAATAATGCAGGAAAGAAAAAAATTATATAAAGCAAAAATATTCACAAAGAAACTAAATACAGCAAAAAAAACTACTCAGAAATAAATAGAAGAAAAAAAAGCATAAAAGAAAAAAATATAAAAAAATTACTCAAAAATAAATAGAAGAAAAAAATAATGCAGAAAGAAAAAAAATATATAAAACAAAAATATTCACAAAAAAACTAAATACAACAAAAAAACTACTCAGAAATAGATAGAAGAAAAAAATAAAGCAGAAAAGAAAAAACTATATAAAAAAATTACTCAAAAATAAATAGAAGAAAATAAATAATGCAGGAACAAAAATTATATAAAAAATGTTGGGGCGCTGCCCGGTGGGTCTGCCAGACCTAGGGTGTGCAAATACAGGCCTAGAAGGGTCAGCAGGCTCATAGGGCAGCGCGCCCTAGCTAGTTAGGCCCAGAAGCCTGCTATATAGAGGAGTTCAAAAATGCAGCCGCGGCTGGGTTTATAAACCAGTGCGGCTGCCCTTCGCTCGGCGAGGTGGGACTAAAAATAGCGCATCGCGGCGTGGCAATGCATGGCCTTTAGTACCGATTGGTAGCTCCAACTGGTACTACTGGTTGTCCTTTAGTACCGGTTGGAGCCACCAACCGGTACTAAAGGCCCTCGTTTCCAGCCGCTTGGGCTGGCCAAAATTGGCCTTTAGTACCGGTTGGTGGCTCCAACCGGTACTAAAGGCTCCCCCTATATATACTACACGTACGAAAATCCAGTTATCGTCGCCACTTTGTTCCACTTCTCGCACGAGACATCGATCTAGCCGACGCCGCCGACGCTGCGCCACCGTCCCGTCGCCCCCGCCGCACGTCGTCAGCATCCCCGTCGCCCTCGCCGCCCCCGCCGCCCGTCGTCGTCGTCCCCGTTGTCGCCGCGCGCCCCCGCCGCCCGTCGTCAGCATCCCCGTCGCCCTCGCCGCCCCCGCCGCCCGTCGTCGTCGTCCCCGTTGTCGCCGCGCGCCCCCGCCACCCGTCGTCGTCGCTGCCCCCGCCGCCCGGCCGTCTCGTCGCCGTCCCCGCCGCCCGTCTCGTTGCCGTCCCCGGCCGCCACCCGTACGCTCCCGCTCCATACACACACGCATACACACATACACACACACACACTACACACCCACACACACATACACGCACACACGCATACACACATACACACACACTACACACACAGACATACACATACACACACATATTTTTTCACTTATTTTCTATTTTCTATTGTTTAGATGAATTAATTAATATAACTAGTTTATTTTTAGTAAATGTTTAGTTAAACTAGTTGAATTAATAGACTAGTTTATTTTTAGTAAATGCTTAGTTGAACTAATTGAATTAATATAACTAGTTTATTTTTAGTAAATGTTTAGTTGAATTAGTTGAATTAATAGAACTAGTTTATTTTTAGTAAATGCAGAGTTGAACTAATTGAATTCATATAACTAGTTTATTTTTAGTAATGTTTAGTTGAACTAGTTGAATTAATAGAACTAGTTTATGTTTAGTAAATGCTTAGTTGAACTAATTGAATTAATATAACTAATTTATTTTTAGTAAATGTTTAGTTGAACTAGTTGAATAAATAGAACTAGTTTATTTTTAGTAAATGTTTAGTTGAACTAGTTGAATAAATAGAACTAGTTTATTTTTAGTAAATGTTTAGTTGAACTAATTGAATTAATATAACTAGTTTATTTTTAGTAAATGCTTAGTTGAACTAATTGAATTAATATAACTAGTTTATTTTTAGTAAATGCTTAGTTGAACTAATTGAATTAATATAACTAGTTTATTTTTAGTAAATGCTTAGTTGAAATAATTGAATTAATATAACTAGTTTATGTTTAGTAAATGCTTAGTTGAACTAATTGAATTAATATAACTAGTTTTAGTAAATGTTTAGTTGAACCAGTTGAATTATAATAGAACTAGTTTATTTTTAGTAAGTGTTTAATGTTTCGCCTAATAGGAACATAGGAAATGTCGTCTGACGATGGAAAAAATTTCATTATGTGCGAATACTGTGAAGACCAGAGCGGCCAGTGCGACAGAAATTTCCTTGTTGATGATAGGCGATTCAGCATCAAGCTGGATGAGACCTTCGAATTCGATACAGTAAGTCACAACGACAAGTCTATTTTCGTAATTAAGCATGACTTATATATGCTTCATTTGCCTCACTTCTAATTTTTAATTTTCACTATTCTACTAGCGCATCCCCTGCCATGCAAGAATTTTTGTCTTGGATAAGATAGGTTTTAAGGATATGGAAACTATGGAGGTAAAGGGAGTTTACCTGAAAACTGAGCATGGTTATACTTTCAACGTCAAAGTATACAATGCACACACGTACACCTATTTTGAATGCAAAACTTGGCAAGCACTATGCAAGGCTTATGCATTTGAGCCTGGTATGGTTATTACCTCTGATATTCGTCCGGAAGATGATATTGAAGGTAATAGAGACATATGGGTCGATGTGCAGACGCCTCCAGTTCTACCATTATGTGAGTTCTTTTAAACTATATTTTTGTTTTTGATATTGCTTATTCAAAAATAATTAACAACTAATTTCTATTGAAAGCTTATTTCCATTCAAGCAAACATGTCCGGCACTTGGTGGACATGACCTACTACTGTCCCGGAGCTGAACTAAACTGCGAGGAGATAAGTCATTATGTTTCATGGCTTGAGGATCTTCATACTGTGAAGACAAATTTTCTTCCTGCACTTAGAAATGTTAGTACTCAAAACGTGCGACCAATAGTGATGGTATTGAACTACGGTCACATCTATTTAGGAATGATGGTAATATTTTTACTATTTGTCCTCAGTGCATCTTTTGCATACATAATTTTTTTTCTAACTTTCATTGCTAAGTATATTAATTTTAATTAAGTACTATACAATGTTCTTCAACAGGGACTCCCGATGACAGTTGTGCCTCAGGGGATCGAGACTAAAGGTCGCATGTCAATTGTTAGCTTACGACCAAGATATCCTGCATTGCACATGAATGCATTCAGGATTTCTAGAAGCGATGAATGCGTAATAGTGAAAGATTGGAGGAAAATTGTTAATGATCGCAGAGAAGTATTAGGGGCAGCAATGAGAAGCGCAGCCCATGATTAGGAGACATGTTCATCTGCATGCTTCAGTATGATGAATCAGGAGAGCTATACATGTTCTATGCTATTTTACCAGAGAGAGAGAGTAGCTAGCAGGAGTGATTTAGCTAGTTCATGCTGCTCTTAGTACTTGTCCTTGCATGTCCGTGTTCTTCGTTCTGAACTTAATCTCAAATAGTGATTTGCTTTTGTGGTGTTATATATATATATATGAATGCTTATAATATCATGACAATAATGTTGAACTCGATGATATTTTTGCTTCTGGTACAAGTGAATGTTTCTTCTTTAAGCTACCTGTTGGTGGTGATTAGATAGCGGTAATGACTATGATGATTAAATAGTGATAATGACGACTACGATGATTTTTAGCTAGCTAGCTAGCTAGAGTATACATATACTCATGTTGATGATATGATGCAAGAGTTTTTATATTAATATGATGATGATGATGAGTTATTATATCATTTAATTAAAGAAATCACAGATTAGTTTCAGCTGGATGGATCCTACCTAAGTGATCAAGTATTTATATGCCATATCCATATATATTATACTTGATCACCTAATTAGGTGATCAAGTATAATATCGATATGGCATATACTTGATCACTTATAGCTAGCCAGATCCTTAATTCGAAACTAATCCGCGGTACTTTCACCTAATGATTTAACAACTCATTATAATGTAAAACAATCACTAAATTAAATTGAAAACACAAAACTAAAGGGAAAAATCAAAAAATAAACACCCAAACATTTAGTACCGGTTGGTGTTATCAACCGGTAGTAAAGCCCTACGCGCACCCGGGCCTGGTTCGTGCCACGTGTTTGCCCTTTAGCGCCGGTTCGTGACGAACCGGTACTAAGGGGGGGACCTTTAGTCCCCACTCTTTAGTGCCGGTTGGCGAACCGGCACTAAAGGCCGTCACGAACCGGCACTAAAGGCCGATTCTGCACTAGTGCTCCTATGTAATGCATGAGCTATCTAAGAGTGTTTCTGCACAGGAATGCCTCAATATAAGTGGCTTATATTTCAGAGCTGATGCCATCCCACAATCTGTTCGACACTTAACTATCAATATAGAAGACAGATATGATGCAAATTTTGAGCAAGAAATGTGTAAACTAAGGGAGAGGATAGACATTGCTAATCTGCGGAGTTTGATGATTTTTTGAGGAGGATATGAAGAAAGAATCACCAAGATTTTGAAAGATAGCTTCAAGGAAATAAATAGTCTGCGCGTCCTATTTGTAGTCGTGAAGTCTCCACAATCTTTTCCATATAGGTTTTCAAAACTTATCCACCTCCAGTACCTCAAAATTACTTCATCTTACACCTATAGTGACAGGGAAATGAGTTTGCCTAGTACACTATCAAGATTTTATCACTTGAAATTCTTGGACCTAAATGATTGGCATGGTAGTTCTGATTTGCCTGAAGACTTTAGCCACCTTGAGAATTTACATGATTTCCATGCTAAAAGTGAACTCCACTTCAATATTCGTAATGTCGGAAAGATGAACCATCTGCAGAAACTAAAAGAATTCCATGTCAGGAAAGGGAGCATGGGATATGAACTGACAGAACTCGGTGCATTGACAGAGCTTGAAGGAGGTCTGATTTTACAAGGTCTTGAACACGTGGCAACCAAGGAGGAAGCTACTGCAGCCAAGCTGATGTTGAAAAGGAATCTGAAGGAGCTGGAATTAGTCTGGGATAGAGATAGACCAACTACAGATGCTGATATCCTTGATGCGCTTCAACCACACTCTAATCTTAGAGTACTTACAATTAAAAATCATGGTGGTACCGTTGGTCCTAGCTGGTTGTGTCTTGACATCTTGTTAATAAGTTTAGAGAGACTCACTGTTGAAGGCATATCTTGGAGCACCCTCCCACATTTTGCGAAGCTACTAAATCTCAAGCAACTCAAATTGGAGAGAATTTCTGGAATGCATCAGTTTGGGGCTCGATGTTGTGGCTCTCCAGGCAAATGTTTTATGCGCTTGAAGACAGTAGAGTTTTGTGAGATGCCAGAACTAGCTGAATGGGTTGTGGAACCTAATTGCCATTCCTTTCCAAGTCTTGAAACAATCGAATGCATCACCTGTCCCAATCTCTGTGTGATGCCCTTCTCCGAGGTATCACGCACCAATTTGAGGAGACTTTTTGTTTCTGGGTGCCCCAAGATGTTTCTGGGTGCCCCAAGATGCGCTTCGGTCCCGAGGGTTCTCCGCGGATTCTCTCCGTGGAAGTCTTTCGGTCTTCTCCCATGGATGGTGGTAATGTCCTTGTTCTTCGTTCTTTGTTCTAGGTTTTCTTCGTGTTCTAGGGCATTACCTTATCCTCCTAGTGTTGTGGTTGTTCTTTGGTTGGGAGAGACCATCGTTCTTCTTGTGTCTGTGCAGTACATAGAACTCCGAATATTGCTTGAGTGATTTGCATGTCTTGAACAGATCTAACTACCCTGGTAGTGCCACTGTCAGCGGTTCTACCACCCAGACGGGCGGTACAACCGGTGGGGCGGTTCTACCGGTTGGGGATCCGGTTCAACCGGTAGATATGAACCACAACACTGTTCTGGTTTCTTTGTGTTGCATTTTTCGTGTGCTTTCCTCTCATTCCTGTTGGTTTCGTGTGTCCCCTTCGTGTTTGTGTTCAGGTGGCTCCAGTTCTCGCCCTGCTCCTCGCAAGACCAAGAAGAGGGTTCGACGGGCTCCGCGCCTGGATGACTCTGAAGATGAAGTTGTGATCCCCACCAAGCCCACTCGCCGTGAAAAGTCTGCCGCTGTTAAACAACGTGTGATAATGCCACTCCACCGTTGGAAAGCCAAGGATTGGGAAGCCTTCCGCTCAAAGAATCCTTATGTGGTTCCCGTGGCTCCTCGTTGGACCACTATACAGTTTCGGAATGAGATGCAAGTACGAATTGTTCATGAACTCTTTGAGCACAACAAGAACAGATATGCCAAGCAGTGGACCATCGATCTTGATCATTGGCGGAACAACCTGGAGTATTTTGGTGAGGCTTTGGCTCTCTATGAGTAGTTTGATCTTGTCAAGCTCATGTCCGTTAACTGTGACTTTGATGTTCAACTCATCCATCAATTCTATGCCACCGTTCACTTTGGAGAAGATGACGCGCGCACCCTCACTTTCATGTGTCGTGATGAGCTCTTTCAAGTTCCCTGGAGAACCTTCTGCAATGCTATTGGGTATGATGATACCGGTCTGGAAGGAAGGGGTGGCATTCGCCCCCATGATCATCCTGACCCCATGCCCAAGGAGAAGCTTGCCCCTCTGTACATTCGGGGCCGTGGTATTATTGGTGAATCTAAGGATTTGGTGAAGGTCTATGACATCATGCATCGTGTTTTTCGGAATGTGCTTCTGCCCAAAGTGGGGAATCAAGATGAAATCCATGGCTATCTTGTTGACTTGATGGTTGCTATGAAGACCAAGGTTGGATCTGGGGAGACGTTTGATGTGTCCAACTGGCTGTGGCACGAGATGTACAACATGGTCATCTACAGGAAGGTCCCCATTTATGCTCCTTTTGTCATGTGCTTTCTGAACTCAGTGTGGGGAGTTCGCCGTCCTGGAGAGCCCCTCACCTCTCCTGACAATCTTACCAATCATGAAGTCAAGCTCCTTAAGAAGAAGAAGCACGTCGGGCGACGTTTCCCGGCTAATGCTCCTGAGGATGTCTATGCCACGTCTGATGATGAGGATTTTGAGTTGGAACCAGGGGCCAAGCCCTCGTGGGTGGACAAGCTCGCTGCCAAGGTAAAGAAGACCTTCTACCTCCAGTCTGACATCCAGAAGAGGATGTATGAGGCACATGTCAATGAGAAGCTTGCGCGGCGTCGCCAAATTGCTTTGATGAGGCACCTAAGCATGTCAGTTCAGAGTGGCTCTAAGAAGTGCATCACACCGGAGGAGCGTTGGTTATCCTCCCACAGCACCTGGACTGACGATGAAGCCCCCCTCAGCCCTCCACCACCGCTACTGCTGCTGATGATATCATGGAGGACTCAGATCGGGACGATGATGAAGTTTCTGATGATGGTGAAGATTCTGACAATGATGAAGACCCTGATGCTACCGAGGAGTCAGAGGAGGACGACTGAGCCTGGGGCGATAGCTTCGCTCTCTTCCTTTTTGGTGTCCTGATGCCAAAGGGGCAGAGAGTGTGATAGGACTCGGGAGTTGCATGGGTGGTTGCGTAGTGTGTGTCTCGCTTTGAACTTGTCTGTTGTCTCCAGTTGAACTTTGGTCGTTATCGTTTGTTTTGTGTGGTTTTTGTGCCACTCCTGCTATCTCTTCGTTATGCTTGTTGGTCTTAATGGGTAGTATTGCTCTTGTTTCTTTGTGTTGGCTACCTTCATGTTATATTCTTTATATGTCTAGCCTATAGAATCTAGGGGGAGTCTCGACCTGGGGCTCACATCTAGGGGGAGCTCCGTCTAGATTCTATAGTCTTCTATCTTATATCGTGTTGTTGTCATCATCCACCAAAAAGGGGGAGATTGTAAGGGCATTTCCCTATCTTATGTTTTGTATGATGATGACAACCATTTGTTGGTCTAATCCTGTGCTAATTATTTCAGGTTCTCAATGATTAGGCTTTCATCGGTTAGTGGTTCTCTCTCGAAGGAATCATTTGAAGACGGGATCCTCTATGCTTTTATCTCTCTGGTCGTAGGGATCCCGTACACTCTAGAGGGAATCCTCTGTGGATAGAATAGGGGAGTCCATTCTCGTTCACATCCTTTCCTCCTTTTCTAGTCGAGAGAGTGCCTCCCTCCTCATCTATTCCTTGTTGTGTGCTCCCAGCGGTTGTACCGCTCGTCCGAGCGGTTGTACCGCTGGATCTTGACGCTCCTCTGCTGCTGTCGAGCGGTGGTACCACTGCCTCCGGGCGGTGGTACTGCCATCTGACTCTGCATAGTCCAGCAGCGGTTGTTCCGGCCATGTACCGCCCATGTACCGGTCAGGGTTCTGTCCTGATGCGGTGCCTGGGCGGTGGTGGCCCGGTTGGTCCGGTTGATCCTTTTCAACCGGTACAACCGGAGGTTCGAGCGGTTCTTCCGCTCGTTCCTTAGCCGCTCAAGTGATCAAGACCAGGCGGTTGCACCGGCCCTGCACCGCCCAACTACCGCCCTCAAGGGTGACTCCGTTCTGTTTAGGTGCGGTAGTTGTGCGGTAGCTGGGCGGTTGGTCCGGTTATTTGCTAATGACCGGTACTACTGCCCGATGGCCCGGTTGTACCGCTTGGTAGGGTTCTGCAGTTGCATCGTGAGTCCCGGTTGTACCGGGACAAGGAGCGGTTGTACCGCTGCAGTACTGAAAACACAGTAACGGTTGGATTTTAGTGGGTTGCTATATAAGGTGGTTCCTCCACCTACCACGCCCTATCTCTTACCTCTCTCACTCCACCATTGATGCTCTCAAGCTCTCTTGCCCGATCTCTCTCTCTAGCCACTCAAACTTGTTGATGTGCTAGGGTTTGAAGGAGGAGACCTAGATCTACACTTCCACCAAAGGATATTTACTTCCCCCATACTTTCTTGTGTGGATTTCGTTACTCTTGGTGCTTGAGCACCCTAGACGGTTGAGGTCACCTCGAGGCCATATTCCATTGTGGTGAAGCTTCGTGGTTTCGTTGGGAGCCTCCGATTGTTGTGGAGATTGCCCCAACCTTGTTTGTAAATGTCCGGTTGCGGCCTTCAAGGGCTCCAATAGTGGAATCACGGCATCTCGCATTGTGTGAGGGCGTGAGGAGATTACGGTGGCCCTAGTGGCTTCTTGGGGAGCATTGTGCCTCCACACCGCTCCATCGGAGACGTACTTCCCCTTAAAAGGAAGGAACTTCGGTAACACATCCTCGTCTGCACCGGCTTCACTCTTGGTTATTTCGTGCCTTTACTTTTGCAAGCCTACTTGTTGTTACATCCTTGCTTGCGTGTGTGCTAGCTGTTATTGCATCATATAGGTTGCTCACCTAGTTGCACATCTAGACAACCTATTTTGTTGCAAAGTTTAATTTGGTAAAGAAAAGCTTAAAAATTGTTAGTTGCCTATTCACCCCCCCTCTAGTCAACCATATCGATCCTTTCACTCGGAATGAGGCATTATGCTACCCTGCCAAGTCTAGCTCCGACATCATCTGTATACCACTCTCCTTCCGAATCCAACAAAATAATGTGGAATAGGGTACTGCAAGTCTACCCTCATCTGAGCAGTATCCGGTCAAATCCACTTCACTTGCACATGTAGGCTACATGGCACGGATCATGCTCCATGCCGCCCGATGATGAGTAACACCCTAAGGTGTGAAGAAGTTAGTCTTGAAATCATATCATACCTCCTATTCTTTGGCGAATGCACCATGGTAAAAAAAATATCAAATGGCATAATGCGGGCAAGGCTATCCAGCTATCGCCAACACCAAGGGTGTTCGTGGCAGGGTGGCATCACGACATCATACAATGTCATCCGCTGCTCCTTTATCACAACCAATGTTTCCACCACACCCTCCTATATGGTCATGACATCTTGTAGGCAGTTTGATGTTCTCGAAAGTGTCCCTGGTGAGTATGGTCGTCGTTGGCCGTCAAGTTGCCCCAAGGAGACTTGATAATAAAATCTATGGTGAGCACAAGGAAATTATGTATTTCGTTCACGGCACGGTAAATGATACAGAGGAAGTTGCATGGTTGTGTCTTGAATAGGATGAGGCACAAGTCAAGAGAAGAGAATGTATCCTTGGGACATAATTTTACTTTATCGATTGTTGTTTTGCTCAAGATAGGCTCTTCTGCATATGTAGGAAAGGCCTCTTTGCAAGTGCACCATGAAGATATCGGTAAATAGGAAAATCTTCAATCCAAATTATATGGAAAAATGTGACCATGAGAAAACCGAGTATACCCTCAATCCCAAGGATTCCCATAGACCTTGCAATATGGGAGTCCTATGGGATGTAGGTCACCGACTCACAATATGAGGTTAGTTCATGTCCCTAGATGGCCTAAGGTAACTCCATTTTTGTGGCGAAATCATCGCATATGGAATTACACATATGCCATTTGCTACATAACGGGATACCATGGCATACCTCTCCGAGAATCACCATCGATCTATTGTGTAGAAGGTCCCACTCAGACTTCTATGAAGATGCGCTGAATTGTGTGATGGCTAAACTCACAAAATACATGTGACCCTGGTGGTCAATTATTACCAGTGTTAAACCTTGAGAGTTTGTTATTTTAAGCCTTCAGAAAGTACCTAATAGCTCTTTAATGTTCAGACACAATGATGATTCTAATTACACATCAGAACTATGTTTGTAGTTGGTTGAACAACACAAAGAAATATCGGTTAACATCTCAAATCAAACCGTTATAAGGATTTGGACCAAATGACCATCTACAAGTAAGGTGTCAGAAAGAGTTCCCATGTTATTGGAAAATAATGAAAAATGTTGGAACTAACAATAGCAGCCGCAAGTAGAAACATGGTGATGGCAATTTTTGAGTCGCGACAATGGTCGCAGACTGCATAGAAGGTCATAGATAAATTCCAAAAGGGCAATGTTACATCAGCGAGAACAAGTCACAGGAGAGGGAAGATATTGGAATTGGGCCATGCTCGATCTAATTAGGATGGGCCATAGGGAAGAAAGAAATAGAAATGATCATTGCAGTTGGACAAATAAGGAAGGGTTGTGACAGATCAAGAAATTACTGGCTAAAGGAGACAAGAAAGTTGAAAAGATTTGTGTGGCTCTGGATGAAGTTGAAGAGAAAGAAAAGAACTCGATGAAGTAACAAATAACCATGGACTTGACAAACTAAAAGATCCTTTAGAGATCTATCTAAAGAATGCGTAGCAAGGTCGAGGGGTCAAGGCTGACGATATTGAATCTGAAGAAAGAAAGCTAAGAGTTGTGTCCACTGATCTTGAGCAATGATGTGATGATAAATACATAAGAGGCACCGGAATAGATTGCCATGGCGATAGAGGTTAGGAACGGATGCTAGCAGAAAGACGCGGTACATGTTTGTGTGATGTCCCATACATTGTAGTGCATGGGAGGTTAGGGATACTATTTGCAGTGTTGTGGCTCACAACAAATTCTAATCATAACTACAACGTAGACACAATTCAATCTTGTACAAGATTTCTGGATTATGTGAATACAAAAGAACTAGTTCTATGGGTAGGTGGCGCTAGAGGTACACAATGTATTCATACATCGACCATGTCAGCACTCTGCCCACCCTCCTTTTGTTTCTCTTACCATACATCAGTAAGCCTATGCCATCATTGACATTTGGTAGTGTCAACACTAACTACTGCTATCGGTGGCAATTCTTCCTACTATAGCTTGATCCACAGGCCTGGCAAACATGTCGAAACCATTCTTCCTCATGGGCGGCGCCACTGGTGGAGAGCCGCGATGAAGACCAATTGTGGTGCTGATGTTGGAACAACCGTCGACCATGAGTTTCCTTATCAAGTAAAATCTTTACACGATGATGAAGAAAACACTGTAATGGTGGAGGAAGGTTTGTCAAGAAGAGTGGTGCTACAAGCATGCGACCACAAGTCACTATACTTGATCTCTCTCCATGACGAGCCTTTCATAGAAGTTGTATGCATCATCTTGTGCTCACATGTCCCTTGTACATGAGATTGACGTGATGAAACCCTAGCCGTTGGACGAATCGTCCACCATTTCAATCTCCGCCAATTTCCCTCGCCTTCGACAACCGATTTAGCCTTAGGATGTAAGGATCAATATCTCGCTAGGAGTTTAGGTGCCTTCTTTGTTAGGCTTGTGTTTTGTGGTGATGGCCCCATGGTGGTCTCCCAACTCCATCCTCGCCCTAGTGTGACCATCAGGATCTACGTCATAGAGCTAGTGATTCTCATTGCTCATTAATTTGGGCTCTGCGCCTTCTCTACTGGTTGTACGTCCGAGCAGCAGTTTGGTAGCCTTCCTTACAAGGGATTTTTGGTCATATTAGGTTCTCACCACTTGAGCTAGCCAACTCATGTGTCTGTTCAAAACCTATAAGGTTTTGGTCACCGAAGACATTGGGGAAACATTAGACATTATACCGAAAGGACATTGATGTAACTTTCAATTTTATCATGGATCTTCTTGTTGGTGGCATTCCAGTTGTTGTGGTCCATTGTATTATCGTTACTCAATCAATAAAGCTAGCTCATTGTTCTGAATCCCCTTCTACCATTTCCTCCAGATTAATTTCCATCCGCAGCTCAGCAGCCCGACACCTTCGTCGCCGATGCTTCATTTCCTTCTACTCTACTACTAGTGATCCATTCTCCAATTAATGACACCAATCTGAATCATCTTCTCTTGTAAACCCGGAAGATTCATTAATTTACTGGAACATACTATTCACAGAAAATATGAACTTTTGGGGAGGTCAAGCATACTATTTCTTCTAATCTAACTTGTCCAAAAATAAATTTTTTCACTAATGTACACAAACCTGGCGGGCTGGCCCCTACAGCCATACACTAAGCTCCGCCAGTGTGAATGAGAACCCACAAAAGAGTTCATGACTCACATTAAAGAGAACTAGTTCAAATTTCCATACTAGAATTTTGGATAAAGAAAATGCCAGACAACTGTCAGGCAACAATGCAAGAGAAACCAATAAGATAACTTCACAATGAAAGAAAACAAAAACAGCTATAAATTTGTCTACTACAGATTGCAAGTCATGGTGATTTTAAAATTCCCTAGGGCTGAACTGCACGTACCTGTCAAGACCCAAACATAGCACCACAACTAGAACAAAATAAAATTATCATTGCGCATGCCCTCACTGCTGTGAAAGGGTGACAACATTAAATTAGCTGCAATATTTCATATACCCTGTTCTTTGTAGTAAATCAGGGAGAAACATGTAACAACCACGAATGACTAGAGTGTAATACCTAATTTTAGTAGCCACTAAAAGAAGATGCAACACGTACCATGCCGCACTAATTCTTTAGAAAGCCACTGCTACCAGTTGCTAATTATAGCATTTATTTTAAACCAAGTCATTTAGGTCTCACTGTTCAGCAGTCAAACAAAACAGAAAAATCCAAAGAACATACCAGATTCATATGCTATGTTGATAGCAGTGCATCTGTGCAATCATAAGAAGTAGCAAACCAAACATCATGTCACGTTCTCGATTGGACTCACCATTAGTATTACTGGCGTTTACGACAATCTACATGCTTCTTAGAGCTAGTATATATAAAATTCGCTAATCAAAATAAAATCTAAAATCATAAGGAGATTATTAAGAGGGGGCTGAGATAACTCTGGTGATGTCTCAACTCAAAAATTCTTATTTTCTACTCGATTAAATTTAGCTCTACCACTATCAAACTCATCAATCAGTATATTGATATCATCTGGGTGAACTTTGTAGCTATAGCAAATAATGCCATAAATCATCTCTCATCTCCCAAAACTAAAAGACACCTCTAATTTTTTTTCTTGGGGCCTGTCTAGTTATTGCACATCTAAATGACTCAACCAAACATAAAAAAAAAAAGGAAAAAGAAGATAGGCACATGAATCTCCGCAAAAATCAATGACATAGGACTTATAGATGTGCAACACTTAGGACACATCTAGATGTGCTTTAACAAAATCAAGGAAAACAAGAAAGACACATCTAATTTGTAAATTGATCAATTGTCTTGCGTCATATGCCAGCCCGTTAATTAAATTATAGGTCATACTTACAAACTAGAAGAAAAATAACTGCGCGGTATACCTTTAGGCTCGATTGCTGGAGGAATAAATCAAGTGATCGCCGGGCTCGTGTACTCGATGATGATGGCATGTTGCATCGATCGGTACCGCGGCAGGAAAATCTACACGGGCTGAGACGGCGGGACTCGCTATCATGGCGCCGCGGCGGTGGCGTCTGGCGATCTACCACAGGCCGCAGCGGCGGGCGCAGAACGATCTGAACAGGAGTTTTTTTTTTTTTGAGAAAGAACTGGAGATGGCTAGTCAACTCACGGTGCTGACCTAAACATTAAACATGGGCTGTTCTAAAAAAAAGCATTAAAATGGGCTTGTTTTGGGCTTGGGTATTCAGCGGAACCTGGTTAACTTTGGGCTTCTACGGATAGTACAGTAGTATATACTTATCCCTCAGTACCTCCCTCAAAAAAAATGTATCCCTGAAAAAAAAACGTAGTATATACTTCTTCAGTATATATACCAGTGCAATAATTCCTCAAAAAGAAAAACCCAGTGCAATAAATCAAATTAGTGCCACAACTAGAACAAAATAGAATTATCATTTTGCATGCCCTCATTGCCGTGAAAGGGTGACAGCAGCAACTTAGCTGCAGTATCTCATGCATATAACCTGTTCTTTGTAGTAAATCACGAATTACTACTAATGAAATAACTGAACATGCAAAAACCACGAATTACTGAACACTATGCACTCTTACTACTAATGCTTTAGAAAGCCACTGCTACCAGATGCTAAGTATAGCATTTGTTTTAAACCAAGTCATTTAGGCCACACGGTTATTAACATAACAGTCAAGCAAAGCAGAAAAATCCAAAGATCAGGTTCATATGCTGTGTTATTAACAGTCAAGCAAGTGCATCTGTGTAATTAATCGTAACAAGTAGCAAACCAAACATCAGCGATCGATATAATTAACCTTCTGATCAAAAGTACTCTCCCTCCGTCAAGTAATTCCAGACGGCATGAACAACAATCTACGTACGTACTTCTTAGAGCTATGTATAAAAGTCGCTGAACAAAAAAAGATGTAAAACCATAAGGAATTGATCAAGAGGGAGCTGACATAATGCCTGGAGATGTCGAGCGGCACGGGTCCTGTCGCACACTCTGGGCACATCCACCCCTCGTTCACGCCCACCGGAGGCCGCCGCGCGACGTGGACGCAGGCTTGGTGGAACCCACGTTCGCAGGCGTCGCAGATGACGGTGGATCCCGGCAGCTCGGGGAGGCCGCAGGACGCGCACGGGTTCCCGCCCCACCCCGCTACTCCTCGGTGCTGCACCGGCGCTGGAGGTAGCCCCTCTGCCGACGAACCTGCCGTCGCGGCCGCAATGGCCGACCTCCACCACATTTCCCCACGGTGGTGCGCCAGCGGTATCTCGCCGGCTTGGTGCGCGAGCAGCAGCTGAGTCTGCACGTTGGCGGGAGGCGGGAGCTGGGGTGGCCGTGGCGGCGGCAGCGGAGGAGCAAAAGGGGGCGACTGGAGAACAGGCGGCGGCAGCGGCGGAGGAGCAAAAGCGGGTGACCGGCGAACCAGCGGTCGCAGCGGCGGAGGAGCAAAAGCGGGCGACTGGAGAACCGGCGGTGGCGGCACCTCCAGCGATGAACCAGCGGTCGCGGGCGCACTGGCCGTAGCAGCAGCTAACCTCCAGGATTCCGCACGGTGGTACGCCAGCGCTAGCTCGCGGGCATGGTGCGGCAGCAGCAGGTGGGCCTGCACGTTAGCGGGTGGCGGCGGCGGAGGAGGAGGAGCAACGGGGGCAGCGAACTCATGCGGGAACGACGGCGGTGGCGGCTCGTTGAGGTCGATGTCGTGACGTGGTGGGCGATCCATGGCGAACAGGAGATCAGGGTCGCGCTCAAGCTCAGGCTAGGATTCGATTCCGGGCATAGCAATGGGGAGGAGGAGGTTAGAGAGAGAGAGAGAGAGCGTGCAAGGTAAAGCAGAAGCGCACGAGGGAAGCGGGGCTGGGATTCCGGGAAGAAGAAACGGACGGGCTGACGGAACACGTGGACGAGGGGCCGGGGACGCGTAGGTGGAGATAGGCTGTCAGTGAGCAATGCCGTGCCTAGGGAGATGGTCCCGGTGGCGCAGAGCGCGTAACGCGAGCTCTTTCGCCTGTGGAGCAGTGCTCTACCATCGGTTGGTGTTGACTGCGTCTACCGTTGGTTGTACACAGAGACAAAACACGTTAAATGTACTGATAAGACATGCAAAAGCAGCTTTTAATTGCATGCTTTGTTGAAATACTACGAGATATACATCGTAATCATTCATTAATGTCTTTATTTAATAGCATCTAGTATATTGCTATTATATATAGAAAAATCTTGTATTAGTCCGGTGCTTTGCTGGAATACAAGAAATTTATTAAAATCGTTCATTAATGTCTTCTTATTATACGAAATATATAGAAACCATTTATTAACATATACATTGGAAAATATTGTATTATAATTGTGTGCTCTGCTGGAATACGAGAAATATACTATTGAAATTAGTCATAAATATATATATTGAAATGGACGAACGACTGGCTGGGGACGCGTAGGTGGAGATTGGCTGCTAGTGAGCAATGCCGTGCCTGGGGAGATGGGATGCGGTGGTGCGCAGCACGCGACATGAGCTCTTTTGGCCTGCGGAGCGGTGCTCTACTGTCGGTTGGTGCTGGCTGCATATACCGTCGGTTGTGCACAGAGACAAAACACGTTCAGTGTACTGGGTGGTAGCGTATGCAAAAGTATCTTTCAGTTGCGTACTTTGCTGGAACACGAGATATACACCGAAATCGATCATTAATGTCCTCATTTATTAGCATTTATCTCACTAGTATATATATAGAAAAATCTTGTATTAGTTCTGTGCTTTGCTGGAAAACAAGATATATATTGAAATCGTTCATTAATGTCACCCTATTATAAAAAAATATATAGAAACCATTTATTAACATATATCTTGGAAAATATTGAATTAATGTGATCACATATCTGTAGTCCTAATGATTTTTAGTAGTGCCTTTTTATTTGCGACTTGAATTAGAGTATATCAAAGCTATAAATAAGAAATATAAAACAATGATGGATATTGTTTACCTTAGTAGTGGCTTGCAGATTTTCTAAAAAGAAATTTTATGAAGATAAGGAGATGTCAACTTACTTTGGTGTTGTATATGTTGGCCTTCGTTGGGTTTGGCTGTTGGTTTACACACTGCCAAAAGAGGTTCAGTTATACATCGAAATACCACGAGATATACATCGAAATCATTGGGTTTGATTGTTATAGTCGTGACTTTTTATTTGCGACTTGAATTAGAGTATATCAAAGCTATAAAATAGGAGATATAAAACAAGGATGAATATTGTTTACCTTAGTAGTGGCTTGCAGATTTTCTAAAAAGCCATTTTATGAAGATAAGGATTGATGTCACCTTACTTTGGTATTGTATATGTTGGCCTTCATTGGGTTTGGCTGTTGGTTTACAGACCGCCCAAAAGAGGTTCAGTGCACATGTGTGAGTTTCACTAAGCAAACCCTTTTTCGCTCATAAACGAGGACCAAATATTAAGGTATTTATTGAATGGATTTTTACATTTCCGCCCTTAGTCGGTTCTCATCATATGATTTTGCCCCTACTTTCAAAGGGTGCTCAGTTTTGCCCTAAACAACATGACATATACTGTCACAGTGAAACATATTTGACAAGATGGAAATTAAACATAAGGGCATTTGTATAACCAAACACAATTGCTCTGGGGCAAAACTGAACATAGTTTAAAACTAAGGGCGAAACTATCCAACAAGGCAGGTATGTGAAAATCTCTTTATTTACATGTCTTGTGTACGACGTAAAATTGCACCAATAAAACTCTAAAGGTGGAGATATTTATGACTTGTTATAGTAACCGGTAATTAATATTGTAGTGATGATATGTTAGCAGTGACCAGCTGGTGTGTTTACAAATTATAAAAGTTTCATTTCATTGTTGTTATGGTAATTTATCTAAAAAATGTTCAAAGGTTAATGTGATTATTTTTGCAGAATCGATGAAATTTTGATAATTATTATTGCTATAATTGTAAATTTATTTTCATCCTAGTTTAGAGAATATCTTGGCCATAAATATTGAATAATAACCAAGTATAGAAAACATTTAGGTATGGTATGAAGAATTTTGATAAAAAAATTCAAAGGATTTTTTTTTAGAAAATTTGATCATGAATGAGGCAAAATGTAAAATGTATCGATATGGGTTTATCTTTGTTGTCAAAGAGTGCTCGCTGTCCAATATCCAACAAGCTTGAGTTTGCTGAATTTAGAGTTCATTTGCAGAAGTTATGGCAGTTTTGGTGTTATTTGCATTCCTCATTTGTGCTTGGGCCTTTGGCAGAGCCCAAGCGGTAGCACCGCGTGGCTCCATAGTAGTACCGCTTAGGAGGTACTTCCGCTATGAGCTACCGCGGCTACCGCCGTTTGCTAAATTCCTTCTGTCTACTCTCTATTAGCTCATGGTAGTGGCATGGTAGTACCGCTTGTGCGGTACTTCCGCCTATTTCTACCGTTGCTACTTCCGCTTGTGTTCAAGGAGCGTGCAAGATTCCGTTGCCCATTTTTATCTCGAGGTAGTGGGACCATAGTTACATGGTAGTACCGCTTTGCGTGTGGTGCTGCTCCACTGCCGCTGGTCCCTCTGTATCAAGGGATAATACCGCTCACTGTAGCCAGTTGTACCGCTTCGACGGAATTACAGTTGTCGGTGTCAAAACCGGCAGACCTTGGGGTAGGGGGTCCCGAGCTGTGGATCTAGGGTCGAAGGGTAACAAGGGACGATGAACACAATGTTTACCCAGGTTCCGACCCTCTCGAAGAGGTAATACCCTACGTCCTGCTTGATTATATTGGATGTATGATGTGGTTTATAGAGTTGATCTACCTCGAGATCTATACGAGCTAAACCCTAAGGCAATGAGGTGATGAATGTAGCTCTGACCCTAATGACTACAACCCTCGGTTTATATAGACACCGATAGGGCTAGGGTTACCAGAGATAGATTACAACAAGAGGGAAAGAGATCTCGTCCATCCTTAACTTGGAGGGCACACCACGGCTTCATAGATCTCCGGTCATCATACGACTCCACCAGTCCAGCCCACGTATCATGGCCATCACCACCAGGACCCCTTAGTCCAGGACTCCCTCAGTAGCCCCCGAACTTGCCTCCAATGCCAAGGCTTGTATCCAGCATCCGCTCAGTATCCGTCTTGCGAGGTGCGTTCTTTAGTGTGCCTTGTTCGTATTCGGATCCAGGTGAAGTCCGGATTCTGGAATGATAGTCTTACTTAACACCGAAGGCAATAACAAAAAACATCGTCCAAGCACAAACTGTGCCTTTATCTGACAACTTTTTCTCTTTCGACGAAGAGTCGCTTTCGGCCATAACGCCAGGCAACTACTATTTCTTGAAGCGCGGCTCGAGGCTGACGCCACGTTTGACATGTCCCCTCAAGGTGGAGATCGTGTGCCACATTTCAGGGGATATGGTTAATGATTTTGATTCCCCTCCCCGCTCATAATGTTGCAGAGATATCGGGAAGTGGAGGATGCCACAGCATTGAAAAAGGAGTCCCCGACCAGTCAACAATCTATAAAGGGGGGAGCTACAACAGTAGGCATCCCACGCCCTCTTCCACCACCCGCACTCGTAGATCCTCAGAGCTCCAGTGGCCCCTTCCTTGATGTCACAACGAATCCTGCTTCCCCTCCTTTGATGGCCGGATCCGGCGCCAATGGGAAGTGGGAAGCCTCCTCCGTCACTGACAGGGACATTCTGAAGCTGAAGGGGGGTGGCTATTTTCTGGCCAATGTCGCTCATCGGGCCCCCAAAGAAGGCCAGGTCATCCCCACGCCCGAGCCGTGTGAAAGGGTAGTTTTCTCCCCCATTTCCTTAGGGGGCTTGGATTTCCCCTGCATCCCTTTGTGCGGGGGCTGATGTTCTTTTATGGGATGGCTTTTCACGATCTAGCCCCCAACTCCCTCCTCCACATCTCGACCTTCATCTTCCCCTGTGAAGCACTCCTCTGGGTCCAGCCACACTTTGATTTATGGCTAAAGGTGTTCAATGTCAAGACCAAGGTGGTCGGCTGCGAGCATGCGGACTGCGAAGGGGCCATGATTAGTAAGCTGACACAGATCCAGTGGCCGGTCGACCACTTTGTCGACACCGTCTCGATGTGACAGAAGGAGTGGTTTCATGTCACCGAGCCGAGAGAGGCAGCATGGGGAGTGGCCCCCTCATTCAGGTTTGGACCCCCTACCCGATTGGCCTCCTGGACCACCAAGAGCCCAGACTGGGGGTGTGTCATCGACACAAAAGTGCTGCAGAAGCGCGTCGACAGCATAATAGAGACCGGCGCGAAGCTAGTCGATGTGGTCCAGATCATGCTCCATCACCGTCTCCTCCCTTGCCAGGAGAGGACCAAGCCTATGTGGAACATGAGCCCGAGGATCCGGGCACCGTGCGACACCTCTATGACACGATTCCTGACAAGATATGGGGCCAATTATTCCAGCCCCAGAAGGAGTGGCCGATCGAGGGGAAGGATATCGTCCTTGACACCGCGAACCCCCCAAGGGAGGTGAGCAAAATTTTTCTTTGAGAAGTGTTTGGATATTCAGACCACGTTTTGATTCGGTCTAACCCTCGTATGTGGATTTTGCAGGGCTGGCTCGCCAAGGCCATGAATCCGCAACCCGGTGCCTCTGCCGGAAGGGCCCTGATCAGAGCAGCTGGAAAAGCTACTGGTCGTGTTGCCTTATAAGGCGCCCGCCAAGATGGGCAAGAAGAAAGAAGGGCCGGAGGCAAGGGAGGGCCTCCGCCGTAGGGTTCATCCGGGCAATCGGTTCGGAGATGCCGCAACCTCATCTGTGCAGGATGGGGCGAGGATGAGGATGAGGAGGATAGTGCCTCCTCGCACTACAAGAAGAGGGTGGCGTCCAAGGACGTCGAGGAGGTCCAACCTTCTCCAGCCCCGAACAGACGATGAGGCCCAATCTGGTTCTGTCCAATAGTTCGGACTCCGACAAGGAGTCCGAAGTGTTTGAGAAGGTTCCGAAGAAGGAACTAAGGGTCAAGCCCCCGGCCAATAGGTTGGCATTTTTAGCTATGTTTTTTTCAGTAATTTGCTTTAGTTGAAGGTTAACCCCTCCGAGTTGCAATGCCCCACATGAATGCCCCACCGAGTAGACTTCGGAGGGGACGTCTCCGCCCGCCGAACTGGTAGACAGTGGGTCTATGGCGCATTTTGCGCCTCCTTTGATCACCGAAGAGGTTGAGGAGGTGCGGTGCCAAAGGACTCCTCCCCCGAACATAGAGGGGGAGGCAAATACCATAATGGCCGAGGTTAACACCTTGGTCACCGAAGACCAGGAGGGATCGTCCCTCCTTGCCAACGAAGGAAAGGAGTCCGAACCATCCGGACCCCATCCATCGACGTCATAGGCTCCTCCTAGTAGGGAAGGGGTGGGGGGGCAATGCCAGAACCGAACACCTATACACGGGCGGCAGCTGGCTGGGCAGAAGTGTTGGAGAATTTGGTGAACAACTCGGCCATCATTGACGGACACCACACTCTTATGAGTGCGGTGATGCAGGGTGTTTGTCCCGTCCAATCCGGACTGAACGACGCTGTCCAAGGCCTTCTAACAGGCTTTGAGGTAAGTCAAGTAATACTCTTTCCTCATAATGCATTTGTAATTGGTAGTTCGGGTAAGCCGTGTACGTACCAGCCCCCGAGACTTTGCAAAGATTTTGAAGAGAACTGCAGAGGATCGAATTCGGTAGGCCGACTAATGATGATGATATTTCTGTGGCTAATGCAAGCATCTTCCATGGTCGCGGCTGTTAATGCCGCGACATTAGAGGAGATGGATCGGAATCTCAAGCTTCTTGATGAAGATCTTGACCTTGTTAACAAACGGCTTGATGAGGCGCAAGGTAAGCCCTGTGAGAAGATGTGTATTTTGCTTGACGCTGGATATTGATGATCCGGACTATATGCCAATCCTTTATCATGATGATCTTGCAGCTGCTTCCACCGAGGTCGAGGGCTTGAAGGAGGCCTTGAATAAAGTAGAGGTCGAGGCGGCCTCGAAGAAAGTGGCCACTGAGAAGGCGGTGTCCGAGATTGAGAAGGCCAAGCTTGTTGCTAGTCAGCACGAGGCTCGGGTGGACGAAGTCAAGTGGAGCTTCAGGATGCAGCCAAGAAGCTGGAGGACCTTGAGAAGGGGCAGGAGGAGCAATCCTCCCGGCTATCCAAGGTGGAGAAGGAGCTTCAGGAGGCGAGTGACGCGCGAGGTGTCCGGGAGGAGCTCTGCCAAGCCGCGCAAATTGCAAACAGTAAGAAACACTTACTGCAGAGTGTGTTCAGAGGCAACAGGTTCGCCCTACTGATGCTGGTCTGGCGCTCCACAGGCGTCTTTGGCGAACTTCTGAAGAATGCGGTGGCCGCAGCAAGGCACTATGCCACCCTCGAGGAGGACTCCATGCAACAGCTCATCTGGTCACAGTTTCTGGACTCTGAGTGCCCCGCTCTTCTAAGCGATCAAATGAAGCAGCTGATGGAGATGCATCAGATGTCGGAGCTGGCCATGAAGGACCTCTGTGTCAGCCTGTGGCCGGCCGAGCCCATCCAGACACCTACTTCGGCCTTGTGCAGAAGCTGCAGGAGGCGCCACTCCGGATTGACGCCGTTAAGTGGTCAGCGTGCCTTGAGGGGGCGAGCCTCGCGTTTGCGAAAACCATGGTGCACTGACCAAGGATTAATCCAATGGAAATGGCCACTGGTCCTCCGCCCACTGGGAAGGAGCATCGCTGCCCCTAGTAGTACTTGTATTAAGTTTGTATCAAGTGGGACTTATGCTTTACTAAATTTTGACTCCTGTGTGGCCGTGTGTTTATTCTGAAAGCTACCCGTCGTCGGCTTCAGCCCCCAAGTGAATATCACGAGGGGTGTTTCGTCCCCGCACTGTTACCCTTAGCAAACGTCTTGGTGCACGGAGGCGGTAGTGCGGGAGCGAAACCAGGTGATCAGACTATTCATTTTTACTGCTTTCACTTAGCCTTGCGAGCTTGATGGCGGGGACTAGGGAAGAGCCCCCGGTGTATTGTGATGTACATGGGGATCAAAACCTACCCTTTCCGACCACATGGTTTGTGTCAAGACAAACCCTTCGTGTGACACAGCGAAATCACCAACGATTTTTAGAGTCAAACCTTGTCATCAGATCACGGGCCCGTTCATTCTTACTATGACAGTGAATTTTCGGCTTTTTCCTCCTGAGGTACTTGATCGGGCAAATTGGAAGTACAATCGCAGGGGTTCTTCCTTTGCCCTGTTAGCCAAATGTGCGGAACATAAGAGGCAAGCACAGGAGCCGGGCAACCCAACTATTGACCAAAGAAATAGTTCGGAACAAATGTATCTAGTGTAATATACGAGACGCCGGGCACCTAGCGTCAAGCGGTGCTGGACTTGAAGATATTGAGTTGATGTATAAATCGAACTCTTGACTAGTTAATATATTTTCATGCCGGGCTGTTCGAAGAGTGAGGAGAGAATTGGAAAGGGAATAAGCAAGTCGCAGGATGCGGATATGCGAACACCATAAAGGGTATTTTTATTATTTCTCGTAAGCTCAGGACGTCTAACCATACAATTTGAACAGCAAAGGAGGTACTAAAAAAAGAAAGTTTACAGAGTAATGGTTGACGCAGGACCTTGATGCGTGAGTTGAAGCCTTCATTGTGCCCTGCTGTATGTCTGCACATTTGAAGGAAATATTCCCTAGAGGCAATAATAAAGTTATTATTTATTTCCTTATTTCATGATAAATGTTTATTATTCATGCTAGAATTGTATTAACCAGAAACTTAGTACATGTGTGAATACATAGACAAAACATAGTGTCCCTAGTATGCCTCTACTTCACTAGCTCGTTAATCAAAGATGGTTATGTTTCCTAACCATAGACATGTGTTTTCATTTGATGAACGGGATCACATCATTAGGAGAATGATGTGATGGACAGGACCCATCCGTTAGCTTAGAATTATGATCGTTACAGTTTCACTGCTACCGCTTTCTTCATGACTTATACGTGTTCCTCAGACTATGAGATTATGCTACCCCCGAATACCGGAGTAACACCTTGTGTGCTATCAAACGTCACAACGTAACTATGTGATTATAACGATGCTCTACATGTGTCTCCAAAGGTGTTTGTTGGGTTGGCATAGATTGAGATTAGGATTTGTCACTCCATGTTTGGAAGAGGTATCTCTGGGCCCTCTCGGTAATGCTCATCACTATAAGCATTGCAAGCATTGTGACTAATGAGTTAGTTGTGGGATGAAGTATTACAGAACGAGTAAAGAGGCTTTCCGGTAACGAGATTGAACTAGGTATGATGATACCGACGATCGAATCTCGGGCAAGTAACATACCGATGACAAAGGGAACAACGTATGTTGTTATGCGGTTTGACCGATAAAGATCTTTGTAAAATATGTAGGAGCCAATATAAGCATCCAGGTTCCGCTATTGGTTATTGACCGGAGATGTGTCTCAGTCATGTCTACATAGTTCTCGAACCTATAGGGTCCGCACGCTTAACATTCTATGATGATTTGTATTATGAGTTATGTGATTTGATGACTGAAGTTTGTTCGGAGTCCCGGATGAGATCACGGACGTGACAAGGAGCCTCTAAATGGTCAAGATGTAAAGATCGATATATTTGAAGGGTATATTTGGACATCGGAAAGGTTCCGAGTGATTCGGGTATTTTTTGGAGTACCGGAGAGTTAGGGAATTCGCCGGGGGAAGTTAATGGGCCTTATTGGGCTTTAGTGGAGAGAGGGAAGAAGGGCCACGAGGTGGCGCGTCTCTCCCCCTGCCCAAACCAAATTGGACAAGGGATGGCCCCCCCTTTTCCATCTCCCTCTCCCTCCTTTCCTTCTTTCCTACTCCGAAAAGGAAAGGGAATCCTACTAGGACTTGGGAGTCCTAGTAGGACTCCCTACACTTGGCGCACCCCTAGGAGGGCGGGCCTCTCTCCCTCCCTCCGCTATATACGTGGGCAGGTGGCACCCCAAAGACACACCAAGTCTTCTCTTAGCCGTTTGCGGTGCACCCCTCCACAGTTACACACCTCGGTCATATCGTCATAGTGCTTAGGCGAAGCCCTGCGCCGGTAGCATCATCATCACCGTTGCCATGCCGTCGTGCTGACGGAACTCACCATTGTCCTCAACTGGATTAAGAACATGAGGGAATTCATCGAGCTGAACGTGTGCTGAACGCGGAGGTGCCGTATGTTCGGTACTTGGATCGGTTGGATCGCGAAGACGTTCGACTACATCAACCGCGTTATTGAAACGCTTCCGCTTTCGGTCTAGGAGGGTACGTGGACACACTCTCCCCTCTTGTTGCTATGCATCACCTAGATAGATCTTGCGTGATCGTAGGATTTTTTGAAATTACTGCGTTCCCCAACAGCCTTTGCTTCTGATAGGCGGGGGTTGGGACCTTCGATGAGACCTTGAAGGGCGAGGACCCCGCCATTGGAGCTTTATGGTTGGGGGTATACGGAATTGGTCCCCGGGTCATTCGAAGACGAGGTAGTTCTGAAGTTTGGTTCAACCGAACATGTACTTTAGATTAATGTGTGCCTCACGGCTGCCCATGGTGTCGGTGTCAAAACCGGCGGATCTCGGGTAGGGGGTCCCGATCTATGCGTCTTAGGCTGATGGTAACAGGAAGCAAGGGACACAATCACCGACATTGGTGCTTTCATTGAGAGTTCCTCTGTGTCGTCATCCTTAGGCTCGATGGCTCCTTCGATCATCAACAACGACGCGGTCCAGGGCGAGACTTTTCTCCCCGGACAGATCTTCGTATTTGGCGGCTTTGCACTGCGGGCCAATTCACTTGGCCATCTGGAGCAGATCGAAAGCTACGCCCCTGGCCATCTGGTCAGATTCGGGAGTTTGAACTACACGCCGACATCCGCGGAGACTTGATCTTCAATGGATTCGAGCCACAGCCAAGCGCGCCGCACTGTTTCAATGGGCACGATCTAGCTCTGCCGCCAAACAGTGCCCTGGAGGCCGCACCAGCGTCCGCTCCGACCCTTAGCTCGGAGCCGACTTTCCAATCGAGGACGAGTGGTTGGACACCGCCTCGGGGGTTGAGCCGAACTCCATCCCTGTCCTTTGCGAAGACCGTGACTCCGAGGTGCCGGACTCCTCACCGGACTCTGAACCCTCCGCGCCCCTGCCAATCGAATCCAATTGGGCGCCAGTTATGGAGTTCACTGCCGCGGACATCTTTCAGCACTTGCCCTTTGGCGATATCCTGAATTCACTAAAGTCTCTCTCTTTATCCGGAGAGCCCTGGCCGGACTACGGTCCGGAAGGCTGGGATGCGGACGACGAAGAAATTCAACGCCCACCCACCGCCCACTTTGTAGCCACTGTCGAAAGCTTAAACGACGTGCTCAATTTCAACTCCGAAGACATCGACGGTATGGACGACGATGTAGGAGACAACCATGAACCAGCACCTATAGGATGCTGGACAGCCACCTCATCCCATGATGTATACATGGCTGATACACCTAAAGGAAGTGACGGCGAGGAACAATGGGACATTACGAAGGATAAATCCCTCGAAAAGCAGTCAAAACGACAATGTAAATGCCACACCAAGTCCTGCCTCAACAAAGACAGCAGCCGCACAGACCCAACCATAGAGCAGGGCGAACCGGTGGACGATGAACATGCTATCGAGCAACCATCCGAACAGGACAACTTGGATAAACAACCCGTCCCCGGCGAAGATAACAGTCCGGACGACCTCACGCCGGACAAATTGTTGGAGCAGAAGAACCTCCACAAAAGGCTCGTCGCTACTGCGCGTAGCCTGAAAAAGCAAAAGCGGAAGCTCAAAACAGCGGAAGATGCACTCAGAATCAGATGGAGCAAAGTACTCAACACCGCAGAGAAATACGGCGACAGTCGCTAAACAAAGAGCTACCCGAAGCGCAAATTACTGCCCGAATTCGATGAGGAGACCGTAGAGCCCCCTCAATCAAAGAACAAAGAGGCCACCCGGTCGGATAGATGACCACATGGCAAACATGGAGCGGCAAGCGGCGCCGCACACAAGCCGACACGCTATCCGCATAAGGATTCGCATCAAAAGGATGACCCAGTTAGGTCCATCTATGGGCCGAGAAAGCAAGCTCTTCCAAGCACTGCAACACGCCAATTATCCGAACATCATGGCACACCCCCTGTGTTTCACCGATGAGGTGCTGGATCACGAATTCCCAACGGGATTCAAACCCGTAAACATAGAGGCATACGACGGAACAACAGACCCTGGAGTCTGGATTGAGTATTACATCCTCCACATACACATGGCCAGAGGAGATGATCTCCACGCCATAAAATACTTACCCCTCCAGCTCAAAGGGCCAACCCGGCATTGGCTCAAAAGCCTCCCTGAAAATACCATTGGAAGTTGGGAAGAGCTCGAGGATGCTTTTCGGGCAAATTTTCAAGGGACTCATGTCCGTCCTCCGGATGCAGACGATTTAAGTCACATAACTCAACAACCCGGAGAGTCAGCCCGCAAATTCTGGAACAGGTTCCTTACCAAAAAGAACCAAATAGTCGACTGTCCGAACGCCGAAGCCTTAGCAGCTTTCAAACACAACGTCTGAGACGAATGGCTCGCCAAACACCTCGTCCAGGAGAAGCCGAGAACCATGGCTGCATTAACAAACCTCATGACCCTCTTTTGCACGGGAGAGGATAGTTGGCTGGCAAGATGCAGTACCCGCGACCCAAGTACATCCGAAGTCAGGGATGGAAATGGAAAACCACGATGCAGCAAGGACCAGCTCCGGACAAAGGGAAACAGCCTGAAGAGCACGGCAGTCAACGCCAGATTCAAAAGCTCCCGGCAGACTCACAAAAACCTGCCCCTCAAGGATAACAGCGACGAGCTATCCAACCTAAACAAAATCTTCGACAAAATATGCCAAATCCAGAGTACTCCCGGGAAGCCTGCAAACCATACCCAGAGAGATTGTTGGGTCTTCAAGCAGTCCGGCAAACTCAATGCCGAACACAAGGGGCTCGGCACACCAAGCGAGGACGACGACGAACCCCACAAGCAGAGCACCAGAAAACAAAAGAATTTCCCACAAAAAGTCAAAACAGTGAACTCACTTCAAGTGACAAAAGGGAAAAACAGAGCGGCGCCCATAGAAACACGCGCCGCATGGTCTATCCCAGCAAGGTCCCAACGATGGTTGTCAAAACCAATCACCTTCGATCATCAGGACTATTCCGGAAGTATCCGGAAAGCAGGATGGACTACCTTGATATTAGATCCTATAATCGACGGACTCCAATTTACACAAGTCCTAATGGACGGAGGTAGCGATCTAAACCTGCTATATCAGGACACAATCCGCAAAATGGGGATAGACCCAACCAAAATTCGCCATAGCAACACCTCCTTCAAAGGGGTAATGCCAGGCCTATATGCCCATTGTATGGGCTCCCTACTGCTAGAAGTTGTGTTTGGCTCATCCGACAACTTCCGCCGCGAAAATATAACCTTCCACATCGCCCCATTCAAAAGTAGCTATCAAGCACTACTGGGGCGTGAAGCTTTCGCACGCTTTAACGCAATACCGCATTATGCATCTCTTACACTTAAAATGCCCGGTCCACGCGGCATCATCTCATTAAAAGGGAGTATTAAGTGTTACTCGAGCACAGAAGAATGTGAGACTGCCTTGATAGCCCCACACCAATCCGGCTCCGCTAATCAAAACACCTGAATAGGTCATTCGAACCTCAGACATGGCTAGACGAGTCAGGCGCCTACTAGCGGCATACCCCCCTACAAGGGGCTGCACGCATGTACAACAAGAGACAATAAAGCTCAATCGTATTCACTTTTTAGACCGTACTCTGCTTATTTAATATAAAGTACATTTTTCGCACGATCTTTTTTTCTTTCCAACTAAGTTCTTCTCTTTTACAGATGAACACCGTGCTACACCCGTCCAGGATACGACACAACGGAGACATAGGCGCAGACGTGTAGTAGGGACCCGTTGCAAGGATTCTTTTCAAATTAAGACCCTACGTAAACCTTTTTACTGTCTCTTGTTGATACACATCCCCCGGTTTCTTGCTATAACCGAGGAGGAGGCTGGTGTTTTGGCATCGGCCGCACCAGAATTTTTGCGCGTACCCCACACACTAGGGGCTTAGGGCATTATGCTGCCCATTTTCATAAAGACCGAATACCTTAGGGAGTGTTCGGCGTCTCGAGTTAGGCCTTATATGCATCAGCTCCGAATCTTGTCTTTGGTCAAATGTTGGGTTTGCCCGGCTCCTGTGTTTTGCTGCCTTACGTTCCGGTCTATCGGCTAACGCGGCACCAGAAGAACTACTGCGATTGTGCCCCTGTTTGCCCAGGTGAGCACCTCAGTAGAGAAAGCCGAAAACTGACTGTCATGATATAGCGTGAGACTGGTCAACCACTCGATGACCCACCGGAATGTTTAGAATTCCGCCGCATTAACGAAGGACCGTTTCCTGGTCAGGCACATACGTGCCCCGAATTCGGGAGAGCGCGGTGCCCCTAGGGGCTATATAGTAGCCCCACCATCGAACTCCTATGGCTAAGTGAAAGTGATAAAGCATTATAGTCCGGTTGCCTAGTTTGCTACGCTATCACCTCCTTTAGAGGACCAAGACGTTGGATTAAGTGTGAAAATGCGCCTTTTTGCAAACACCCCCGCACTATGTGCATGGGGGCTGAAGCCAAGGACTGCCATCTTTCAGGTTATATACACATATACATCAACGGCCGCACAGGAGGTGTTTTAATACTTGAACGCACAATTATAAAAAGCTCTTATATTATATTGAAACATTGTTTTCACAAATCACACATGTCATTTAAACATAATATCCTTCGAGCACTGCGTCTCTATTAAACGAGCGCCCTGCAGGACTTCCTCAAAATAGTGCTCGGCAGGTACTCGGCTTCTATCCAACTCTTGGGATGCAACGTCGGTGGCCTTCATCTCTGCCCAGTATGTCTTGACACGGGCAAGAGCCATCCGCGCACCCTCTATGCATGCTGACCGCTTCATTGCATCGATATGCGGTACCGCACCAAGGAACTGTTGCAACAAGCCAAAATAACTCTTCAGCTCGGGCCTTTTCGGCCACAAATGAGTTACGACAGCCTTCATGGCAAGTCCGGACAACCTATTCAGCTCAGCCCATTCGGCCAAACGATCGGTTAACGAAAGTGGACGCTCCGGACTATGGAACTGCAACCAAAAAAGCTCTTCCATTCCGTGATCCTTTTGACCTCGGAAGTGTTCGGCTGCGTCTGCGGCACTCGCCGCCAAGTCCAGATAAGCATCCTTCCCACTCCACAGCCGGTCCAATTGAGCGTACTTAGGATCCGTGAATTTTCTTCGCATCAGAAAGGGCTTTCCAGCCGCAATATCTCCGGCCTGACGTAGCTCCTCCTTCATAGCTCTCATTGCAGAGCGAGTCTCCTTGGCCTCGGTGGCGGCCTTTTTCAGGTCCTCTTGTTTCGCTCGATCTTATTTTTCAAGAAGCTCGCAACGGTCAGTAGCATCTTCAATTTCACGGCCATCTCGGGCATTTCTTTCTTGCTTCGGAAGTGAGCAGCCTGTTTGGCTTTTAGCTCTGCGGCCGCCCTCAAGGCCGTCGCATCACTTTCTCTGGCTTGCTCCTTGGCTCAGGCGAGCTCCGCCCGAAGGTTCTCCATAGCAACGACACCATCTGCATTAAGCATACATGTTGTAAGGCATGGGCGTCAAGCTCCCTTACCAGGTGTCCGCGGAAAAGTTGCATACCTTGTGACTCGTCAAGCCGCTTATTAACAAGCATGATGTCCGCATCCGCCACGTCAAGTTGCCGCTTTAGTTCGGCAAATTCATCAGCCCGGCTAGCCACCGGACGCTTCGCCACCTACATAGAAAGAGCGCATATTATACCTGGGGTTATGATCCTCGACGCGCCGTCATTTTTGACACTGCACCAAGTCTCAGGGGCTACTATCTATACAGGGCGCATTTTATATGCAGAACTGTCAGAAGGTGCATCATTTTGTATACCTCAAAACCCGTCAGTAAACTTGCGACGGCTTCATGCAATCCGCTCTCAGCGGATGAAATCCTTTCAATCACCGTACCCATTAACGTACGGTGATCTTCCGAGATAGACGCTCGCCCGAGCAGATCCTTCAGCTCCTCCGACCGTACACCCGTCGGTGCCGGACTCGTCCGGTGGCCTTTTTCGAAGGCCGGACACGGGGAGCTTTGAGGGGACATACGGCTGCCTTCCGGCCCCGCCGGATTCGGAGAAGCCCTTTGCGACGACACCTCAGGGTCGTCCTCCTCGCATAACGGTACGGCAGGTGAAGGCGTTTCGCTCTCCATTATCTCCGGATCAAGATCCCCTCAAGACGAGCTCTGCCGTGAAGGGCTGAGATCTGAACTACAAGGTAAACTTTCGGTTACCTTCAGAAATAAAACAGGGATGTCTCTCTTTAAAAACAAATGCCCCCCCTTTACTTACGGATCGCTGGAGGTCTGATCTCCTTGGGGAAATATTGCGGCCGGGGCACCTCCCGCCGCAGGACCCTCTGGTGAAGATTTCTTCCCCCGCTTCGAGGCTTTGGTCTCCGGATCTTCAGAAGCGGTCCTCTTCTCCCCTTGGAGGGAGGGATTCTCGGTCCCCCCTTTCTTGATAGCCTCCTTCACGGAGGTAGTAGTTCCCTTGTTCCCCCCTTCTCCTTCTTCAAAAGGCACAGCCTCTAGCATCTTGGTTAATACAGGATCCGGCGTGGTCTCTGGGAGGGGGGCCGGACACCTGATCAGTTTTCCTTTTGCTATCCATCATGTTTAAAGGATAGCTCTTTTAAGGGCAAGTTTATGATAAATATGCGGATAGCATGTCCGGGGACAGGACTACTTACTTGAGTATCCGGGCGATTGCAGCTCAGACCTGCGTCCTCGGTTAAGTACGGACACATTGCTTGTGATCCGAAGAACAGTCGGTACATCTCCACGGGCGTTACGCCCATAAAATGTTGGAGAGCTCGTGGTCCCTCCGGATTAAACTCCCACAGGCGTAGGGGGCGACGTTTGCAGGGCAAGGTGCGACGAATCAACATGACCTGTGCCACTATGACCAGATTGATCTCTCTCTCTCTCTCGGAGGTCTCGAATACGGCCCTGCAACAGAGGTACGTCCTTGGACGGTCCCCAGTCGAGCCCTTTATTGACCCATGATGCCCGCCACAGTGGAGGACCCGAGCGTAAGGCAGGTGGCGCCGCCCATTTGGTGCCCCTGGGAGCGGTGATATAGAACCACTCCTGTTGCCATAAATTGAGCTCCTCTTGAAAAGAGCCCTCGGGCCATGGAGCGTCCACATTCTTGCTTATAATAGCCCCTCCGCACTCTGCCTGATGCCCCTTGATCATCTTCGGCTCCACTTTGAAGGTCTTGAGCCACAAACCGAAGTGAGGGGTAATGCGGAGGAAGGCTTCACATACGACAATGAACGACGAGATGTGGAGGATGGACTCCGGATCCAAGTCATGGAATTCCAGCCCATAATAAAACATGAGCCCCCTCACAAAAGTGTCCTCCGGGAAGCCTAAACCCCGAAGGAAGTGAGACACGAATAACACGCTCTCACCACGCTCGGGAGTGGGAATAACCTGCCCTTGGGCAGGCAGCCTATGAAAAATTTCGCCGGTTAGATACCTGGCGTCTCTCAGCTTTAGCACATCTTCTTCCGTAACGGAGGAAGACATCCACCGGCCGTGCAGGTCGGAGCCGGACATCGTTGAAGGTCCAAAGCGCCTAAATCTGGAGCTTTGGGTGTTGGAACTCGAGGCGAGAGGCGGATTTGATTGAGATTGAAAGAAAGGAGCGGGCCTTGGTCTCGTTATAAAGAGGTTGAATACCAAGAGCCCTCCCCGTGACCATTCAGGACTCGCCTTCGATGGAGGAGGCGTGCCAACGAGCATGACTAGGTTACCCACACCCGTATTGATGTGGATCCCGAAATAAGGGGGCACGATCTCCGCTCTGATAAGACGTGCCAAGGAAACCGCCTCGCTAAACGCGCTGAGGTGGAACAGTAAAAACGATTCATATAAAGGCCTGGCCGTGGTGTGATGTCACGCCGCAGAATACGTCAGCAGATCTGTGCAAAGGTTATTCTCTCTACGGTAGTATGTGGAACTTGTTTTGCAGAGCTGGACACTATCCTTGTGTTCAAAATCTTCTATGAAGTATTCGGAGGAGGAACCCGCCTTGCAATGCCGAAGATAATATGCGCGCCGGACTCGTCGTCATTGAAGCCTGGTTCAGGGGCTACTGAGGGAGTCCTGGATTAGGGGGTGTCCGGATAGCCGAACTATCACCGTTGGCCGGACTCCTGGACTATGAAGATACAAGATTGAAGACTTCGTCCCGTGTCCGGATGGGACTTTCCTTGGCGTGGAAGGCAAGCTTGGCGATACGGATATGTAGATCTCCTACCATTGTAACTGACTCTGTGTAACCCTACCCCATCCGGTGTCTATATAAACCGGAGGGTTTTAGTCCGTAGTACGAACAACAATCACCATAGGCTAGCTTCTAGGGTTTAGCCTCTCTGATCTCGTGGTAGATCCACTCTTGTACTACCCATATCATCAATATTAATCAAGCAGGAGTAGGGTATTACCTCCATCGAGACGGCCCGAACCTGGTAAAAACATCGTGTCCCTTGTCTCCTGTTACCATCCGCCTAGACGAACAGTTCGGGGCCCCCTACCCGAGATCCGCTGGTTTTGACACCGACACTTGCGAAGGCCCTTACAAGTATAAAAGATGCCAAGGCCGAAGCCGAGAGGGCACAGCAGGAAATCCAGGAGGCCAAAAAGATAACGGCAGGTAAGAAATTCCTTATGCAAAGCAAACATGTGGAGGAGGCGTTTCTTTTACTTACCCGAGTCCGAAGCTCTCCAGGGGCATTCGCAGATCTGCCACGCAGCATATCAGATGCCGTGGAGTTCTACCATGCCCAGGAGGGGAGCTCGATGGAGAAGCTGTTCTAGTCCCAGTATGTTGTGGCCGAACATTCAACGCCTCTGAGTGACCAACTGAAATAGTTGGTCAAACTCCACAAGGCGGCCGAAGTGGCTATGAAGGATTTCATAGTCCGCATGTGGCCTGGTGAGCCCCTTCCCACCAGCTACTTCGGCCTGATCAAGCGGATGGTGAATGCATGTCCGCGCCTGGAAGTCATCAAGCAATCCGTTTGCATTGAGGGTGCCCGATGGGCCCTTGCCCGTGCGAAGGTGCATTGGGGCAAGCTGGATGCGGAGAAGCAGGTGAAGGACGGGCCGCCAGAAGGGAAGCCACATCGCATTCCTAAGAAGTATTATGATGGCGTTATGAAGGGTGCTCGCCTCGTGGCCGATGAATGTACCAAGGACATAATTTTTGAATGAATTCACTTCTGTCATGTTTTATTATTTAAAATATTACCTTATGTGCGACTGTTTATCAAATTCTGAAAGTAGGCCAGTCGTCGGCTTCCGCCCCCGTGTAACTAGTACTAGGGTGTTCGTGGAAAACCCGTACACTCTTTATCCAAATGTTTGGTCCCTTAAGGAGGTTTCCAGCGCAGCGAACAAGGCAATCGGACTATGCGGCTTTATAACCTACACTTAGCCATAGAAGTCTACAATTTTAAATTTTGGCGAAGCCCGTAGAATCCGGAAGGCCGAATTGGGGCGCTATATACGCCTAGATCGGACGAAGCCAAATTATCACCTAAAGCGGAAAAATCTTTAAGGATTTTAAGACCTCTCGAACAGCGACCAGCTCTCGCCACATCATGCCGGTCAGTTTTTGGCTTTCTCTACTGAGGTGCTCGTCCGAAAGAACCAGGGCACAATCGCAGTAGTTCTCCTTGTGCTACCTTAGCCGATATAACGGAACGTAAGGCACCAAAACAAGGGAGCCAGGCTATCCCAACTGTAGACCCAAGACATGATTCGGAGCTGATGCATATAATGCTATAAGTTCGGGGTGCCGCACTGTTGAAAGTGTTCGGACTTGTTTTACCGTATTATGGGGCGCCATAAGAAGCCCCTGGCAAACTGAACGTACCAAAGTGTATGGATGCAAAATCAAATAGACATTTGTAAGAAAAATGCTGAAATAAGAATAATAAGCTGACACTGTATATAATCTCCCATTGATGAATAATAGGTTTAGGCGTATGTTTACAATGAATGCATTAAGCGGAGATAAATAGGATTATTTGACATATCCTATCCAGAGGCAGGCTACGTAAAGATAGATAAAGCAGGTATAACGATCGTAAATAGATTCCACCTGGGTATTTCCTTCTGTGCGCAAAACCTGTTGCCTCCTTGGTTTTCTCTCCTATGTAAGTCCGACAATCCGGCTCTTCTGGAGAAGCTGCACTAAAGCAATGTCCTTAAAGGTAAAAGGAAAGATTACGAAGCAATACCGTACTCTTGACAGAGCCACTGCGATGCCTCCGCCTGTGCCCATGGTATTTTGAGTGCGTAATTGTGTACGCGTGGCGCGAATGCTGCTTTGATAGGATTTGAGCGGAGGATGGACTGCTAGTCATGCTCTTGGCGTGCCTGGTGATCCTGTTGCCGGGTGTTCCGCCCTCGCTTGACGGAGCTTGAGGTTGTCGTCGCCGAATTGGTGGTTTGCCGGAGGAGGCCGCATTGTACTTCTACCGCAAGGGCTGCAGTATGCTCTTTTGTATGGAGAGAGTGGTCCATATTTCTGTTGACTGTTATGACCCCGCACGGGCCTGGCATCTTGAGCTTGAGGTATGCATAGTGTGGTATAATACATCCATTTTTGCATCATGCTTTTATATCGATATTTATCGCATTATGGGCTGTTATTTCACGTTATGTCACAATACTTATGGCTATTCTCTCCTATTTTACAAGGTTTACATGAAGAGGGAGAATGCCGGCAGCTGGAATTCTGGGCTGGAAAAGGAAAAAATATTGAAGGCCTATTCTGCGCAACTCCAAAAGTCCTGAAACTCCATGGAATACCTTAAAATAAATAAAGAAAAATCGTCGCCAAAGATGTAGGCCAGGGGGCCCACACCCTGCTCACGCGGGTGGGGGGCGCGCCCTCCCCCTGGGGCGCGCCCCCTACCTCGTGGGCCCCTTGGTGGCTCTCCGACGTCCATCTTCTCCTATATGAAGTCTTTCGATGAGAAAAAAAAATCATAAGCAACCTTTCGGGACGAGACTCCGCCGCCACGAGGTGGAACCAATCTAGGGCTCCGGCAGAGCTGTTCTGCCGGGGACACTTCCCTCCGGGAGGGGGAAATCATCACCATCATCATCACCAACGCTCCTCTCAGTGGGAGAGGGCAATGTCCATCAACATCTTCACCAGCACCATCTCATCTCCAAACCCTAGTTCATCTCTTGTATCCAATTCTTGTCTCCAAGTCCAGGATTGGTGCTAGTAGTGTTGATTACTCCTTGTAGTTGATGCTAGTTGGTTTACTTTGTGGAAGATCATACGTTCAGATCCTTTATGCATATTATTACCCCTCTGATTATGAACATGAATATGCTTTGTGAGTAGTTACGTTTGTTCATGAGGACAAGGGAGAAGTCTTGCTATTAGTAGTCATGTGAATTTGGTATTCATTTGATATTTTGATAAGATGTATGTTGTCTAACCTCTAGTGGTGTTATGTGAACGTCGACTACATAACACTTCACTGTTATTTGGGCCTAGAGGAAGGCATTGGGAAGTAATAAGTAGATGATGGGTTGCTAGAGTGACAGAAGCTTAAACCCTGGGCTGATTTGGATCCATATGTTTCATGCTATGGTTAGGTTTACCTTAATACTTTTGTTGTAGTTGCGGATGCTTGCAATAGAGGTTAATCATAAGTGGGATGCTTGTTCAAGTAAGAACAGCACCCAAGCACTGGTCCACCCACATATCAAATTATCAAAGTACCGAACGCGAATCATATGAACATGATGAAAACTAGCTTGACGATAATCCCATGTGTCCTCGGGAGCACTTTTCCTATTATAAGAGTTTGTTACGGCTTGTCCTTTGCTACAAAAAGGATTGGGCCACCTTGCTGCACCTTATTTACTTTTGTTACTTGTTGCTCGTTACAATTTACCTTATCACAAAACTATCTGTTACCACTTATTTCAGTACTTGCAGAGAATACCTTGCTGAAAACCGCTTATCATTTCCTTCTGCTCCTTGTTGGGTTCGACACTCTTACTTATCGAATGGACTATGATAGATCCCCTATACTTGTGGGTCATCAAGACGCTTTTCTGGCGCCGTTCCCGGGGAGTGAAGCGCCTTTGGTAGGTGGAATTTGGTAAGAAAAATTTATTTAGTGTGCTGAAATTTTCTGTCACTTGTTACTATGGAAAGTAATTGTCTGAGGGGCTTGTTCGGGGTATCTCCACCCCGTCCAGTAGACCAAAGAGTTGCTCCTCAACCTACTGAACCTATTGAAAATGAAACTCCTTTTGAATTTCCTTCGGGTATGATGGAACTACTAGCTAACACTTTTGCAGGAGATGGAACAAAGCATCCTGACGAGCATCTACGCTATGTGGATGATATTTGTGGACTATTTAATCTTGCAGGTATACCCGATGATGTTGTTAAGAAGAAGGCTTTCCCTTTATCTTTGGAGGGAGACGCATTGACATGGTATAGGCTATGTGATGATACGAGATCATGGAACTATAAAAGAGTGAAATTGGAATTTCATCAAAAGTATTACCCTATGCATCTTGTTCATCGTGATCGCAATTATATATATAATTTTTGGCCTCGCGAAGGAGAAAGCATCACTCGAGCTTGGGGGAGGCTTAAATCAGTGTTATATTCATGCCCCAATCATGAGCTTCCAAGAGAAATAATTATTCAAAGTTTTTATGCTCGGCTTTCTGGTAACAATCGCACCATGCTTGATACTTCTTGTGATGGCTCTTTTATGATGAAGACTATTGAATTCAAATGGAATTTATTGGATAGAATTAAACACAACTCTAAAGATTGGGACCTCGACGAAGGTAAGGAGTCAGGTATGACACCTAAGTTTGATTGTGTTAAATCTTTTAAGGATAGCGATATTTTCCGTAAGTTTAGCACTAAATATGGACTTGACTCTGAGATAGTAGCTTCTTTCTGTGAATCTTTTGCTACTTATGTTGATCTCCCTAAGGAGAAGTGGTTTAAATGTCATCCTCCCATAGAAGTAAAAGTAGCTGCACCTATTAAAGTTGAAGAAAAGACTATCACTTATAATGATCCTATTGTTCCCACCTCTTATGTTGAGAAACAACCTTTCCCTGTTAGAGTAAAGGATCATGCTAAAGCTTCAACTGTTGTTCGTAAAAGCAATACTAGAACTTATACACCTCCTGAGCAAGTCAAAGTAGAACCTAATATTGCTATTATTAAAGATCTCTTGTCTGATAATATTCATGGGCATGTCATTCAATTCTCTGGTGAAACTGCTAGAATTGCTAAACCCTGTGATAGAGATAAACATAGACATGTGGTAGGTGTGCCTGTTATTTCTGTTAAAATAGGAGATCATTGTTATCATGGCTTATGTGATATGGGTGCTAGTGCTAATGTTATACCCATTGACTTATATAAAGAAATTATGCATGATATTGCACCTATTGAGTTAGAAGAAATTGATGTCACAATTAAGCTTGCCAATAGAGATACTATTTCACCAGTGGGAATTGTTAGAGATGTTGAAGTCTTGTGTGGGAAAACTAAATATCCTGCTGATTTTCTTGTTCTTGGTTCTCCACAAGATAGCTTTTGTCCCATTATATTTGGTAGACCCTTCTTGAATACTGTTAATGCTAAGATAGACTACGAAAAGAATATTGTTACTATTGGCTTGGATGATATGGTTCAAGAGTTTAATTTCTCTAAATTTAGTAAACAACATCGTGAGGAAGAATTGCCTAGTAAGGATGAAATTATTGGTCTTGCTTCTATTGCCGTACATCCTAGTGATCCTTTAGAACACTATTTGCTAGACCATGAAAATGAGATGTTCATGAATGAAAGAAGGGAAATAGATGAAGTATTCTTTAAATAGGAACCTATTCTGCAACATAATTTTCCTGTTGAAATCCTAGGGGATCCTCCTCCACCCAAGGGTGATCCCGTGTTTGAGCTTAAACCGTTGCCCGATAATCTTAAATATGCTTATCTTGATGAAAAGAAAATATATACTGTTATTATTAGTGCTAACCTTTTAGAGCATGAAGAAGAAAGATTATTGAAAACTCTGAAGATGCACCGTGCATCTATTGGATATATTCTTGATGAGTTTAAGGGCATTAGTCCCACTCTATGTCAGCATAAAATAAATTTGGAAGCGGACGCCAAACCAGTTCGTGATCCTCAACGACGGTTGAATCCTAAAATGAAAGAAGTGGTAAGGAAAGAAATACTCAAGCTTCTGGAGGCAGGTATAATTTATCCCATTGCTGATAGTCAGCAGGTAAGTCCTGTCCATTGTGTCCCTAAGAAGGGAGGTACTGTTGTCCCTAATGATAAAGATGAATTGATTCCGCAAAGAATTATCGCAGGTTATAGGATGGTAATTGATTTCCGCAAATTAAATATAGCTACTAAGAAAGATCATTACCCCTTACCTTTTATTGATCAAATGTTATAAAGATTATGAAAACATACACATTATTGATTTCTAGATGGTTATTCTGGTCTCTCTCAAATACCTGTGTCGGCTAAAGATCAATCAAAGACTACTTTTACATGCCCTTTTGGTACTTTTGCTTATAGACGTATGCCTTTTGGTTTATGTAATGCACCTCCTACCTTTCAAAGATGCATGATGGCTATATTCTATGATTTTTGTGAAAAGATTTGTGAGGTTTTCATGTACGACTTTTCCGTCTATGGTTCCTCTTTTGATGATTGCTTGAGCAATCTTGATCGAGTTTTGCAGAGATGTGAAGAAACTAATCTTGTCTTAAATTGGGAAAAGTGCCACTTTATGGTTAATGAAGGTATTGTCTTGGGGCACAAAGTTTCTGAAAGAGGTATTGAAGTTGATAAAGCCAAGGTTGATGCTATTGAAAAGATGCCATTTCCCAAGGACATCAAAGGTATAAGAAGTTTCCTTGGTCACGCAGGATTTTATAGGAGGTTCATTAAGGAATTCTCAAAAATTTCTCGGCCTCTGAATAATTTATTACAAAAAGATGTACCATTTGACTTTGATGATGATTGTGTAGAAGCATTTGAAATACTTAAGAAAGCATTAGTCTCTGCACCTGTTGTTCAGCCACCTGATTGGAATTTACCCTTTGAAATTATGTGTGATGCGAGTGATTATGTTGTAGGTGCTATTCTAGGGCAAAGAGTTGATAAGAAAGTAAATGTTATCCATTATGCTAGTAAGACTCTAGACAATGCTCAAAGAAATTATGCTACTACCGAAAAGGAACTTTTAGCAGTTGTATTTGCTTGTGATAAATTCAGACCCTATATTGTTGATTCTAAAGTAACTATTCACACTGATCATGTAGCTATTAAATATCTTATGGAAAAGAAAGTTGCTAAACCTAGACTTATTAGATGGGTTCTCTTGCTGCAAGAATTTGATTTGTATATTGTTGATAGAAAAGGAGCTGAGAACCCTGTTGCAGACAACTTATCTAGGTTAGAGAATGTTCTTGATGACCCACTACCTATTGATGATAGCTTTTCTGATGAACAATTAAATGTCGTAAGCACTTCTCGTAGCACTCAATGGTATGCTAATTATGCTAATTATATTGTTGCTAAATTTATACCACCTAGCTTCACATAGCAACAAAAGAAAAAGTTCTTTTATGATTTGAGACATTACTTTTGGGATGATCCACATATTTATAAAGAAGGAGTAGATGGTGTTATTAGACGTTGTGTACCTGAGCATGAACAGGAACAGATCCTATGCAAGTGTCACTCCGAAGCTTATGGAGGACACCATGCTGGAGATAGAACTGCACGTAAGGTATTGCAATCTGGTTTTTATTGGCCTACTCTCTTCAAAGATGCCCGTAAGTTTGTTTTGTCTTGTGATGAATGTCAAAGAATTGGTAATATTAGTAGACATCAAGAAATGCCTATGAATTATTCACTTGTCATTGAACCATTTGATGTTTGGGGCTTTGATTATATGGGACCTTTTCCTGCCTCTAATGGATATACACATATTTTAGTTGCTGTTGATTACGTTACTAAGTGGGTAGAAGATATTCCAACTAGTAGTGCTGATCATAACACTTCTATTAAAATGCTTAAGGAAGTTATTTTTCCGAGGTTTGGAGTCCCTAGATATTTAATGACTGATGGTGGTTCACACTTTATTCATGGTGCTTTCCGTAAAATGCTTGCTAAATATGATGTTAATCATAGAATTGCATCTCCATATCACCCGCAGTCTAGTGGTCAAGTAGAATTAAGTAATAGAGAGCTCAAATTAATTTTGCAAAAGACTGTTAATAGGTCTAGAAAGAATTGGTCCAAGAAACTTGATGATGCATTGTGGGCCTATAGAACTGCATATAAGAATCCTATGGGTATGTCTCCGTATAAAATGGTTTATGGAAAAGCATGTCACTTACCTATCTAACTAGAACATAAGGCATATTGGGCTATTAAAGAGCTCAACTTTGATTTCAAACTTGCCGGTGAGAAGAGGTTATTTGATATTAGCTCACTTGATGAATGGAGAACCCAAGCTTATGAAAATGCCAAGTTGTTGAAAGAAAAAGTTAAAAGATGGCATGCCAAAAGGATACAAAAGCATGAGTTCAATGTAGGTGATTATGTATTGCTATACAACTCTTGTTTAAGATTTTTGCAGGAAATCTTCTCTCCAAATGGGAAGGTCCTTACGTTATCGAGGAGGTCTATCATTCCGGTGCCATAAAAATCAACAACTTCGCAGGCACAAATTCGAAGGTGGTAAACGGTCAAAGGATCAAACACTATATCTCAGGTAATCCTATAAATGTTGAAACTAATATTATTGAAACCGTAACCCCAGAGGAATACATAAGGGAAACTTTCCAGAACGTTCCAGACTCCGAAAAGGAATAGGTATGTGTTACGGTAAGTAAACCGACTCCAAAACAAATTCTAAGGCAATATTTCTCTGTTTTGGAATATTTAGAAAAATATAAAAATAAGTAGCAGTTCGGGGAGGACACGAGGCCTCCACGAGGGTGGAGGGCGCGCCCTACCCCCTGGGCGCGCCCCCCTACCTCGTGAGCACCTCGTGTGCCCTCCGGACTCCGTTTTCTTGCATGATACGTATTTTGGTCGGTAAAAATTCATTATATATTCTCCCAAAGGTTTTGACGACCGTATCATGCAAATATCCTCTGTTTTCGTTTTGAGCTGTTTCCGTTGCAGATTAGAGGATTCCGGAGACTTGATCATCCTTCTATGAGGGTGAGCCTATGCCATGGAAGGTGGACGACCAGCTTGCATCATCAACAACACCTCCACCGCCAACAACAAAGGAGACATAATCACATGGGTATGGGCACTCCCCTTGGCAACTGCCAAGCTTGGGGGAGGTGCCCCGGTATCGTATCACCATCACAACTCCTATCTTTACCATTTTTCTTAGTTCGATCCTATTAGTAGTATCTTGATATAGTAGAATAAAGTCATGGCATGATCTAGTTTTGAAGTTTTGCTTTATGACCCCTATATGCAATCGAGTCTGTGAGCTATATATAATAAAGACTAGTGTTGAGTCAAGGGCTTGATTACTTTGCCATGATATTGAGTGAATAAAAGAAAAGAATAAAAAGAAACAAAGAGTTCGTATTAGTCTTATTGAAAGTAATGACTTCACATAGAAAGAGTATGATGATTAAAAGTTGTTGGGAGTTGGCAAATATAGTTTTGGTCATTGTTGCAATTAATAGGAAGTAATAAGGAGAGAGAGGTTTCACATATAGATATATTATCATTGACATCTTTTATGATTGGGAACACACATTAAAATATGACATGCTAAAGAGTTGATGTTGGACAAGGAAGACAACGTAATGAGTTATGTTTTCTTATATCTGAGATAAAGTATATTGTCATGGATCTCCCAACATGTTGAGCTTGCCTTTCCCCCTCATGCTAGCCAAATTCTCAGCACCAAGTAGAGATACTACTTGTGCTTCCAAATACCCTTAAACCAGTTAGCCATGAGAGTCCACCATATCTACCTATGGATTGAGTAAGATCCTTCAAGTAAGTTGTCATCGGTGCAAGCAATAAAAATTGCTCTCTAAATATGCATGACTTATTAGTGCAGAGAAATAAGCTTTGTACGAACTTGTTGTGGAAGTAATAAAAGCGATGGACTGCATAATAAAGTCCACATACAAGGGGCAATATAAAGTGACGTTCTTTTGCATTAAGATTTTGTGCATCCAACCATAAAAGCGCATGGCAACCTCTACTTCACTCTGCGAAGGGCCTATCTTTTATTATTATCCTCTACCTTATGTAAGAGTCACGGTGATCTTCACCTTTCCTTTTTTTCATTTTATCCTTTGGCAAGCCCAGCATGTTGGAAAGAACATGATATATATATATATATATATATATATATCTAATTGGATGTAGGGGAGCATGAATTGTTATTGTTGACATTACCCTTGAGGTAAAAGGTTGTGGGGCAAAACTATAAGCCCCAATCTTTCTCTGTGTCCGATTAAAACTCCGTAACCACAAGGAGTGCTAGCAATTATGAAGGACTAAGTGATAGTTGAGTCTGTGGACTTGCTTTTAAGCTCTGACATAGACTCTTTCCGATGTTATGATAAATTGCAATTGCTTCAATGACTGAGGTTATAATTTGTTGGTGCCCAATAAGGTTTCCGATTCATACTTTTGCATTGTGAAAAGATCATCGCTTGAACATAAGCAATCATATGACAAAATTTATATATGTTGCTTTTATGAGAATAATCATGATGCCTTCATGTCCGTATTTTATTTTTATCGACGCCTCTACCTCTAAACACGAGGACATATTTATTGTTATCGGCTTTTCGCTTGAGGACAAGCGAGGTCTAAGCTTGGGGGAGTTGATACGTCCATTTTGCATCATGCTTTTATATCGATATTTATGGCATTATGGGCTGTTATTTCACGTTATGTCACAATACTTATGGCTATTCTCTCCTATTTTACAAGGTTTACATGAAGAGGGAGAATGCCGGCAGCTGGAATTCTGGTCTGGAAAAGGAGAAAATATTGAAAGCCTATTCTGCGCAACTCCAAACGTCCTGAAACTCCACGGAATACCTTAAAATAAATAAAGAAAAATCGTCGCCAAAGATGAAGGCCAGGGGGCCCACACCCTGCTCACGAGGGTGGGGGGCGCGCCCCCTACCTCGTGGGCCCCCTGGTGGCTCTCCGACGTCCATCTTCTCCTATATGAAGTCTTTCGATGAGAAAAAAAATCATAAGCAACCTTTTGGGATGAGACTCTGCCGCCACGAGGTGGAACCTTGGCGGAACCAATCTAGGGCTCCGGCAGAGCTGTTCTACCGGAGTCACTTCCCCCCGGGAGGGGGAAATCATCGCCATCATCATCACCAACGCTCCTCTCAGCGGGAGAGGGCAATCTCCATCAACATCTTCACCAGCACCATCTCATCTCCAAACCCTAGTTCATCTCTTGTATCCAATTCTTGTCTCCAAGTCCGGGATTGGTGCTAGTAGATTGCTAGTAGTGTTGATTACTCCTTGTAGTTGATGCTAGTTAGTTTACTTGGTGGAAGATCATACGTTCAGATCCTTTATGCATATTATTACCCCTCTGATTATGAACATGAATATGCTTTGTGAGTAGTTACATTTGTTCCTGAGGACAAGGGAGAAGTCTTGCTATTAGTAGTCATGTGAATTTGGTATTCGTTCGATATTTTGATAAGATGTATGTTGTCTAACCTCTAGTGGTGTTATGTGAACGTCGACTACATAACACTTCACCATTATTTGGGCCTAGAGGAAGGCATTGGGAAGTAATAAGTAGATGATGGGTTGCTAGAGTGACAGAAGCTTAAACCCTAGTTTATGCGTTGCTTTGTAAGAGGCTGATTTGGATCCATATGTATCATGCTATGGTTAGGTTTACCTTAATACTTTTGTTGTAGTTGTGGATGCTTGCAATAGAGGTTAATCATAAGTGGGATGCTTATTCAAGTAAGAACAGCACCCAAGCACCGGTCCACCCACATATCAAATTATCAAAGTACCGAACGCGAATCATATGAACGTGATGAAAACTAGCTTGACGATAATCCCATGTGTCCTCGGGAGCGCTTTTCCTATTATAAGAGTTTGTTCCGGCTTGTACTTTGCTACAAAAAGGATTGGGCCACCTTTCTGCACCTTATTTACTTTTGTTACTTGTTGCTCGTTACAATTTACCTTATCACAAAACTATCTGTTACCACTTATTTCAGTACTTGCAGAGAATACCTTGCTGAAAACCGCTTATCATTTCCTTCTGCTCCTCGTTGGGTTCAACACTCTTACTTATAGAAAGGACTATGATAGATCCCCTATACTTGTGGGTCATCATGGTACCGCATTGAATCTAGCGAATGCGGTTCGTCTGAGCAGTGTGTGGTAACCACTACGGAAAGGGACGATATCGAAGATTAGCTATTCGCTTTGGAAGTTATCCGGAGATCCAAAGACCACTTCCAATGTTATAGAGCCCGTACAACGGGCCTCTACTCCAGGAATTACACCTTTAAAGGTGGTTTTGGTTGGCTTAATCCTTGAAGGATTGATGCCCATTTTGCGCACTGTGTCCTGGCAAAGCGGGTTAAGGCTGCTGCCGCCGTCCATGAGGACTTGCGTGACGTGGAATCCATCGATAATTGGGTCTAAGACCAATGCGGCCGAGCCGCCGTGACGGATAGTAGTAGGATGATCCCTGCGATCAAAGGTGATCGGACAAGCTGACCATGGGTTGAATTTGGGGACGACTGGCTCCATCACGTAGACGTCCCACAGTGCTCGCTTCTGTTCCCGCTTGGGGATGTGGGTGGCGTAGATCATGTTGACCATTTTCACCTGGGGGGAAATTTCTTCTATCCCCCATGTTCTGACGCCGGGGCTCCTCGTCATCGTCGCTGTGCAGCCCCTTGTCCTTGTTTTTGGCATTTATTTTGCCGGCCTGTTTAAATATCCAGCAGTCTTTATTGGTGTGGTTGGCTGGCGTGTCCGGGGTGCTGTGAATTTGGCACGAGCGCTCCAGTATACGGTCTAGACTGGACGGTCCCTGATTGTTTCTTTTGAATGGCTTCTTCCTCTAACTGGATTTGGATCCGCTGAATCCAGCATTGACCGCCGTGTCTTCGATGTTGTCTCCGTTGTTCCGTCGCTTGTGTCTGTTGCGCCATAGCTTGCGATTATTGTCCCGGACATCTGAAGTGCCGGAATGTGGCGTAGTGCTACTGTGAGCCAACCAGCTATCCTCGCCTGCACAAAAGCGGGTCATTATTGTCGTGAGAGCTGCCATGGACTTGGGTTTCTCCTGGCCGAGGTGTCGGGCGAGCCACTCGTCACGGATATTATGCTTGAAGGCCGCCATGGCTTCGGCATCCGGATAGTCAACTATTTGGTTCTTTTTAGTTAGGAACTGAGTCCAGAATTTTGTGGCTGATTCTCCGGGCTGTTGAGTAATGTGGCTCAAGTCCTCGACATCCGGAGGTCGCACATATGTGCCTTGAAAGTTGTGAAGAAATGCATCTTCTAGATTTTCCCAACTGCCAATGGAATGGGCAGGCTGTTTAGCCAGTGCCGGGCGGGTCCTTTGAGCTTAAGGCGAAGATACTTGATGGCATGTAGATAATCTCCACGGGCCATGTGAATATGGAGAAGGAAATCTTTGATCCATACCGCAGGGTCTGTTGTGCCATCATATGATTCGATGTTTACGGGTTTGAACCCTTCTGGGAATTCATGATCCATCACTTCATCGGTGAAGCAGAGGGGGTGTGCGGTGCCTCTGTGCCAGGCTATGTTGCGACGCAGTCCGGCTGCGTCTGACTGGTTAAATTCAGCCCGGCCGGATTTTCTGTTAGTGTATCCGTTATGACGGTCATCGTCATGTGCTGCGGCGTGCCCCTGTGATCCGTAGATCGATCTTGGTTGTCTTGCGGCGCTATCCAGCTTATCACGCAGGTCCTGTGTATTGCCCCGGGCCATAGTAAACTGGCGCGGGGGTGCAGGCTGGTATTCAGGCTGATATGCCGTTTTATCCGAACCTCGGGGCGGTCGGTCAGCCGTGTGGCAATCACTACTAGAAAAACCCCTACTAATGGCGCACCTAGTATGGCCATTAATGGCGCATCTGTGGTGCGCCATTAACAGCACGCCATTAGTAATTTTTACTAATGGCGCACCACCTGGTGCGCCATTAGTATAGGCTAGGGTCCGCCATTAGTATGCCTCCCAGGGGCCATGTATATCCAGGTGCTTTGGCATACTAATGGCGCACCACCACTGGATGCGCCATTAGTAACCATGGCATATTAATGGCGCACTTACGAGTGATGCGCCATTAGTATGCTTTGTCATACTAATGGCGCACTATCACGTGATGCGCCATTAGTATGAATATTAGGTTTTTTATTTTTTTATTTTCTGTTTTTTGCACAGGTTACAAAATGTATAATTTTACAAAATATAGACAACACACATCAACAACAGATTCATCAAATACAATAGAAGAATACAATTCATCATATTAGTCTCCGAATACAATTCATCATATTAGTCTCCGAATTGAAAAGACCGAACAAAGATAGAACATTATACTACAAGTCTCGAGACCACGAGTAGCGAGTTTGTCTTCACATTACAAGTCGATATCGATCATCTAAACTACCATCACATAGAAGAGAGCTGCGGTCATCACGATGAGCATCATCACGATGAAACTCGTCTTCATCCGGTTCCTCCAATGCTCCCTCCCCTCTCCCGCTAGATAGCGGGCGTATCTAGATTCGGCCTCGGCCCTAGTGGTGTACCCTTTGTAACTGTTACCGCTGAATCGGTGAACCTGTCTCCGACACTCCTCCCAGTCATCGTAGACTCCGGGAACCTTACCCTTGTACACGACATACGTCGGCATCGCTATGCACTAGCCAAACGAAACGTTAGTACCAATTCACAGACAATACATAAGCAATATATAATTATGCAACAGAACGATCGGAAGAGAAAAGCAAGACATTAATAGCATTGATTACATCTAAGTTGAACGACTCTCGAAACCAAAGAGACATACTACAAGTTCATTAAAGTTTAATTACAACATGAGCCAATCGATGTTTCAGAACTAGACACAGCATCACTGCTTTCGACTCGACTCAAGGGACCGGAGCATGGATGAAGCCGCCGTCTATCGTGGGAGTCATGAAATAACGGTCGTTGTCAGCCTGCATTTGTAGCATTGTGTCGATTTCACTGTTGGACGGTTGATTTCTGAAGTAGAACTGCCCTGAGGTACGAAGGACATCTTGATGGATGATTTCGGCAAACTCCGACTGGATGCGAAAGAATTCTTTTCGGAGATCCGCGTCCTGGATTGCCGACACACTCGCGGCCCAATCTTTGAGTTTACTCGGTAGCAGAAGTTGATGATGGTCCCGTACGATCGCCCGCATGTGATGGATGGCGTAGTAGGCACCCTTCTGACCGCCAGGCGGCTGCTTGACGCAGCAGAACGTCGTATTGTGGGAGAACACGTGCTTGCCATACTTACGAATATGCCTGGTGAAGGTGCCTCTAGATTTGGCGTAGCCGGGGAGAACATCATCAAGAACCTTCTTGACATTTGTGTAGTCTACGTTCGACTGACGGTCCGGGTCGAAATACGTGGCCATGGAATATTTGGGGCTTAGGAGGATGAGCGTGCAACGTGTGTCACTGCAGAAAACACGGAATGTTAAAAGAAAAACGATTGAAATGTAAGAATTCATATGTTACGGGCCGGTTGAGGGGAGGACTTACTCGGGAAAGTAAGGCACGAGGAAGTTATCCTTATCTTGGTTTGCCAGAATGACGCCTTCGAGGTAAGAACTCGCGACTTGCCGGTCCCCAGCGCTGCCCAAGATCTTGGCACGCATGTAGAAGGGGTCGACTATCACGATGTCCGGGGTCTTGTCGCGAATGATCCGCATCTCCATACTCAGCGAAAATAGCCGAACGAAGGTGTAGTGCAGCGGATGAAGGTTCAACATAGCGTGGATGTCATCAAAAGCAGGACGATCGTACGCCCGATGGAGTTATCCACAAAGCCCTTGCCCTCTGGCACCTTGGCCGCGAAAACTCGGTATGCCACATCCTTCTCCCTGAGACGCCGCTTCTCCAAAGAAAGAACACTGTCATGCAGACTCCGCATAGCACCGGTTGCAGCATTGAGCATATTTGTCGGTAGCATCGCCCTACCCACCACATGCACCCTCCTCGAGATATCCTGCGGTGAACGTGGCCCGTCCTGAGCACGGATCGTACTCGGTGCCGGCTGGCTCGCACCCTTCTTAGTCTTTCTTTTGCGTGCCTTCTTCGTCTCCTGTAATGGGACCGAGTTCTGCTCACAGACCGCCTTCTTGAGTGTATTGGGGCTGATAATATTTCGCACCTCGCCTATCTGAGGTTCGGTGAAGTCGGTAGCTGGAGGCGTCTCCTGAGAGCTGAACGTCAGACAGCGCCTGCTGCAACTTGGCTTCTCCGCGGTACCAGCTAGATCGCACACGTCTTTTGTTGGGTTTGGTTCTTGAGAAGGAGGCCCCATGAAGTCGCCATCGTACCCATGTTCGGCAAAGTACTGATCGACGTTGCCAAATGTATCATCTTCGTCGTCGTCGTCGTTCTGATCCTGTGCCATATGCATGTTTGGATCCAGTGGCATAGGGATGTCCGGCACCGTTACAGCGGTCTTGCCATGGGGCCGACTTGGCGCCGGCACGACTGGCGGTGTTGTCTTTGGGGTGGTGTCCCCCGCCCCCAAACGAATCTGGCTCTTCGGCCAAAGCAGGGGCCAGCTCAGGCAGGCGCTGAGGGTCATCACGTCTTCATCGTCGGCCCCGACGGGTCGAATCGGAGGTAACAAGTCGTCGCAGCCTGGCAGCACCCGAACCAGTTGAACCCTAAACAAGTTGGGTGGCATCTGGGTACCGTGGAACAAGGGGTTGCCCGGTTGAACGATTTTGCCCTTGGCGACATCGACCAACTCGTTGTTCATGAAGTGGAGGAGAGTGCACGGAACGTCGGCGGCGCCCTGCGAAAACATGTAGGGCGTCAGGGATGCCCAGTCAAAGGCAAGGAGATGAAGTCCTCGGCCGAGAGAGGCTTAATTAGTTACCGTGATGATGGCGTCGAGCTCGGATAATGTTGACGCACTGCCAACGGCGGGCGTGCAGTTGACGGAGGTGCCGCTTGCTACAGAGGTGCCGGACGGCGTACACCCGGGTGCATTAAGCTCCCGTGCCGGCGTCGGAGACACCAATGTCGCCTCCGCCGGAGGCACCAATGGCCCCGCCATCGCATTATGCGAGTTGCTGGCCGTGAAGCTAGGAATCGGGGGCGGCCCCTGTTGGCCACCCGCAATCCACGCACTCAACCCCGAGATCAAGGTAGGCACAAGGGCGGTGATCGTCGCTCCGAGTCGTTGTTCCACTTGCTCTTGGACAATCTCCGGAATCCGCGCCACCTGTGCCTTGAGTTCTTGAACCTCTCGCGCCTGGCTTTCCGAGCTGGTCTTTTTCTCCTTCCGCACACTAGCGGAATAGTATGACCCCCATTTTGTCGACAAGCCTTTGCCGGCCACACGACCAGCTGACGTCGGCTTACTAAGCTTATCCTTGTTCTTCATTACATTCAACCCCCTATTTAGAGTGGTGTCCCAAGGGTTGCTCTTAGTCGACCCCGCGCTACTGCTTTCAGTCGCGTGCGGAAGGAATGTGAACCATTTAGAAATTTGGCTTCATTAATTAGAATGCAACCATATGGAGCTAATTACGCGGGGGTGTATTCCTTACCAGAACAAGCTCAAGCTGCCTGGTCTTCGGATCCGTGGTAAGCTCCTTTGTTTTCGGGTCCTTCTTGTACCGGGCCCTAACAAAGTTCCTGGTCTGCTTGTCACCGTATTTATCGAAGAGGGGCGGTAGGCCTTGCTCGGCACGGTCCGCCTCCTCCTTGTCCCATATAGGCTCCGCCACTCTGTAACCGCCGGGACCGAGTGTGTGTTCCCCTATGTTCAGCTCCCGCATTTGTTTCCCCCACTCACTTGATTGGGAGCTTGCGGTGCTCGAGCAATTGATCTTGAAGCCGTTGTAGTCATCTTCGGTGATCGAAGGATTTTTCTCCTTGATCTTCTGATAACTCTCACCTTTCTCGATCATTCTCTTCACATTGCTTTTCCAAGTAGACAGAGCCTTGCTCATCTTCGTGAGGGCAGCATTGTTCACTTTATTCCCTTTGAGGCTTGTGTTTTCAAATTCAGCGGGGAACTTGTATCGTTCGTGCAGCTTCGTGAAGAGGAGGTTGCGCAAATTCCCTCGGTCAGGATGCCTCAAGTTCTCGGTGTTGATCGAGACGGTGCTCGGGACAATGCACCCGAGCTGAAGCGAGTACCCCTTGACTATTCGTTCGGGCGCCGTTGGATTCCCGTTGGAGTCCAGTTCAGTAACTTCCTCCTTGAGGGTGCGGAGCATGATCGGGCGCCGGTCCTTCCGTTGCCTCTTCGGTTGGCTGCCATCTGTGCGTGCGCCGCCATCATCAGTGGTGGGATCCTCGACGGCACCATCAGTGGTGGCATCAGTGTGGTCATCCTCGGCGGCACCATCCGTGGTCTCAGGATCGGTGAGGAAGGCGGCGGCCTCATACAAGTGAGGTTGTTCCTCCATCTCCTGGGACAGCTCCCAGAATGCCTTGCCGCCCGAACCCCTGGCCTCATCGTTGTGGGCCATGTTTCTCTCTAAATAGAAACAAAGTTTGGTCAAAAAGTTGGTTATTTTCAAGGAACAAGATCATGGTCTCATCATTTAGGGTTTGTCGACACCGAGGCATCCTAAAATCTAAGCTTTTATCATTGAGGGTTTTTCGACGCCGAGGCACCTTAAAAGCCTAACCTTTCATCATTTCGGTTTTTATCGACACCGAGGCACCCTAAAAGCCATGCATTAGTCACAAGTACGCCGGGGCACTTGATCCTACTTAATTAACTACTAAGATACCCCGGCCCATGCATTAGTCACAAGTACCCCATATGTCCTTTTTTTAGCAAAGTCATGCTAAAATTCACGGAAAATTTCAGCATGACCTTTGCTGAAAATAGGACACATGGAGTACCCGAATTTGCCGGAACGGAAGTTAATCGACATTCCGGCAAACTCAAGGGCCTCTCGGGGTACCTGCAAAATCATTATCCCAGGTGGACATGGATGCAATGTCACATGTCACATGGATCCCACACCCACAGGAGCTGGTGAAGCTTCATGTGTATTTCACGAAAACCAGCCTGACTAAAGAGCTTTATGTAGAAAACAAATCACTCCACCAGCTCACACAGGATCATCCCTCTAAGCAATTACTCAAAATGGGCACTAGCAGCAAAATGAACATTTTACAATCTGAACTTTTTTTTTTCATCTATGTGCTCATTTAACTTTGATCCAAATAGTATCAAAGTTCTTAGAAACAAGCAGCTCTGCTAACAAAGAATAGTAAAAATGGGGCTTGCCTTAAGATGGGAAGTAAAGTTGCAAAAACTATCACAAAGAACAGTAAAAATGGAATATAGCTCAGCATTTCTATTGATAGGAACAAACATAAAATCAAACCATGGGCATCTACTAGGTAGACCAACATAAAATTTTGACTAGAGTTACATAAGGGGAAATTGATGTGATGAATGGCAGTTTGGGAGCTGAGCTGATCATGTCCATGTATTCTAATCCTACAGTAAGATGGCATTGCTATTGGTACCAATTTATTTGTTCACAAAGATACATTTTTGGTAATGCATAGACAACATCACCTTTTATTTATCATGGTTGGTTCTGTTCCATAATTATATCAGCCCAGAGTGTCTTATTAGATATCAGACTGAATTGTAATGCACCCATTCTAAAACTTTAAGTTCCAGGTAATTAGAGTATGTGGCACTGTCTTGTGTTGACTAACTCATAAATGATATTATCATCTTTACTCACCGTTATGTGTATCATGGCTGAAATTCCACCGTTATAATACATGCCTGCTTGGCTAATTAGCAAGTAAGTAACTCTTACATTATCAAAGCTTGCCAGTTTCTGAAATCAATTACTGACAGGGAATATCATATACATCATTCAACAAATTTGTTATTTTTAGGGAAAGCCATTATGTGCACTTTATTAATAATTCGAGTAACAGTTACATCATTCATTATATCCATCTGCTTAAAGCGCACGCGCGGGGAATCATCGTCCCAATGCGCAGGCGCAGCAGAGTTTGAATTGCAAGTAAACCAAGCTAAATCACGTGAGCAGAATAAATTTGCTGACTGCCTGCCAAACTATATGGGTGAACTGAGGGTAGTACTGCAGGCTGGCTTCATCAAGGCCCTGCTTGTATTAAGTTATTGAACTATTGGTTAGTGGATTGTAACTATATTTCTGGAATGAAACTCCCTAATTTTTTGCATGACACGTACGGTGATGGCTACAGCCCGTTGAATGAATGACACGAACAAAGCCAAGTTGCACCCAGCCAGAAGTTGGTGTGATTCTCAACACCCTTCTCTATCTCTGTCATTTTCACACAAACAATTACCATGGGGGTGAACCTTATCCTCACGAATGATTATCAACGCGAAAACGGTGTGATTCTCAACACGAATGAATGACACGAACGAAGCCAAGTTACTGACAGGGAATATCATATACATCATTCAACAAATTTGCCAGTTTCTTCATGGCAGAATATCATATACAAGCACGAATTTTGTTCACATTTATATAGCAACAAATATTTATACACTCATATAGCAGCACTAAGTATATTGCACTTAGAAGAAGATTTGCTTTTACATCCCACCCAACTTAACAATCCAAGTCACTGCTACTCATATTCAAAAAACCTAACTCCAATATAACCAGAAACATTGTAAAACCTAACTCCATTATAACTCCAATATAACCAGAAAGATTGTAACTCCAATATAGCCAGAGTTATAATGCAATATTTCTTTCAGTTTATCAGTGCAAGTATATCATTCCACAAGCTTCAGAGAAGAGCAAGCAGGAGTACACTACTGCACAATTTAACTGCATTTTTTTACTCCAATAATACTGGTACACTTGCTACTATAATGGAATACCTGATCTTTGATTCAAGTAATAGTGTATGATGAATTTGATTATTCAGACTTAAGTTTCTTAAAGTGATGTCACTAGTTTCAGTTAACTGGAGTACTACAGCAAATGGAGTACCTAATCTGATCTAGTTAAAGTCTCCAAATGGAGTACTACAGCTCCTGCACCTGCTTCTATTATGCTTGTCTTGATAAGGAAGATTATGTTTCCATGTATAGTTCTAAAGGACTACCAGAACACAAAGGCACCTGCTTCCATGTATAGTTCTAATGTGCATTTTATTTTCTACTTGTAGCCTTGTAATCTTAATTTAAATAAATATAACAGGGGGTGTGGGGCTATATATTGACCAGATGATACAGTTTCCAATTCAGCAATTCAGCAAACAAAGAATTCTACAATTAGAAGTTCTTCATGCGCAAAGTACAGCAGGCACTGCTGAGTAAGTGGGTAGAATCTCAATGAGAACTCTCATGTCTGTGTTGCAGAAGAAAAACAAATCAAAACACCAAGGCAAATGCAGTGTTCTCAGGCCGTCTCAGTTGATAAGAATGGAAGCATATATCCAAACTAAATCCATGGCAACTACTCTAGGTATGTACGTACATGGCAGACAAAAACACCTAGCAATAGCAACAAGAGAACATAGTTTCGTCCCTTAGGAAAAAACACACCAGAGCATGAGAGATGGAGAGAGCAGAGAGAGAGAGAGAGGGGGGGATGATACCTTGACGAGCTCCCCTGATGGCGTGGGTAGTAGGGTCGGGGCAGCGTCCCGGGAAGAACTAGGCACACCCGGTCCGAGGTGCGTGCAGCCTGCGCGCGAGAGGAACCAGCATCATCAGGGAACCTTGGCGGCGGCACAATTGAATCGAACAAAGGGGGAGGGGGAGGATAAGAGGACCTTGCGAGACCTTCAATGGCGGGGTCGCGGGAGAGAAGAAGCACGCGAGCAGCGGCGTGGTCGATGGGAGCAGCTCGAGCAGAGGTGGCGGCGGATCTGGCCGGCGTCGAGGGCGGCGGGGCGGCGGCGTCGGGAGAGGAGAGGGGAAGGGGATCGAGGGCGAGGGCGAGGGCGAGGGAGAGAGAGGGGATCGAGGGCGAGGGCTCGGGCGAGGGAGAGAGAGGGGATCGAGGGCGAGGGCTCGGGCGAGGGAGAGAGAGGGGATACGAAGTAGGGGGGCACAATACTAATGGCGCACCACCCCTCGGTGCGCCATAAGTATATTCATGCTAATGGCGCACCCCGACCTGGTGCGCCATTAGTATTTTTTTTATTTCCGCTCGAGCCAACAGGTTATCTCCCACTTGACCTTATCCACATCAACTCCCCTCTACTAGCTCGACTGGTCAGGTTCCAGTTCTCACACCAGGAGGTCCTGGGTTCCATTCCTAGGCTCCACAAAAAAAATTATGCATTTAAAATGCTGTTTGATACTTATTTGTGTTTAAATATGTTCAAACTTGTTTAAATCATAACAGTAATTTTTTTTATAAGACAGTAATATTTTTTTAAAAAATATCATCAAACAGTAATGCCGGTGGAGCGGGGGAGGGTGCGGGGGGTCGGTGGCGGCGGTTGAGTAGGGGAGGGGTGCGGGGGGTCGGCGGCGGCGGTTGAGTAGGGGAATCGAGGGTGCGGGGGGTCGGCGGCGGCGGCCGGTGGACCAGGGGGTGCTCGGCGGCGAGGGGGACCGGATCTGGCAAGGTGGGATAGCGATCGAGATGGAGGGGGATCGAGATCGAGTGTCCATGAAATTTAAAAATATTCATGATAGTTCAAAAAGTGCCCATGAAATACAATCGAGAAATGAAGGCTACGATTTAAATACAATCGATCTTAGCTAGCTATCTGTTAACAATCTTCTTGCCCTTCTTTTTCGCAAATGGAGTTCTTCTGTGGAACGGACGTCCTTTAGGTAGGGTGGTCCTGCTTCTTCTTGTGGTGTATGCTGCTACTTCATCATCGTCGTCATGTTCGATCCTCGGGTCGCCGTACTTGTCGAAGTCTTCCTCATTGGCTACTCCATCCATTCCGATGATCTTCCTTTTGCCTCTCCTCACGACAACACGACTGGTCTTTGACGGGTCGGTAATGAAGAAGCATTGGTCCACTTGGGAAGCCAGTACCCATGGCTCATTTTTCACGGTGACGTTTGCGCCCGCGGTCTTGGATTTGGCTTCGGGTATAACCATGGTGGTGAAATACCGGTCTTCTTTTAGGACGCTCTTGGCCCATCTGACACGGAACATCGGGACCTTCTCTCCAGCATAGCTCAGCTCCCAGATCTCCTCGATCCTTCCGTAGTATCTGTCCTTGTCGTTACCGGTGTAGGATTCCATCGTTACCCCGGAGTTCTGATAACCATCGCTCTTCATGTCCTTGGCCTCGGTGTAGAATGTGTAGCCGTTGATATCGTACGCCTCATAGGTCATCAGGTTGTGCTCGGTGCCCTGTGACAAGGCGAATATGAGTTGTTCTTCCGCGGAAGAATCCTCATGTAAAGGGTACGACAGAAGCTTCTGCTTGAACCAACGCGTGAAACATGAGTTGTGCTCTTTGAGTATATCTCCATCCGTCCTCTGTTGGCCTCGGTCATTGTACGTCTTCTTAATAAAGGTTTTGTGCTCTACCACCCAAGGATCGACCACGTCTATGTGTTGTAGCGCGACTAGGTTTGCTCTTTCAAAGTCGGCGAGTCGACCCTCGAAGTCGACATGCATTTCGCAGCGACCCTCATGGTGACCCCATCCAGCGAGCCTGCCGAGGTGCCTGTTGACGGGCAGACCAACGGGGTTCTCGATGCCTAGATAATTCGTGCAGTAGGAGATGCACTCTTCGGTCAGAAAGCCCCTGGACGTGACATGTTGCGAACGTATCCTTTGATGACACCATTCATCCTTTCGAACGGCATCATGCTATGCAGGAACGTCGGCCCGAGTTGCATGATATCCTCCACTATATGGACCAGCAGATGCACCATAACGTCGAAGAATGCGGGCGGGAAGTACATCTCAACCTCGCATAGTATCACCACGATCTCTTCCTGTAGCCTTCTGAGTTGCCTCACGCCAATCGACTTCCGAGAGATGACGTCGAAGAAGTTGCATAGGCCAAATAGCATTTCACGGACGTGCGCGTCCATGATCCCACGGATTGCAACTGGAAGTATCTACGTCATCAGCACGTGACAGTCGTGAGACTTCATCCCGCTGAACTTCTGCTTCGCTGGGTCTAGGTATCTGCTTATCTTCCCCGCGTAACCGTAAGGAAGTTTTACTCCTAGGAGGCAGGTGAAAAACTGCTTGATCTCCTCCTGGCTTAGAGTGAAGCACGCGGGAGGGTAGTCATTTCCGGTCTTCTTGGCCTTTTTGCCTTTGCGACGACTTTCTGTGTCCTGCTTCGCCTCATCATCATCATCATCATCATCATCATCATCATCATCATCATCATCATCATATATAGCGTGAAGCTCCTGCCTGATGCCCATTGATTTCAAGTCTGCCCTTGCTTTCGGCCCATCTTTGGTCCTCTCTGGCATGTTGAGCAGGGTACCAAGCAGACTCTCGCACACGTTCTTCGTGATATGCATGACATCAAGGCTGTGAGGCACACGGTGGATCTTCCAGTACGGCAAGTCCCAGAAAACAGACCTCGTTTTCCATACCTTCAGCAGCGGCTCTGGCGCCTTTTGCTTCTTTCCCGCAGTGGGCAGTCTTTCCAATTTTCAACAGCTTGTCTATTTCCTCGCCGCTCCTCGTACACGGGCGTTTTCGGGGTTCGGTTTCACCATCGAACAGATCCTTGCATTTCCTCCACGGGTCATCATCGCGAAGCCACCTTCGATGTCCCATGAACACGGTTTTCGAAGACCCGGGATCTCTATCTAGCTGGCGATACGTTGTGTCATCCATGCACCTTACGCATCCAGAAAATCCGTGGACTACCTGCCCCGCAAGATATCCGTAACCGAGATAGTCGTGCACCGTCGTGAGCAGTGCGGCTCTCATAGGGAAATATTCTTTCTCTGCGGCGTCCCACGTATTGGCTGGCGTTTTCCACAGCGTGTCAATCTCCTCTTTCAGCAGCCCCAGATACAGATTGATGTCGTTCCCTGGTTGTTTCGGCCCTTCAATTAGCATACTCATGTGAATGTACTTCCTCTTCATGCACAACCAGGGGGGAAGGTTGTACATCCACACGAACACAGGCCAGGTGCTATGTGTGCTTCTCTGGCTGCCAAACGGATTGACTCCATCGGTGCTCGCGCCCAGCACGATGTTCCTTGGATCGTTCCCAAATTCTGGGTATTCGAAGTTCAACGCTTGCCACTGGCTCGCATCCTTAGGGTGACTCAGCATCTTGTCTTTTTTATCTATCTCCGGATCATTTGCGTCATCTTCTCGCTTCTTCTCCTCCCTATCCGCGTGCCAACGCAGGAGCTTTGCTACCTTAGGGTCCGCGAAATACCGCTGCAGACGAGGAGTGATCGGAAAGTACCACACCACTTTTCGAGGAGCTTTCTTCCTCTTCTTGTATCGAGTGACACCGCACACCGGACATATGGTAGACTCCGCGTGCTCGTCCCGATAAATGATGCAATTGTTCATGCACACATGGTATTTCACGTGCGGTAAATCCAGAGGACACACGATTTTCTTCGCCTCCTCCAAACTGGTCGGGCACTTGTTCCCCTTGGGAAGACGTTCGTGCCAGAATGACATGTTCTCGTCGAAGCATGCGTCGGTCATTTTGTGTTTTACCTTCATCTCCAGAGCCATGAGCGTTACTTTCAGGCGGGTATCCTCGGGCCTGCATCCTTCATACAATGGAGTAACCGCGTCTAACTCAAGTTGATCCATCTTGGCTTTCTCTCGGGCGGCAGCTCTTGCGTTATCCGTCTGCTTGAGAAGCAGCTCTTGAATATGAGGGTCCTGCACCCAGCCCATCGATGGTCCAGCGTCGTCTGCTCCGCCGGCATCATCATCATGTCCTGCATCTTCTACATGATGACTGTGTACAGCATCACCGTCGTGATCATCTCCTGGGGATTCTTCGTCTTCTCGCCCCCCCGAGCCGCGGTGGTTGTCTTGCTGCCCTTCCTCATTTCTTGCCCGGCCCCCATGGACGACTTCGTAGTCATCTTCATCACCTTGCCACCGATAGCCATCCATGAAACCACGCAAGAGCAGGTGGTCCCGCACCTGCCCGGAATCCGGGTCCGCAATAAGGCTATTCAGCTTGCATCTTCGACACGGACATCTTATCTCCGTCTCGTTCTTTTGAAGCATCTCGGCCTTCGCGGACCTCAAAAACCTATTCACGATGCCTTCGGTCATCGTGCGGACCATGGTCGCCTGCGGGGTAGAGCAAAACGATATTTTAGAACCAAGAAAAAATTTGGCATGACTTTCCCTAAAAATAGGACCAAAAAGAATGCTTAATGCCAAAATTCTCGCCGAAACGGAAATGAATCAACATTCCGGCAAAATATTGGCAACTATCGCATTTCAAATACCGGTACACCTCCAAACACAAACACATATGCAACACCACAAACATATGCAACACCACGAACATACATAGATCTAGCTAGGCCATAAAAAGTGCATGTGCACATTGTTGTAGGGAGAACAACATAAATATAGCTTCCCCCCTTACTTACCTAGCAAAACAAGGTAACTTAACCACTTAATTTGAATGAATCTATGGTGGAAATGAGGTGAAAAAGAGGAGGCACCCGAGACAAGGAGGAGGCGGTGGAGAGAATGAAGTGGGGAGAAAGTGAGTGTGGGAGGAGAGGCTGTCCAAAATATCTTGTTGCTGCCCACTTACTAATGGCGCACCAGCAACAAATGCGCCATTAGTAATCCAGGTTACTAATGGCGCACCCCCTGGTGGTGCGCCATTAGTACTTTTGCAAAAAAAGGAATAAAAACAATAATAAAAAAATAACATTAGTGGCGCACCTTCTGGCTGGTGCGCCATTACTAGTTACAACTAGTAATGGCGCACCACCAATGTATGCGCCATTAGTATATTTGGACAGGCGCACTAGTTCAAAAAACAAAATTGGTACTAATGGCGCACCGTGGGCAGGGTGCGCCATTAGTAGTTTCAACACTAATGGCGCATCAGGAGGTGGTGCACCATTAGTATATACTAATGGCGCACCACATGTCTGGTGCGCCATTAGTGTCATTTCCATCTATAGCCCTTTTCCTAGTAGTGAATTGAGTTCATATTCCTCGGCTGCCAGGACTTCTGTCCATCTATCTGTGAGTAGGTCTTGATCAGCGTGAAGCTGTTGTTGCTTCTTCTTCAGGCTTCTCGTAGTGGCAATAAGCCGGCGCTTGAAGCGCTCCTGCTCCGTGGGGTCCGCGGGCACGCCGAACGCGTCGTCGCCGAGGCTAATCTCGTCTTCGAAGGGGGGCATGTAGTTGTCCTCCTCCGGATACCCGTCCGTCGCCCTTTCATCTGGGTTGTCATGCCCATCGTCTTGTTCGGCCTGCTCGAAGGCGGGCTTTTCGGGGTTGTATTCATCGTCGGCATTGTCCGGATTGTTTTCGTCTCCGCTGCCGGTATTGCCTTGGCGGGGCTTGGAGCGGCGTGGGCGACGCCCATTGTCGGTGTCAAAACCGGCGGATCTCGGGTAGGGGGTCCCGAACTTTGCGTCTAGGCGGATGGTAACAGGAGACAAGGGACACGATGTTTTACCCAGGTTCGGGCCCTCTTGATGGAGGTAAAACCCTACGTCCTGCTTGATTAATATTGATGATGTGTGTTACAAGAGTGGATCTACCACGAGATCAAGGAGGCTAAACCCTAGAAGCTAGCCTATCGTATGATTGTTGTTCGTCCTATGGACTAAAGCCATACGGTTTATATAGACACCGAAGAGGGCTAGGGTTACACAGAGTCATTTACAATGGTAGGAGATCTACATATCCGTATCGCCAAGCTTGCCTTCCACGCCAAGGAAAGTCCCATCCGGACACGAGACGAAGTTTTCAATCTTCTATCTTCATAGTCTTGGAGTCAGGCCGATGATGATAGTTCGGCTATCCGGACACCCCCTAGTCCGGAACTCCCTCAGTAGCCCCTGTACCAGGCTTCAATGACGACGAGTCCGGCACGCATGTTGTCTTCGGCATTGCAAGGCGGGTTCTTCCTCCGAATAATTTATAGAAGATTGTGAACACCAGGATAGTGTCCGGCTCTGCAAAATTAAATTCCACGTACCCCCGTAAAGAGAATAATATTATTCAAGTTCAATCTGCTGACGTATTTTGTGGCGTAATGTCATACCACTACCAAGCCCTCCAATTGTATTTATTGTTCCACCTCAGCGCGTTTAGTGAGGCGGTTTCCTTGGCACGTCTTGTCGAAGCAGAGATCGTGTTCCCCTTATTCCGGGATTCCCATCAATACGGACGTGGGTAACCCAACGGCACCATTGATTGTGACGCTTGGGTGATAAGCGAGTTTTACCAGGCCGGTGGGGACACATGTTTTCGTCCGCCCATATAAGGGGATAAAGATCCAACCCTTTTACCTGCGCCTTCTTCCTCCTTGGCTTATCCATCTCCGCGAACTCGAGCTCTAGCGCCCAAGCCCGCACATCTCACGTCAACCTTCTCCAAATATGTCCGGAGCGGGAGGCAAGTGGATGGCCTCCTCCGTCACGGAGGGGCATATCCAGAAGCTGCGCAGCGCCGAATACTTGTCCAGCGACATCGCGCATCGGCTCCCCGACGAGGGAGAGCTCATCCCCACCCCCAGGCCCCATGAGAGGGTAGTATTCCTTCCCCATTTCCTCCGCGGACTGGGCTTCCCACTTCATCCCTTTGTCCGGGGGCTCATGTTCTACTACGGCCTAGATTTCCATGATCTGGCCCTGAATTTGATTCTCAACATCTCGGCGTTCATCGTCGTGTGCGAGGCCTTCCTCTGCGTCCAGCCTCACTTCGGCTTCTGGCTCAAGACCTTCAGTGTCAAGCCGTAGGTTGTAAAGGTCAGCCAAGTGGAGTGCGGAGGCGCCATGGTGGGCAGGATGTCCCGCGTTACGTGGCTGGAGGGCACTTTTGTGGAAACCATTAAGGGGTGGCAATTGGGGTGGTTCTACACCATCGAGCCGCGTCACCCTGATTGGGCAGCGGCCCCCAAATTCAGATCCGGCATCCCTACACGGCTCACCTCCTGGAAAGAGAGTGGCCGGATCTGGGGGAATTCGGAAGAGCTGACCGAACTTCAAGCCTGCATCTAGAAACTGGTGGACAAGAAGCTCAAGCTTGTCAACATAGTCCAGGTCATGCTCATCCGCGGGATTCTCCCGTGCCAACGACGGGGCTTTAACATGTGGGAGTTCGATCCGGCGTAGCACCAGACCCTGAGCGGGCTCTTCGACACTACGTACGAAGATGTCTGGAAGGTGCTGTTCAGGGGCGCCGAGGCTCCCGCATCCGCTACCGAAGATCGCGGATTCAGCTCGCAGCATCCAGCTGATGAGGTAAGTGATATTGTCCTTTACGGGACCCTTGTAATCCATAGTTTGACTCTATGCGGGATCTAAACTCCCTTTCCTTTGACAAGGCTGGCTGGCGAAGGCCGAACAGGCTATCTGTCCGGCCCCTTTGCCAGAGGACCCAGCGGACGCCAGTTTAACGGGGCTGCTGGCTCCGGCGCCCCATGTGGTGCCGGAGAAGAAGGCCAAGAAGAAGGCCACGGGGACTCGGAGGAGTTCCCGTTTTCAGGTGCTATCGGATGATGAATCCGAGGCCGACTCCTCCCACCTAGGTGAGGAGGAGAAGAAGAAAGCCTCTCCCCCAGCGGGGTGAGGGAAGAAAAGGAAGGCCTCTCCTACAAGGGAGGCCGAAGGGTACAAGAAGGGAAAAACTCTCCCCCCGGACTGCTCCGCTAGCGCCAGTGATGACGACGAGGACTGGCCTCCAAGGGCCAAGCCTCAGGCGAGATCGTAAGTATCTGGACTCCCGAATAACTTCAAGGTTTATATTTTTCGTCGCATAACGTCTTTCTAATGCCGCATACAACCCTACAGTCCGCCTAAGGATGATCTTCCCGCTTCATCGAGCGGGTCCTTAGGTGCGTCGGATATGGATTCTCTCCCGACTTCCTCCACCCCCCGTGACGCAGATGATGCCGAGGTGGGATCCCAGGAAGGGACCCACCAGGAGGGGAGGGCCCGGGAGGTGTGGCAGGACAACCTCCCGGACTTTGCACCGGACTCGGCCCCGGAACCCACATTGGCTCCGAAGTCCGGCAGGCGACCCCTTCGCAAGAAGGGCAAGACCGTGACACCGGCAACCTCCGTCCAACCAGAGGCGCCGGACAATTTGCTGGAGGCGCTTAACGGCGCCTCCACCGAAGAGGAACACCGCACTGTTATGAGTGCGGTGATTCAGAAGGTGCAGCTCGCCAAGAGCGGGCTGACCGAAGCCTGCAGCAGCCTTCTAATAGGCTTTGAGGTAAGAATTTCAATATGTATAAAATGGTACCGCATAGACAGTAGCCCCTGATGCTCGGTTCAGTGATCGGAAAGAAAAGCTGGACCGAGGATCTAAAAAGATACATGCAGGAGCCATAATAAATATGTCAATATGGGATTGCAGGCTCCGCTGTTGACCTCTGCCGCACTGACTGCGGAGGTCAATACTTTGAAGGAGAACCTCGAGCGGTCCGAGAATGAGCTCGGCCGTGCCAAGAAGCAGCTCGAGGACAAGGAAGGTGAGTAATACCTTATTAAAATTGTACCTTACAGGAAAGGATTTTGGTTGCAAAAGAATGACAAGGATAATGTGATTATTGCAGGGTCCACTAACGAGGTGGCAACCCTGAAAGAGGCGGTGGCCGCGGCCGAATGCACAGCGGCCGCGGAGCGCACCGAGCGAGAGAGGCAGGAGGCGCGGGTGGCGGAGGTACAGCAAGAGCTCCAGGATCTCGTGAAAAAACATGAGAGACTGGAGCATGACTCGAAGACTCGAGAGTCTGAGCTTGCAACGGCTCGTGAGAGTGCCAAAGCCGCTAAGGCCGAAGCCTACAAGGCCCTCCAGGAGATTGAGGCGGTGAAGAAAATAGCAGCGGGTAAGGCATTTTTCATGCAAAGTAAGCATGTGAGTGTTAATTACCTGTTGCTTACTCGTATTCGGAGCTCTCCAGGGGCATTCGCAGATCTTCCTTGCAGCGTGTCCGGCGCTGCCGTATTCACCCGGGCCGAGGAGGGGAGCTCGACGGAGAAGGTCTTATGGTCTCAGTATGCTGAGGCCGAACATCCGGTGCCCCTTAGCGACTAGCTGAAGCAGCTGGTCAAGCTCCACAAGGCGGACGAACAGGCCATGAAGGGCCTCATAGTTCGGCTGTGGCCTAAGGAGGCCATGCCTGGGAGCTACTTCGGCCTGGTGCGGCGGCTGGTGGATGCGTGCCCGTGGGTTGAAGTCGTCAAGCACTCCGCCTGTATTGAGGGTGCCCGTCGGGCCCTTGCCGCGCAAAGGTGCACTGGGGCAAGATGGATGCCCAGAAGCTTGTGACGGACCCACCACCAGAGGGCAAGGAGCATCGCACGCTCGAGATGTATTATAAGAGCATGCTGAAGGGCACCCGCACTATTGCGGGGGAGTGCTCCAAAGATGTAATTTTTGAGTAGACTCGCATTTTGTTATCCTGGGCGCTGAAAACTTAGTGCATATGCGCTAAGCAATGCTTGTTAATTTAAAATATTACCTTTTGTGCGGCTGTTTATCAAATCTGAGAGATGGCAAGTCGTCGGCTTCAGCCCCCATGCCACGAGTGCTGGGGTGTTCGGGATAAACTTGAGCACTCTTGTTCCCATTTTTGGGTCCATCGAGCTCCAAATCATGTCTTGGGTCAATAGTTGGGTTTGCCCGGCTCCCATGTTTTGGTACCTTATGTTCCGTTATATTAGCTAAGGTAGCACTGGGAGAACCACTACGATCACGCCCTAGTTGAGCTGGGTTAACGCCTAAGTGGAGAAAGCTAAAACTGACCGTCATGATGAGGCGAGAGCCGGTCGCTGTTCGGAGAGGTTCTTTGCGAGTCCTTAAAGACTTATGCCGCTTAGAGCGAGGAGCTGGAGTAGTTGAAATTGGACGGACCCGGAGTAGTTCTTTTGAATGGATTTTTCCATTGACCGGGTTTAGAGCCTCTGAATCCGGCATTGACTGCCGTATCCTCCGTATGGTCGCCGTTGATGCGGCTCTTGTTTTTGTTACGACGTGACCTGCCATTTCGGTCCTTGAAATCCGGACTGCCAGAATGTTTGGTGAGGTTGTTGCTGCGTGCTAGCCAACTATCCTCACCCGCGCAAAAGCGGGTCATCAGAGATGTGAGGGCTGCCATGGATTTCGGCTTTTCCTGTCCCAGGTGCCGGGCAAGCCATTCGTCGTGGATGTTATGCTTGAAGGCCGCGAGGGCCTTCGCATCCGGACAGTCGACGATTTGGTTTTTCTTGATTAAGAACCGTGTCCAGAATTGTCTCGCCGATTCGTCTGGCTGTTGAATTATGTGGCTTAGGTCGTCAGCATCTGGTGGTCGCACATACGTGCCTTGGAAGTTATCGAGGAATGCGTCTTCCAAGTCTTCCCAACTCCCAATTGACTCTCCTGGCAAGCTGTTAAGCGAATGCCGGGCTGCTCATTTAAGCTTGAGGCGGAGATATTTTATGGCGTGAAGGTCGTCACCGCGGGCCATGTGGATGTGAAGAAGATAGTCTTCGATCCAAACCGCGGGGTCTGTTGTGCCATCGTAAGATTCGATATTCACGGGTTTAAACCCTTCAGGGATTTGATGATCCATTACTTCATCTGTGAAGCATAGTGGGTGTGTGGCGCCTCTGTACTGGGCAATATCACGACGGAGCTCAGAATAACTTTGCCTGTTTTGATCGACCCATCCGGACTTACTGTGTCCGGCGCGACGGCTGTCGTCGCGTACCGTGGGGCGCCCACGCGATCCATAGATCGATCTTGATTGTCTTGCCTTATCCTCCAATATATCTCGCAAGTCCGGAGCGTTCCCTTGTGGCCTTGCGCTTTTCGAGCGATGCCGGGGTACGGGTCTAGTGAAGGGCCTAAAGACCTCTTTGTCTCGACCACGGGGTGGTCAGTCAGCCGTATTGTCTCCTGGTGATGCGGGTTCATATGCTTCCTCCTCTAACCGGGGGAGCAACTTTCGCTTAGGATAGATTTTGGAGGGCGTTCGAGCTCATGCTCTTCGGCCGCGAGGACATCAGTCCATCTGTCGGCTAGCAGATCTTGATCAGCTCTAAGCTGTTGCTGCTTTTTCTTGAGGCTGTTCGCCGTGGCCATAAGCCTGCGTTTAAAACGCTCTTGTTCGACGGGATCCTCAGGCACGACAAATTCGTCGTCGTCGAGGCTTGCCTCGTCTCCGGAGGGAGGCATATAATCCTCTACCTCTTCTTCTGCCGCTCTCTCATGAGGGCTGGCCTCTCCGTCCTCCTGCGCTGCATCTTGCTGGAGTGGGTTATCTTCGGCACTGTCCGATGTATTCTTATCTCCGGTGCCGGAGTCTTCATTCTTGCTGTGGCGGGATTTAGAGTGGTGCCGCTAACGTCGCTGTTTGGGCTGCTTCTTGGAGGGGTCATCCCCCGCTGTTTCTTCGCCGTTCCCATCCTTTGGGATATCCACCATGTATATGTCATATGATGAGGTGGCTTTCCAGTGCCCAGTAGGCGCTGGTTCTTGGTCGTCTCCGACATCTTCATCCATATCGTCGATGTCTTCGGAGTCGTAGTCTAGCATGTCGGTTAGATCGTCGACAGCAGCTACGAGGTGGGTGGTGGGTGGGTTTTCAATTTCTTCGTCATCCGCATCACAACCGTCCTGACCGCAGTCCGGCCAGGGCTCTCCTGATAACGAGAGATACTTTAGTGAACTCAAGATGTCGCCAAAAGGTGAGTGTTGAAAGATGTCCGCTGCGGTGAACTCCATGATCGGCGCCCAATCGGATTTGACCGGAGGGGGCGCGGGAGGTTCGGAGTCCGGCAAGGAGTCCGGCACCTCGGAGTCACCAACTTCATGAGGGACAAGGTCACTATTCGGCTCTATCGCCGTAGAGGTTGAAGTTCCCGAGGCGGTGTCTAGCCGTATATCCTCGGCCTGCGCAGCCGGCTCCGAATTGAAGATCGGAGCGGGTTCGAGTGCGGCCTCCAGGGTACTGTCCGGCTGCAGAGCTAAATCATGTTCGCCGTGACAGTGCGGCACACTCAGCTGTGGCTCCAATCCATCGAAGATCAAGTCCCCGCGGATGTCTGCCGTGAAGTTTAAACTTCCAAATCTGACCTGGCGGCCAGGGGCGTAGCTTTCGATCTGCTCCAGATGGCCAAGCGAATTGGCCCACAGTGCAAAGCCGCCGAATACGAAGACCTATCCAGGGAGAAAAGTCTCTCCCTGGACTGCGTCGTTGATGACGATCGAAGAAGCCATCGAGCCTATCGGTGACGACACAGAGGAACTCTCAATGAAAGCACCAATGTCGGTGTCAAAACCGGCGGATCTCGGGTAGGGGGTCCCGAACTGTGCGTCTAGGCGGATGGTAACAGGAGATAAGGGACACGATGTTTTACCCAGGTTCGGGCCCTCTTGATGGAGGTAAAACCCTACGTCCTGCTTGATTAATATTGATGATGTGTGTTACAAGAGTGGATCTACCACGAGATCAAGGAGGCTAAACCCTAGAAGCTAGCCTATGGTATGATTGTTGTTCGTCCTATGGACTAAAGCCATCCGGTTTATATAGACACCGGAGAGGGCTAGGGTTACACAGAGTCGGTTACAATGGTAGGAGATCTACATATCCGTATCGCCAAGCTTGCCTTCCACGCCAAGGAAAGTCCCATCCGGACACGGGACGAAGTCTTCAATCTTCTATCTTCATAGTCTTGGAGTCCGGCCGATGATGATAGTTCGGCTATCCGGACACCCCCTACTCCGGAACTCCCTCACCCATGCTTTGCTTTCTTCTTGGAGGGGTTATCCTCCGTTGCCTCATCGCCATTGGTTTCTTTCGGAGTGTCCACCATGTATATATCGTATGAAGAAGTGGCTGTCCACCGCCCTATGAGCGGTGGCTCCTGTACTTCTCCGACATCGTCGTCCATACCGTCGATGTCTTCGAATTCGAAGTCAAGCACGTTGGTTAAATCATCGATCGTGGCAATGAAGTGGGTGGTGGGTGGGCAGCGAATTCCTTCGCCGCCTGCTTCCCACTCAAGCCGGACATAGTTCGGCCCAGAGCCTCTTGACAAAGAGAGAGACTTTAATGAGTTTAGCATGTCGCCAAAATGCGAGTGCTGAAAGATATCCCTAGCGGCAAACTCCATTACCGGAGCCCAACCTGGCTCGGTTGGCTCAAGAGTGTGCAGACCGGAACCAACGACCGGATACGAGTCCAGGGGCCCGGGGTTACAGGCCTCCACAAAGGTGAGACTTGTGTTCGGCTCCACCTCCGATGAGTATGCGGCCTGTGGGGCGGGGTCTACCCCTCCATCCTTGGGCAACACAACTGTTCCGGATTTAGATCCGGGGCTATTGCAGGGATGATGTTCCGAGCATTGTCCGACAGCAGGTCTAGGCCGTGCTAGTCGTGACTGTCCGGCGCTCCTGGCACTAGGCCGAATCCGTCGAAGATCAAGTCTCCGCGAATATCCGCCGTGTAGTTCAAGTTTCTGATGCTGATCTGGTGGCCAGGGGCGTAGCTGTCGATCTGCTCCAGATGGCCAAGCGAATTGGCCTGCAGTGCGAAGCTGCCGAACACAAAGATATGTCCGGGGAGAAAAGTCTCACCCTGGACCGTGTTGTTGACGATTGAAGACGCCATCAAGCCTCAAAGCGACGACATAGAGGAACTCTCAATGAAAGCACCAATGTCGGTGTCAAAACCGGTGGATCTCGGGTAGGGGGTCCCGATCTGTGCATCTTGGGCTGATGGTAACAGGAAGCAAGGAACACAATGTTTACCCAGGTTTGGGCCCTCTCGATGGAGGTAAAACCCTACTTCCTGCTTGATTAATATTGAAGATATGAGTAGTACAAGAGTAGATCTACCACGAGATCGTAGAGGCTAAACCCTAAGAGCTAGCCTATGCTGGTATGATTGTAATTGTGATCGGCCTTCTAAGGACCATCCTCTCTGGTTTATATAGACAACCGGAGAGGGCTAGGGTTTACATGGAGTCGGTTACAAGGAAGGAAATATAATATCCGGATTGCCAAGCTTGTCTTCCACGCAAAGGATAGTCCCACCCAGACATGGGCCGAAGTCTTGAGTCTTGTATCTTCAAGCTTCAATAGTCCGGATGATGTATACAGTCCGGCTGTCCGCATACCCCCTAATCTAGGACTCCCTCACATGGTATTTTGAGTGCAAAGTTGTGCTAACGAGGCACATGGAGCGTGAAGAATGTGGGCGTGCCGTGGGGAGCGTATCCCTATTTGCGGGGAACGCATGCGGGTTCCCATGACGGGGAATGGGTTCGAACCCGTTTACTATTGTCACTGACCTTTACAGCGGGTTGGCATCTGGACCTATACGGGCCGGTGTGGTCTTCGGCTGCTAGGGCTGCAGTGTGCTCTTTGGTTCAAAGTGAGCGTTTTGTGTTTTCGTTGATGGTTATGGCGCCCAAAGGACCATCCATCTGTCAACTTGAGGTATGCGTAATGCAGAACGACATTTAATTTGGCGAACGCTGTTCAGCCGAGGAGGTCGTGATAGCCACTGTGAAAAGGTGCAATATCAAAGATGCAGTCCTCGCTTTGGAAGTTATTCAAAAATCTAAACACTACTTCAAGCGTCACGGTGCCTGTACAGCGGGCCTCCACTCCCGGAATGACCTCCTTGAAGGTGGTGATACAAGGTTTAATCCTTGATGGATCGATCCCCATTTTCCTCATTGTATCCTCGTATATCAGATTGAGGCTGCTTCCTCCATCCATTAGGGCTCTAGTGAGGCGGAATCCATCGATGATGGGGTCTAGCACTAGGGCTGCGTACCCTCCAGGGCGTATGCTAGTGGAATGATCCATGCGATAGATCGTGATCGGGCAAGCTGGCCATGGATTAAACTTCGGCGCTACTATCTCGATGGAGTATACGTCCCGTAGCGCTTGCTTCCTGTCCTTCTTTGGTATGTGGGTTGCGAAGATCATGTTTACTTTCTTGAGACCTCATAAGGCTAGGGTTTTTGGCCTCCACTATTCGGCCTGCGGGGCTCATCATCGTCCTTGCTTCATGGGCTTTTTCCCGAGTCTTCGGCTGTGAGTTTGCCGGCCTGTTTGATCACCAAAAAATTCGGTTGGAGTGGTTGGCAGGCTTCTCTGATGTGCCGCGCTCTGACAAGGCTTGTCCAGAATTGTGTCCAGTCTAGATGGACCATCATCGTTGCCTTTAGGGGCTCTCTTTCAGGGTCGGGACTTCTGGTTTCGGAATTCGGCATTTACTGCCGTATCCTCACTCTCACCATCATTGTGGCGACTTTTTTTGCTGCATCGGGGTTTCCGTTTCCGTCCCGAACCTCGGAGGTACCGGGTGTGTCTGGGTTTGTGTTTTTGCGAGCAAGCCAACTGTCTTCGCTAGCGCAAAAGTAGGTCATGAGGGAAGTGAGGGCTGTCATAGTTATTGGTTTGTCCTAGCCGAGCCGCCGTACAATCCATTCGTCCTTGACACTATGCTTAAAGGCAACCAAGACTTTGACATCCGGATAGTCAACAATCTGATTTTTCTTGGTCAGGAATCGGTTCCAAAACTGTCAGGCACATCCTTCGGGTTGCTGTGTGATGCGATTTAGGTCGTCAGCATCCAGAGCCGGACATAGGTGCCCTGAAAGTCTGCTCGAAAAGCATCCTCAAGCACTTCCCAGCAACCTATAGAGTCTCCGGGAAGGCTGTTCAACCAGTGTCGAGATGGGCCTTTAATCTTAGCAGCAAATATTTAATGGCATGGAGGTCATCTCCTTGCGCCATGTGGATGTGGAGGAGCAAATCCTCTATCCATACGGCTGGATCTTTAGTTTCGTCCTACGATTCGATGTTCACATGCTTGAAGCCTTCCAGGAATTTATGTTGCATTACCCTCTCTGTGAAGCACAGGGGGTGTGCGGCGCGCCGAACATGGGCTACGTTACGTCGGAGGTCTTTGGCCCTATGAATTTGCTGCTGCTCTTGGATTCTGCTGTTTTGGTTTAACCAATCGTAGTATCCTTCCTGGTAAGCGGGCGGGTCTTATCTGGGTCCGTAAATGGACCCGATGCGAGCTCCACGAGCGTCTAGGTAATGGTGGAGGTCATACTCATAAGTTCGCTACACTTGATCCTTGCCGTGATGGCAGGTGGGCGGCTGGATATTCGGCCTCATCAGCTTCTCTATACCATTCTCTAGGTGGGCGGTCTGGCTGTTCAGCGCTTGTGTATATTGGGCATGTGGGCTCTACGGCCTCGTCGTCAAACTGCGGCAGGAGTCTTCGCTTGGGATAAGTTTTGGTTGGCTGTTCGCAGTCATACCTCTCTTCAACAGCTAGTAATTTAGTCCATTGGTCATTGAGGGTGTCCTGTTTGGCCTTTATTTTGCGTTTTTTGCTTCTTTAGGATACGGGCGTTGGCCAAAAGCCTCCGCTTGAACCGTTCTTGCTCCAGAGGGTCTTCGGGGACGATGAAGTCGTCATCCTTGAGACTGGCCTCGTCTTCGGAGAGTGGTAGGTAATTGCTATCCTCGGAGTCATCGTGGTTTTCTATATTGAGCAGGTCCTCCTATCCCGCGGGGTCATCCTGATGATGTTCGTTGGCTGCATCTCCGGCGAGGTCATTGATGACCCACAAGTATAGGGGATCTATCGTAGTCCTTTCGATAAGTAAGAGTGTAGAACCCAACGAGCAGCAAATGGAAATGACAAGCGGTTTTCAGTAAGGTATTCTCTGCAAGCACTGAAATTATCGGTAACAAATAGTTTTGTGATAAGGTAATTCGTAACGGGTAATAAGTAACAAGAGTACACAAGGTGCAGCAAGGTAACCCAATCCTTTTTGTAGCAAAGGAGAAGCCTGGACGAACTCTTATATGAAGCAAAGCTCTCCCGAGGACACATGGGAATTTCTGTCAAGCTAGTTTTCATCATGCTCATATGATTCGTGTTCGTTACTTTGATAATTTGATATGTGGGTGGATTGGTGCTTGGGTGCTGTCCTTACTTTTATCACCTTGATAACCGAGAAACATTTCCTTAGTACTTTTAGGTACCTAAGGATAATTTTGACCGCCGTCCAGTGATCTACTCCTAGATCACTATTGTACACCCTTGCCAAATTCATGGCAAGGCACATAACAGGTTTAGTACACAGCATGGCATACTTTATAGAACCTATGGCTGAGGCATAGGGAATAACTTCTATCTTCTGCCGTAGTTAGGCTTTGAATGTTACTCAACTTCACACTTTACAATACATACTAGGACTCCTTCTTTCACCGAACCATTTTGAACTCCTTCAAAATCTTATCAAGGTGTGTGCTTTGTGAAAGTCCTATTAAGCGTCTCGATCTATCTCTATAGATCTTAATGCCCAATACATAAGTAGCTTACAGAGGTTTTTTATTGGAAAATTCTTATTCAAGTATCCTTTTATGCTATTCAAAAAATTTATATCATTTCCAATCAATAATATGTCAAGCACATATAATATCAGAAATGCTACAGGGCTCCCACTCACTTTCTTGTAAGAACAGGCTTCACCGTAAGTCTGTATAAAACCATATGCTTTTATCGCCTCATCAAAGTGTATATTCCAACTCCGAGATGCTTGCTCCGGTCCATAGGTGGAATTCTGGAGCTTGCACACTTTGTTAGCACCCTTAGGATCGACCAAACCTTCTGGTTGCATCATATACAACTCTTCTTTCAGAAATCCATGAAGGAATGCAGTTTTTGACATCCATTGCCAGATTTCATAATCATAAAGTTCGGCAATTGCTAACATGATTCGGACAGACTTCAGCATCGCTACGGGCGAGAAAGTCCCATCGTAATCAACTCCTTGAACTTGTCAAAAACCTTTTTTTCGACAAGTCGAGCTTTATAGATAGTAACATTACCATCAACGTCAGTCTTCTTCATGAAAATCCATTTTTTCTCTATGGCTTGCCGATCATCGGGCAAGTCCATCAAAGTCTACACTTTGTTTTCATACATGGTTCCTATCTCAGATTTCATGGCCTCAAGCCATCTATCGGAATCTGGGCTCATCATAGCTTCTTCATAGTTCATAGGTTCGCCATGGTCTAGTAACATGACCTCCAGGACAGGATTATCGTACCACTCTGGTGCGGATCGTGCTTTGGTTGATCTACAAGGTTCAGTAGTAACTTGATCTGAAGTTCCATAATCATTATCATTAGCTTCCTCTCTAGTTAGTGTAGGCATCACGGGAACGGTTTTCTGTGATGAGCTACTTTCCATTTCGAGAGAAGGTACGATTACCTCATCAAGTTCTACATTCCGCCCACTCACTTCTTTTGAGAGAAACTCCTTCTCTAGAGAGGTTCGATTCTTGGCAACAAAGATCTTGCCTTCGGATCTGTGGTAGAAGGTGTACCCAATAGTTTGCTTAGGGTATCCTATGAAGAGGCATTTCTCCAATTTGGGTTCGAGCTTATCAGGTCGAAGCCTTTATGACATAAGTGTCGCAAGCCCAAACTTTAAAGAAAAACAACAGCTTAGGTTTATTACCAAACCACAGTTCATACGGTGTCATCTCAACGGATTTAGATGGTGCCCTTTTTAACGTGAATGCAACTATCTCCAATGCATAACCCCAAAACGATAGTGGTAAATTGGTAAGAGACATCATAGATCGCACCATATCTAATAAAGTAAGGTTACAACGTTCGGACACACCATTATGCTATGGTGTTCCAGGTGGCGTGAGTTGTGAAACTATTCCACATTATTTCAAATGAAGGCCAAACTCGTAACTCAAATATTCGCCTCCATGATCAGATGGTAGAAACTTTATTTTATTGTTATGATGATTCTCTACTTCACTCGAAAACTCTTTGAACTTTTCAAATGTTTCAGACTTGTGTTTCATTAAGTAGATATACACATATCTGCTCAAATCATGTGTGAAGCTCAAGAAATAATGATACCTGTCGCGTGCGTCAACACTCATCAGACTGCAGACATCAGTATGTATTATTTCCAATAAGTTATTAGATCGCTCCATTGTTCCGGATAACGGAGTTTTAGTCATCTTTCCCATGAGGCATGGTTTGCAAGTATCAACTGATTCATAATCAAGTGATTCCAAAAGTCCATATGCATGGAGTTTCTTCATGCGCTTTACACTAATATGACCTAAACTGTAGTGCCACAAGTATGATGTACTATCATTATTAACTTTGCATCTTTTGGTATCAATATTATGAATATGTGTATCACTGCGATCGAGATTCAATAAACCATTCATATTTGGTGTATGACCATAGAAGATTTTATTCATGTAAATAGAATAACAATTATTCTCTAACTTAAATGAATAACCTTATTGCAATAAACATGATCTAATTATATTCATGCTCAACGCAAACACCAAATAACATTTATCTAGGTTCAACACTAATCCCGAAGGTAGAGGGAGTGTGCGATGGTGATCATATCAACCTTGGAATCATTTCAACACACATCGTCACCTTGCTTTTAACTAGTCTGTGCAAATCCTGTTTAGAGTTACTAATCTTAGGAAGTGAATCGGTATTGAATAACTAGGGGTTACTACGAACACTAGTAAAATACGCATCAATAACATGTATATCAAATATACCTTTGTTCACTTTGCCATCCTTCTTATCCGCCAAGTATTTGGGGCAGTTCCAATTCCAGTGACCATTTCCTTTGTAGTAGAAGCACTTAGTTTCAGGCTTAGGACTAGCTTTGGGCTTCTTCATGGGAGTGGCAACTTGCTTTTCATTCTTCTTGAAGTTCCCTTTCTTTTCATTTGCCCTTTTTCTTCAAACTAGTAGTCTTGTTAACCATCAACACTTGATGCTCTTTCTTGATTACTACCTTCGACGATTTCAGCATCGCGAAGAGATCGGGAATCTTTTTCATTATCCCTTGCACATTATAGTTCATCACGAAGTTCTAGTAGCTTGGTGATAGTGATTAGATAACTCTGCCAATCATTATCTTCTTTGGAAGATTAACTCCCACTTGATTCAAGCGACTATAGAGCCCAGACATTCTGAGCACATGCTCACTAGCTGAGCTATTCTCTTCCATCTTGTAGGCAAAGTACTTGTCAGAGGTCTCATGCCTCTCAACATGGGCATGAGTCAAATTTCAGCTCTTGGAACATCTCATATCCTCCGTGGCGTTCAAAACATTTTTGAAGTCCCTGTTCTAAGCCTTAAAACATGGTGCACTAAACTTAAGTAGTCATCATATCGAGCTTGCCAAACGTTCATAACGTCTGCATCTGCTCCTGCAATAGGTCTGTCACCTAGCGGTGCATTAAAGACATAATTCTTCTATGCATCAATGAGGATAATCCTCAAATCACAGACCCACTCCGCATCATTGCTACTATCATCTTTGAACTTAGTTTTCTCTAGGAACATATCAAAAACATAGGGGAACTACAACACGATCTATTCATCTACAACATAATTTGCAAATATTACCATGACTAAGTTCATGATAAATTAAAGTTCAATTAATCAAATTACTAGTGAACTCCCACTTAGATAGACATCTCTCAAGTCATCTAAATGATATGTGATCCAAATCAACTAAACCATGTCCGATCATCACGTGAGATGGAGTAGTCATCAATGGTGAACATCTCTATGTCGATCATATCTACTATATGATTCATGTTCGACCTTTCGGTCTCTAGTGTTCTGAGGTCATGTCTTTACATGCTAGGCTCGTCAAGTTTAACCCGAGTATTCCGCATGTGCAAAACAGTCTTGCACCCGTTTTATGTGAACATAGAGCCTATCACACATGATCATAACGCGATGTCTCAGCACGATGAACTGTTGCAATGGTGCATACCCAGACAGAACACTTATACCTTGAAATTTAGTTAAGGGATCATCTTGTAATGCTACCTTCATACTAAGAAAAATATGATGCATAAAAGATAAACATCACATGCAATCAAAATATGTGGCATCATATGGCCATTGTCGTTGTCAAAACCGGCAGATCTCGGGTAGGGGGTCCCAAACTGTGCGTCTAGGCGGATGGTAACAGGAGACAAGGGACACGATGTTTTACCCAGGTTCGGGCCCTCTTGATGGAGGTAAAACCCTACGTCCTGCTTGATTAATATTGATGATGTGTGTTACAAGAGTGGATCTACCACGAGATCAAGGAGGCTAAACCCTAGAAGCTAGCCTATGGTATGATTGTTGTTCGTCCTATGGACTAAAGCCATCCGGTTTATATAGACACCGGAGAGGGCTAGGGTTAAAAAGAGTCGGTTACAATGGTAGGAAATCTACATATCCGTATCGCCAAGATTGCCTTCCACGCCTAGGAAAGTCCCATCCGGACACGGGACGAAGTCTTCAATCTTGTATCTTCATAGTCTAGGAGTTCGGCCAATGATGATAGTTCGGCTATCCGGACACCCCCTAGTCCGGAACTCCCTCAGTAGCCCCTGAACCAGGCTTCAATGACGACGAGTCCAGCGCGCATGTTGTCTTCGGCATTGCAAGGCGGGGTTTTCCTCCGAATAATTTATAGAAGATTGTGAACACCAGGATAGTGTCCAGCTCTGCAAAAATAAATTCCACGTACCACCGCAGAGAGAATAATATTACACAAGTTCAATCTGCTGACGTATTTTGTGGCGTGACATCACACCACTACCAAGCCTTTACTCAAATTGTTTTTACTGTACCGCCTCAGCGTGTTTAGCGAAGCGGTTTCCTTGGCACGTCCCGTCGAAGCAGAGATCGTGTCCCCCTTATTCCGGGATTCCCATCAATACAGACGTGGGTAACCCAACCGCGCCATTGATTGCGGCGCTTGGGAGATAAGCGAGTTTTATCAGGCCGATGGGGACGCATGTTTCCATCCGCCTATATAAGGGGATAAAGATCCAACCCTTTTACCTGCGCCTTCTTCCTCCTTGGCTTATCCATCTCCGCGAACTCGAGCTCCAGTGCCCAAGTCCGCACATCTCACCTCAACCTTCTCCAAATATGTTCGGAGCAGGAGGCAAGTGGATGGCCTCCTTCGTCACGGAGGGGCATATCCAGAAGTTGCGCAGCGCCGGATACTTGTCCAGCGACATCGCGCACCGGCTCCCCGATGAGGGACAGCTCATCCCCACCCCCAGGCCCCATGAGAGGGTAGTATTCCTTCCCCATTTCCTCCGCGGACTGGGCTTCCCACTTCATCCCTTTGTCCGGGGGCTCATGTTCTACTACGGCCCAGATTTCCATGATCTGGCTCGAATTTTATCCTCAATATCTCGGCGTTTATCGTCGTGTGCGAGGCCTTCCTCTACATCCAGCCCCACTTCGGCTTGTGGCTCAAGACCTTTAGTGTCAAGCCGAATGTTGTGAAGGGCAGCCAAGCGGAGTGCGCAGGCGCCATGGTGGGCAGGATGTCCCACGTTACGTGGCTGGAGGGTACTTTCATGGAAACCATTAAGGGGTGGCAATCGGGGTGGTTCTACATCACCGAGCCGCGTGACCCTGATTGGGCAGCGGCCCCCAAATTTAGATCCGGCATCCCTACATGGCTCACCTCCTGGAAAGAGAGTGGCCGGATCTGGGGGGATTCGGAGGAGCTGACCGGACTCCAAGCCTATATCCAGAAGCTGGTGGACAAGAAGCTCAAGCTTGTCAACGTAGTCCAGGTCATGCTCATCCGCCGGATTCTCCCGTGCCAACGACGGGGCTTCAACAGGTGGGAGTTCGATCCAGCGCAGCACCAGACTCTGAGCGGGCTCTTCGACACTACGGATGAAGATGTCTTGAAGGTGTTGTTCAAGGGCGCCGAGGCTCCTGCATCCGCTACCGAAGATCGCGGATTCGGCTCGCAGCGTCCAGCTGACGAGGTAAGTGATTTTGCCACTTGTTTTCCATAGTTTGACTCTATGCGGGATCTAAACTCCCCTTACCTTTGACAGGACTGGCTGGCGAAGGCCGAACGGACTATCTGTCCGGCCCCATTGCCAGAGGACCCAGCGGATGCCCGCCTAACGGGGCTGCTAGCTCCGGCACCCCACGTGGTGCCGGAGAAGAAGGCCAAGAAGAAGGCCACGGGGACTCTGAAGAGTTCCCATTTTCAGGTCCTATTGGATGATGAATCCGAGGCCGACTCCTCCCACCAAGGCGAGGAGGAGAACAAAGCCTCTCCCCCAGCGGGGGAAGGGAAGAAAAGGAAGGCCTCTCCAACAAGGGAGGCCGAAGGGTCCAAGAAGGGAAAAACTCTTCCCTCGGACTGCTCCGCCAACGCCAGTGACGACGACGAGGACTGGCCTCCAAGGGCCAAGCCCTGGTGAGATCGTAAGTATCCGGACTCCCGAATAACTTCAAGGTTTATATTTTTCGCCACATAATGTCTTTCTAATGTCGCATACAACCCTGCAGTCCGCCTAAGGATGATCTTCCCGCTTCATCGAGCAGGTCCTTAGGTGCGTCGGATATGGATTCTCTTCCGACTGCCTCCACCCCCCGTGACGCGGACGATGCCGAGGTGGGATCCCAGGGAGGGACCGACCAGGAGGAGAGGGCCCCAGAGGTGTCGCAGGACAACCTCATGGACTTTGCACCGGATTCGGCCCCGGAACCCACAGTGGCTCTGGAGTCCGGCGGGCGACCCCTTCGCAAGAAGGGCAAGACCGTGATGCCGGCAGCCTCCGTCCAATCGGAGGCGCCGGATAGCTTGCTGGAGGCGCTCAATGGCGCCTCCATCAAAGAGGAACACTGCACCGTTATGAGTGTGGTGATTCAGAAGGTGCAGCTCGCCAAGAGCGGGCTGACCGAAGCCTCCAGCAGCCTTCTAACAGGCTTTGAGGTAAGAATTTCAATATGTATAAAATGGTACCGCATAGACAGTAGCCCCTGATGCTCGGTTCGGTGTTCGGAAAGAAAAGCTGGATTGAGGATCTAAAAAGATATATGCAGGAGTCATAATAAATATGTCAATATGGGATTGCAGGCTGCATTGCTGACCTCTGCCGCACTGACTGTGGAGGTCAATACTTTGAAGGAGAACCTCGAGCGGTCCGAGAACGAGCTCGGCCGTGCCAAGAAGCAGCTCGAGGTCAAGGAAGGTGAGTAATACCTTATTAAACTTGTACCTTACAGAAAAGGATTTTTGTTGCAAAAGAATGACAAGGATAACATGGGTATTGCAGGGGCCACTAACGAGGTGGCGACCCTGAAAGAGGTGGTGGCCGCGGCCGAACGCAATGCGGCCGCGGAGCGCACCGAGCGAGACAAGCAGGAGGCGCGGGTGGCGGAGGTACAACAAGAGCTCCAGGATCTCGTGAAAATACATGAGAGCCTGGAGCGTGACTCGAAGACTCGGGAGTCTGAGCTTGCAACGGCTCTTGAGAGTGCCAAAGCCGCTAAGGCCGAAGCCTACAAGGCCCTCCAGGAGATTGAAGCAGTGAAGAAAATAGCAGCGGGTAAGGCATTTTTCATGCAAAGTAAACATGTGAGTGTTAACTACCTGTTGCTTACCCGAATTCGGAGCTCTCCAGGAGCATTCGCAGATCTTCCTTGCAGCGTGTCCGATGCTGCCGCATTCTACCGGGCCGAGGAGGGGAGCTCGATGGAGAAGGTCTTCTAGTCTCAGTATGCTGAGGCCGAACATCCGGTGCCCCTTAGCGACCAGCTGAATTAGCTGGTCGAGCTCCACAAGGCGGCCGAACAGGCCATGAAGGGCCTCATAGTTCGGTTGTGGCCTAAGGAGGCCATGCCTGGGAGCTACTTCGGCCTGGTGCGGCGGCTGGTGGATGCGTGTCCGTGGGTTGAAGTCATCAAGCACTTCGTCTGTATTGAGGGTGCCCGTCGGGCCCTTGCCCGCGCAAAGGTGTACTGGGGCAAGATGGATGCCCAGAAGCTTGTGACGGACCCGCCACCAGAGGGCTAGGAGCATCGCACGCCCGAGATGTATTATAAGAGTGTGCTAAAGGGCTCTCGCACTATTGCGGGGGAGTGCTCCAAAGATGTAATTTTTTAGTAGACTCGCATTTTGTTATCCTGTGCGCTGAAAACTTAGTTCATATGCGCTAAGCAACGCTTGTTAATTTAAAATATTACCTTCTATGCGGCTGTTTATCAAATCTGAGAGATGGCAAGTCGTCGGCTTCAGCCCCCATGCCACGAGTGCTGGGGTGTTCGGGATAAACTTGAGCACTCTTGTTCCCATTTTTGGGTCCATCTAGGGAGGCGCTCAACACAGCGAACAAGGCAACCGGACTTATAATGCTTGAACAATCTCACTTAGCCAGAGAATTCTATAATTTTAAATTTCGGCGAAGCCCCTAGTCTTCTGAAGGCCGAATTTGGGGCGCTATCCATGCCTGGGCCGGACAAGATCCGGCTCCTTGCTCTAAGCGGCATAAGTCTTTAAGGACTCGTAAAAAACCTCTTCGAACAGCGACGGTCAGTTTTAGCTTTTCTCCACTGAGGCGTTAACCCAGCTCAACTGGGGCCCAATCGCAGTGGTTTTCCCAGTGCTACCTTAGCCGATACAATGGAACATAAGGTACCAAAACATTGGAGCCGGGCAAACCGAACTATTGACCCAAGACATGATTCGGAGCCGATGCATATAGTGCTATAAGTTCGGGGTGCCGCACTTGTGAAAGTGTTTCGACTTATCACACCATTATGCGGGAAACATAAGCCCCTGGTGTATTTTAGCTGTACCAAAGTGTACGGATGCGACATGCCGTAAATGAACATATGCATAAAAAAGAAAATGCAATTATAAGCAAAAAGGTGCTGCATTGTTTATTTAAGAAAGACTGCTGTAAGTGCAGAACGATACAAATGGTACGATAAGGAAGGGATGGGACTGTTAAACATGTCCCCCTCCAGGGGTAGGCTGCCGAATGGTGCGTAAAACAGATTTAATGCTCGTACTAGAGACCACCTGGATATTCGTTGTAGCCTTTATCCTTCTCAGACTGTTGCATCGTGAGTTTGGCAGGTCTGCTGCCGGACAGGGCCTCTGACGAACGGAGTCTTGTGGGTAGAAAAATAAAAGGTAAAAATAAAAAGAAGAACGACACACTTGAGGGCCCCTTGTGTGGTTGAGCCGCAGTCTGGGCTTATCGTGGTCGTGCCCCTCTCCCCATGCCCATGGTATCTTCAGAGCGTAATGGTGTACGCGAAGGACCTGTTTTGACGTTTTGTAGGGGTTGGGGTTGGGGCCGCACTGCTACGCGTGCTCGGAACGTGTCAGGTGGTCTTGTTGTAGATTACTCCGGGCGCGCTTAGCTGTGTCCGTCCGTTTAACGGCCGGACTCGAGAATTGCCTTAAGAGGCTGCTTTGTACTTCTACCGCGAGAGCCGCTGTATGTTCCTCCGTTCGGAGAGAACGTTCAGTGTTTCCGTTGACCGTGATGACTCCTCGAGGGCCTGGCATCTTGAGCTTGAGGTATGCGTAGTGCGGCACCGCGTTTAACTTTGCAAACGCGGTACGTCCGAGCAAGGCATGATAGCCGCTGCGGAACGGGACTATGTCGAAGATTAAATCCTCGCTTCGGAAGTTATCCGGGGATCCGAAGACCACTTCCAGTGTAACTGAGCCTGTACAATTGGCTTCTACACCTGGTATGACGCCTTTAAAGGTCGTCTTGGTAGGTTTAATCCTTGAGGGGTCTATGCCCATTTTGCGCAATGTATCCTGATAGAGCAGGTTCAGGCTGCTGCCGCCGTCCATCAGGACTCTGGTGAGGTGAAATCCGTCGACGATTGGGTATAAGACCAATGTGGCGAATCCGCCGTGGCGGATGCTGGTGGGGTGGTCCCTTCGGTCAAAAGTGATCGGGCAGGACGACCATGGATTGAACTTCGGGGCGACTGGCTCCATCGTGAGTGCACACTTCCGCTCCCTTTTGGGTATGTGCGCTGTGTATATCATGTTCACCGTCCGCACCTGTGGGGGGAAACCCTTCTGTCCTCTATTGTTCGGCGGTCGGGTCTCTTCCTCGTCATCGTTATGCAGCCCCTTGTCATTGTTTTTGGCAATTAACTTGCCTGCCTGCTTGAATACCCAACAGTCCCTGTTGGTGTGGTTGGCTGGTTTTTCGGGGGTGCCGTGTATCTGGCACGAGCGGTCGAGTATTCGGTCCAAATTGGACGGACCCGGAGTAGTTCTTTTGAATGGCTTTTTTCACTGACCGGGTTTAGAGCCTCTGAATCCGGCATTGACTGCCGTATCCTCACTATTGTCGCCGTTGATGCGGCGCTTGTTTTTGTTACGACGTGACCTGCCATTTCGGTCCTTGAAATCCGGACTGCCAGAATTTTTGCTGAGGTTGTTGATGCGTGCTAGCCAGCTATCCTCACCCGCGCAGAAGCGGGTCATGAGTGATGTGAGGGCTACCATGGATTTCGGCTTGTCCTATCCCAGGTGCCGGGCAAGCCACTCGTCGCGGATGTTGTGCTTGAAGGCCGCGAGGGCCTCCGCATCCGGACAGTCGACGATTTGGTTTTTCTTGGTTAAGAACCGTGTCCAGAATTGTCTGGCCGACTCGACTGGCTTCTGAATTATGTGGCTTAAGTCATCAGCGTCTGGTGGTCGCACATACGTGCCTTGGAAGTTATCGAGGAATGCGGCTTCCAGGTCTTCCCAACTCCCAATTGACTCTGCTGGCAAGCTGTTAAGCCAATGCCGGGCTGGTCCTTTAAGCTTGAGGGGGAGATATTTGATGGCGTGAAGATCGTCACCGCGGGCCATGTGGATGTGAAGAAGATAGTCTTCGATCCAAACCGCAGGGTCTGTTGTGCCATCGTAAGATTCGATATTCACGGGTTTAAACCCTTTGGGGATTTGATGATCCATTACTTCATCTGTGAAGCATAGTGGGTGTGCGGCGCCTCTGTACTGGGCGATGTCACGATGGAGCTCAAAAGACCTTTGTCCGTTTTGTTCGGCCCGGCCGGACTTACTGTGTCCGGCGCGACGGTTGTTGTCACGTACCGTGGGGCGCCCATGCGATCCGTAGATCGATCTTGATTGTCTTGCCTTACCATCCAATATATCTCGCAAGTCCGGAGCGTTCCCCTATGGCCTTGTGCTTTTCGAGCGATGCCGGGGTACGGGTCTAGTGAAGGGCCTAGAGGCCTCTCTGTCGCGACCACGGGGTGGTCGGTCAGCCACATTGTCTCCTGGTGATGCGGGTTCATACGCCTCCTCCTCTAATTGGGGGAGTAGCTTGCGTTTTGGGTAGCTTTCGGAGGGGCGTTCGAGCTCATGCTCTTCGGCCGCGAGGATTTCAGTCCATCTGTCGGCTAGCAGATCTTGATCAGCTCTAAGCTGTTGCTGTTTTTTCTTGAGGCTGTTCGCCATGGCCATAAGCCTGCGTTTAAAACGCTCTTGTTCGACGGGATCCTCAGGCACGACAAATTCATCGTCGTCGAGGCTTTCCTCGTCTCCGGAGGGAGGCATATAATCCTCTACCTCTTCTTCTGCCGCTCTCTCATGAGGGCTGGCGTCTCCGTCCTCCTACGCTGGATCTTGCTGGAGTGGGTTGTCTTCGGCACTGTCTGGTGTATTATTATCTCCGGTGCTGGAATCTTCATTCTTGCAGTGGCGGGATTTAGAGCGGCGCCGCTGACGCCGGCGCTTGGGCTGTTTCTTGGAGGGGTCATCCTCCTCTGTTCCTTCGTCATTCCCATCCTTTGGGATATCCACCATGTATATGCCATATGATGAGGTGGCTTTCCAGTGCCCGGTCGGCGCTGGTTCTTGGTCGTCTCCGGCGTCGTCGTCCATACCGTCAATGTCTTCGGAGTCGTACTCTAGCATGTCGGTTAGATCGTCGACAGCGGCTACCAAGTGGGTGGTGGGTGGGCTTTGAATTTCTTCGTTGTCCGCATCCCAACCGTCCTGACCGCAGTCCGGCCAGGGCTCTCCTGATAACGAGAGATACTTTAGCGAACTCAAGATGTCGCCGAAAGGTGAGTGTTGAAAGCTGTCCGCTGCGGTGAACTCCATGATCGGCGCCCAATCGGATTCGATCGGAGGGGGCGCGGGGGGTTCGGAGTCCGGCGAGGAGTCCGGCACCTCGGAGTCACGAGCTTCATGAGGGATGAGGTCAGTGTTTGGCTCTATCGCCGTAGAGGTTGCAGCCCCCGAGGCGGTGTCTAGCCATCCGTCCTCGATCTGCGCAGTCGGCTCCGATTTGAAGATCGCAGCGGGTTCGAGTGCGGCCTCCAGGGTACTGTCCGGCTGCAGAGCTAAATCATGCTCGCCGTGACAGTGCGGCACGCTCGGCTGTGGCTCGAATCCGTCGAGGATCAAGTCCCCACGGATGTCCGCCGTGAAGTTTAAACTTCCAAATCTGACCTGACGGCCAGGGGCGTAGCTTTCGATCTGCTCCAGATGGCCCGCAGTGCAAAGCCGCCGAATACGAAGATCTGTCCGGGGAGAAAGATCTCACCCTGGACCGCATCGTTGATGATGGTCGAAGTAGCCATCGAGCCTATCGGTGACGACACAGAGGAAGTCTCAATGAAAGCACCAATGTCGGCTTCAAAACCGGCGGATCTCGGGTAGGGGGTCCCGATCTGTGCGTCTAGGCGGATGGTAACAGGAGACAAGGGACACGATGTTTTACCCAGATTCGGGCCCTCTTGATGGAGGTAAAATCCTACGTCCTGCTTGATTAATATTGATGATGTGTGTTACAAGAGTGGATCTACAACGAGATCAAGGAGGCTAAACCCTAGAAGCTAGCCTATGGTATGATTGTTGTTCGTCCTATGGACTAAAGCCATCCGGTTTATATAGACACCGGAGAGGGCTAGGGTTACACAGAGTCGGTTACAATGGTAGGAAATCTACATATCCGTATTGCCAAGCTTGCCTTCCACGCCAAGGAAAGTCCCATCCGGACATGGGACGAACTCTTCAATCTTGTATCTTCATAGTCTGGGAGTCCGGCCGATGATGATAGTTCGGCTATTCGGACACCCCCTAGTCCGGAACTCCCTCAGCCATCATCATCTTTTGCTTTTGATCTCCATCTCCAAAGCATCGTCATGATCTCCATTGTCACCGGCTCGACACCTTGATCTCCATCGTTGCGTCGTGGTCATCTCGCCAACTATTGCTTCTACAACTATTGCTAACGCATAGTGATAAAGTAAAGAAATTACATGGCATTTGCATTTCATACAACAAAGAGACAATCATAAGGCTCCTGCCGGTTGCCGATAACTTCTACAAAACATGATCATCTCATACAATAACGTATATTAAATCATGTCTTGACCATATCACATCACAACATGCCCTTCAAAAACAAGTTAGACGTCCTCTGCTTTGTTGTTGCAAGTTTTACGTAGCTGCTATGGGATGCTAGCAAGAACCATTCTTACCAATGGCACAAAACCCACAACGGTGATTTATCAAGTTTGCTGTTTTAACCTTCAACAAGGACCGGCCGCAGTCAAATTCGATTCAACTAAAGTAGGAGAAACAGACACCCGCCAGCCACCTTTATGCAAAACTAATTGCATGTTCATCGGTGGAAACGGTCTCATGAATGTGTTCATGTAAGGTTGGTCTGGGTCGCTTCATCCAACAATACCTCCAAATCAAAATAATACATTGGTGGTAAGCAGTATGACGATCACCGCCCAGAACTCTTTGTGTTCTACTCGTGCATATCATCTACGCATAGACCTGGCTCGAATGCCACTATTGGGAAACGTAGCATGCAATTTCAAAAAAATCCTACGATCACACAAGATGTATCTAGGAGATGCATAGCAACGAGGGGGAGAGAGTGTGTCTACGTACCCTTGTAGACCGTAAGCGGAAGCGTTTGACAACGCGGTTGATGTAGTCAAACTTCTTCTATCTCTGACCGATCAAGTACCAAACGCACGACACCTCCCAGTTCTGCACACGTTCAGCTCGAAGACATCCCTCGCCTTCTTGATCCAGCAAGGTGTCGAGGTAGTAGATGAGTTCCGTCAGCACGACGGTGTGGTGACGGTGATGGTGAAGTGATCCGTGCAGGGCTTCACCTAAGCACCGCGAGAATATGACCGGTGTTGTAAACTATGGAGGGGCGCCGCACACGGATAACGACTGATGTAGTGTTGTGCTAGGGCGCCCCCTTCACATATATATATAGGTTGCAGGGAGAGGGGAGGCAGCCATGGGGCCCCCCAAGTAGGATCTGTATCCTACTTGGGGTTTTCCCAAATGGCGCTCCCTCTTCCATAAATTGCCGGAGGGGGGAGGAAAGGGGGAAGAAGGAAGTAGTACTTCCTACTTTTCCTTTTTTTTCCTTACCCTCTATCCTTCTCATCTTTGGCCGGCCCATATGGGGGGCGCACCAGCCCCTTGTGGCCGGTATGTTTCCCCTCTTGGCCCATAAGGCCCATATATTTTGCAACGGTGCCCGGAACCCCTTCCGGTGATCCGATATGTACCCGGTACCCTCCGGAACACTTCCTATATATCAATCTTTACCGCTCAACCATTTCGGGACTCCTCGTCATGTCCTGATCTCATCCGAGACTCTGAACAACATTTGGTCACCAAATCACATAACTCATATAATACTATATCGTCATCGAAAGTTAAGCGTGCGGACACTACGGGTTCAAGAACTATGTAGACATGACCGAGACACCTCTCCAGTCAATAATCAATAGAGGAAATTGGTTGCTCATATTGGCTCCCACATATTCTATGAAGATCTTTATCGGTCGAATCGTTATGACAACATACATTATTCACTATGTCCATCGGTATGTTACTTGCCCGAGATTCGATCATCGGTATCTTCATACCTAGTTCAATCTCGTTATCAGAAAGTCTCTTTACTCTTTCCTTAATACATCACCTCGTGACTAACTCCTTAGTCATTTGCTTGCAAGTTGATGATGTGTATTACCGAGAGGGCCCAGAGATACCTCTCCGATACTTAGAGTGACAAATCCTAATTTCGATCTATGCCAACCCAACAAACACCTTCGGAGATACCTGTAGAGCATCTTTATAATCATCCAGTTACGTTGTAAAGTTTGATAGCACATAAGGCATTCCTCCAGTATCCGACAGTTGCATAATCTCATAGTCGAAGGAATATGTATTTTACATGAAGAAAGCAATAGCAATAAAACTGAACGATCATTATGCTAAGCTAACGGATGGGTCTTGTCCATCACATCATTCTCCTAATGATGTGATCCCGTTCATCAAATGACAACACATGTCCATGGTTAGGAAACTTAACCATCTTTGATTAACGAGCTAGTCTAGTAGAGGCTTACTAGGGACACGGTGTTTTGTCTATGTATCCACACATGTATCAAGTTTCCAGTTAATACAATTCTAGCATGAATAATAAACATTTATCATGAAATAAGGAAATATAAAATAACAACTTTATTATTGCCTCTAGGGCATATTTCCTTCACACATGACACCACTAAAGGAAGCAAAAAAATAAAGATCATCAAAATATCGAACGAATACCAATGTCACATGAATACCAAATCATATTCATGTTAAAGATCGCAGGGTTTTTGAATATCATTAAGGATCTTAACATATAATTTTCCAACAAATAAACCAACTAGCATCAACTACGAGATTGAATCAACACTTCTAGTAGTCCGGCCCACAGGTACCAATCTGAGGTTTTGAGACAAAGATCGAATACAAGAGTTGAACTATGGTTTGAGATGAGATGGTGCTGGTAAAGATGTTGATGAAGATTGGTCCTACCATGATGAGAGGATTGTTGGTGATGTCAATGGCTTCGATTTCCCCCTCCCGAAGGGAAGTATCCCATGCGGTATCTCTCCGCCAGAGAGCAAAAGTGCTCCTGCCCATGTTCCGCCTGGAGACGGCAATGCTTCATCCTGAAAGGTCTCTTCTTACTTTTATAGGTCAAAACCCCTCATATAGTAAAAGATGGGCACCAGAGGCCTGCCAGGGGCCCACAAGCTGGGGGAGGGGGACGCTCAGGCTTGTCGCTTCCTAGTCGGTCCCCCTATGGTATTTCTTCCACCAATATTTTTTATATATTCCAAAATAGATCTTCATAAAATTTTAGGTCGTTTAGCATTGTGCAGAATATCTATCAATGATGTAGCCCTTTCTGGTCCAAAATACCAGCCGCTTGGAATCTCCCCTTTCATGTGAAACTTGCAAAATAAGTGAGAAAAGGCATAATAATTGCATCATAAAGTGAAATAACACTCCAAAATATAATAAATAACAGTAAGAAAACATGGTGCAAAATGGACGTACCATGCACCAGCTACTTTTCAAAGATGTATGAAGGCTACCTTTGCTAGTTTCATTGAAGAAATCATGAAATTTTTGATGGACGATTTTTCTATCTATAAGACATATTTTGATGATTCTCTTTACTATCTGATAAAGTTTTGTAGAGATGTGAGTATACCATTTGAAAAAAACAACCTAGCAGGATGAAGGAAGATGAACGAGCATTGACACGAGCGGGCACGGTCTTCCGGAACACTGTCAAACGCTCTGTGAAGGAATAACTCGACCGAAGGATTCATGCAACTGCTCGTACAATCAGACACGGTCATATGAAAGATTTTCAATCATGATTTATTTCGGTCCCATAACAGAATTTTGCCTGATTTTGTCTGGTTTGTTGCCGATTCTCTTCAACTTCCGTATCTCGTTGAAACCCACACCTCTAACATGTTATATACAAAACCCTTGCCTCCTTTATCAAAGCTAAAACATCAATCTAGCCCAAGTCTCTTTGACTTTTGAAGTGCAGGAAGCAATATCTCGTTCGTGTATGAGAGGCAAACCTCCTCTCTGGAGGAGGTTGATCTGGACAAAGAGGCCTATCACTCTCTGGCAAGCAAGAGGGAGAGGATTTGTCATTTTCGTGATTTTTCCTCCTCAGAGGAAGACCTGGAGGAGCCACCTTTCAAGGAGGGAGATGAAGAAGTGTAGGTGGACAAGAAACCGAAGCCCATTCCCATTGTATCCATCAAGGTCATCATCACGAAAAACAGACTTGACTGCGTCAAGGACACTCATCACCGATAATCAAAATACCAGATAGAGAGAGTGTCTCCATGATATATACAACCATTTAAGAGATGAAAGTTGTCGGAGGGAGCCTTGAAAGATTGAAAGTCAACCCACATGCCAAATAAACTATTTTTAGGACTAATTTGATCTTATGTTAGGTTAGGTCTATTGTTATAGGTGGCCAGTCTTTCTTGTTCTCCTCCTTTGTGATTCCAAATTTAATATGTTTTTTCTTCATGTTATGTTAGGTCATCCTGTTTAGTAGTGGACCAAAATTATGGGGACTTGGAGACGCGTTACTAGGGACACCGAGGCCATTGATAGTGCGGCTGTAGCGACACGGAGGGTGTCGGCCTCCTATGAGGTGGCTCATGCACTTGCCGAGAGAGCGGAAGCAGCAGCCGTCAGGGGACCCAACTGCGAGAAGATTGCTCATGCAACGGTCGAGAGAGCAGAGGTAGTGGTAGAGAGGGAGGCTGCATGCGAGGAGGGTGCTTGTGCAGTGGCTGAAAGGGCGGCTGCATCAGCTGAGAGGGCTCGTGCATCCATAGATGCCTTGATGGCCACTGTTGTCGTGGTCAGAACCGCGACAACCCCTTGACGGAGTCGAAGGAGAGCCAACGTGTCCATGCATTGAATATTTTGGTACTTGTATGATGGTTGTGAACCTAATTAATATTATGTTTGGAATGACTGGCATTAATGTATGATGGTTGTGAGCTTAATGTCAAAGTCAACCATGCTTTATTCCTAACACACAGCAGTTTCGCTACGATGGAAGAAGAGTATCATTCACAACATAATGGCTTTTGAGTTAATGAATTCAAAAGTCATTATGTTCGTAATGACTGTCTTTTCTTCCATCTTGGGAAAACCGCCATGTGACAGGAATGCAGAATGTTTGACTTCAAGGATGGCCTGATATGCAATTTGCATTTCCATTATTGTTCTTGATAGGCAACATGAGTGTGATACTTCTATCTTCACATGGGAGGTGTTTGAGAGCATAATCCTTGGGTATTCCCTAGTTGGAAAAGTAGACAATGTGATGGTGACACTCTTAAGATAGTTATATATGATAGCACAAGCAGTAAGGAGTGCAAATATTGAATGTGAAGATGGAAGTATTACACTCAAGTTATCTCGGAAGAACAAGAATTGCAAGTGCAAATATTCACATGTCCAGGTTGGTAGAAGATAAAAATTCATAACTTGTCAGCTTTCGGGTCCTTTACTAAACAAATCAAAAGACATCAAGTTATGCATGGCTCTCTTCTTTAATCTGAGCAACCCCCATTGTGGAAGATATGCAGAATGTTTGACTTCAAGGATGGCCTGATATGCAGTTTGCACTTCCAGTTCTTGTTCTTCCCATGCAGCTTGAGTCTTATTTTCACATGGGACGTGTTGGAGAGGATAATCCTTCAGCTATCAGAAATGTGCAAGGATTGTGCTCTTAATCATTTTCCATGTGAAGATAGAAGTATCACAATCAAGCTATTGTGGAAGAACAAGAATTGGAACTACAAATATTTGCATGTCAGGGATGGAAGAAGATAACAATTCATAACTTCATGACTCTTCTTTCATGATACATTCATAACGCACGATGAGCTCACCCAGCTCGACCATCACCGGAAGTTGAAATAACAGTGAGAGTTGCAAGAGATGTTCCCCAAGGAAAAAATCGACTTTTGATGTTGACGGTCAATCTGGACGAGGTCGTCCTATGATACCTTGGTAACACATGATGAGCTCGACCAGCTTGACCATCAACAAAAGTTGAATATCAGCGAGAGTGTGCACTATATATAGAAACCCGTAAGATACGGGAGTTGTGATCAACTTTTAACATTGACGGTCGATCTGGGTGAGCTCATCCGATGATAACTTGGTAATGCATGATGAATAGAATAGAACTACTCTTTGATGTTTGATTATTTAATTATTTTTTCATCATGTCTTGAAAAGGTGATAGCACCGATCATTCTCGTGGTTATGGCTTCCTACGATGACTCAACTTTTGGTAGGGTCGGCTTCGTGGTCAAGGAGGAGCACGCGAGTGAGGACTCTTTGGATGAGCTCCTCAAGGCACTCCCCGAGCTCATCCTACTAAAGCTTTTTCACCATTTGTCCAAGAAGAATCCACCTACTAAGGAGAGCGAGGACCCACCACATAAGGAGAGAAAGGGCCCGTCACGTAAGGAGAGCGTTCACCCACGACATAAGGAGAGTGTTTGCCCGCCACTTAGCATCATTCCAGATGATGCTAGCTTCTTCTATGTGGGGGATATACCCACCTCCTCCGACTCCACGATCACTGGCTTCACTGACTATGCCTCAGAGTAGAGCTCCATTCTCTTAGTAGTGTGTTTGATAGCTTGACGATGATGTAGGGATGGTGTACTTATGTAGATGATGATGTGCACTCAGATGACAACTTCTGATGCTTTTGGTATATGAATCATGAAGCCTTATATTGCTTCATGCATGTGTTTTTCTAACACTTTGTTATGTGTTGAAATTTTGTTATTCTGTCTTCCATAAATATGAGGTGGTATGTGGTGTACTCAGGTAGACATCCAGAAGTCTATGATCCATGGGAAGAATGCCATGAACAAGTCAATCATTACATAGACAATTGCTACAAAGGGTATGATACTAGAGAGGAGGCAGAGCATGCTTACTTCATGTATTTGCTCCAAGTAGGGAGAAATCAGACCTGGTGGAAGTGGATGAATATCTCTCTGTCCCACTTTTGATCTTCATCTGTTTGAGGCTTGTGTGGTCCATGTAAGACAAATGGGTCACATTGAGGTTTTAGCGACTATTTGAGACTTGTAATGATGCTTTAGTTAGTTTGATGAATAACTTTAGACTTGGTATGATGCTTTAGTTAATTTGATGAAGAATATTGAACTTTTTATGATGCTTGTGCATTACCCATGATGTGGTACTGTCTGGGGACAAATTTTTGCTGTGTATATGTCTTTTGTTCCAGGGCAGATGCAGAAACAAATAAAACAGAAAATATGACAAATCTTTGCCAAGTTTGCCACTTGGTAAAGGAGGATTGCCGAGAACACAACTCAGCGAAAAAGCCACTTGTCCTTCTCTGAAAGCATGGTTCATTTCTTTTACGAGTGTAAAGTCAAGGATCTCGGCAAACAGCGGAATCTGGGGTTTGCCTGGGTTCCGTATTGCCTAGTGGGCCACTCGGGAAACACAAACTTGGCAATTACATCGTTTGCCGAGATTTATTTCTGGAAACTAAATAATTGTGCTGACGTGTCTCACTCATGCGCTTTCATCTTTGCCAAATGCCTACGACACGTACTCAGCAAAGTTTCGGCCACGTGGCAGCCACCGTCTCCGTCCGGCCGTGAAGTCCTTTTTTTTGTGTGCCGAATCCCCGTTTTAGCTCTAGGCAAAGACTTGGCCGAGTCCCCGTGTTCTGGTTCTGGGCAAACTCAACTTTGCCGGTAGGATTCGGGCTGAGTACCCTTGGCCGAGAACAATACTCGGCAAAGGCTTCGCCCAGTGGGCCGCGCCCGCGCTGGGGCATGATCCCCACGCCTCCTACCCAGCTGAGCACCTGATCGGCCCGCTCTGCTCGAGCCAACCACACGCACGTACGCGCACGGGTCGTGGCGAGCCTGCAGCGATCTGCACGATTACCCCCATGATCCGTTAATTACCTAGGCATACTTACACGCGATTAGTGCCCTCACACCCGCACACCCCGCACCACGCGCGCACACACACGCACGCACCACGGACTCGACATGGCCATGAACCAGGACCCGACGCGCTGCGACGCGCACTGCACATGCCTGCCGCTAACAGAAACAACAAGTTTTCCTTCTTCGTTGGCCCTAACATAAGTAAGGCGCACAACTATAGTCTGGTAAATATGACTTATTAATATGAACGGTCAAGGTTGCACCCTTGCAGGAACACCAGAATAAAAGCTAGCCCTAAAGTCTCAAGGGACCACATAACGGAAGACTGTCTATAGCATCTCTATCTATCACCATCAAATTGTTTTGCACTGCTCTGCAGAACATCTTAAGTTTGGGGTATACAATAGATCAAGCGGCGCAGATTATGACACCGATGGTTCTGGTTCTTTCCTTGTCCTCCCCATGTTTACAACCTTTGTCGCCAGCACGATGTTAGGCTCCTTGGTGTACATGATACAGTCGCGGAGAGTGTATATCCTGAGAGCGAGCGAGGATAGAGTTGAGGTCTTGATAGCTACTGTGAAGGAGGACCAGTACATACAATCATTCTTCAAGAATTCGGATTTTATCGCTCTCTCCAACATGCTGGTCGCCAGTACCATCTGGAATAGATACGATTAATCAGTACAGACCCTCTCAAGCATTTATTTTGTATGGAGAAGATGATGTTAGAGAGCTTTTAATATAATGGACAGGCACAAAAATAATAAACACTAGTCTATATTTTGTGTGGCACAAATTAAGGTGAATAAATAGATGATGAAGTCACCTCGGAGATTGATTCTGCACGCTTCACAAAAGAACGCCATGAACGCCTTCTCATTTGTTGAGACTTTGAGGCTCTGAAAGCTTCCTCAGGCAACGCTGCTTCTATATTAAGCAAATTTATCTTTTGTTGCTTCAGGATATGAGAGTTTCTTCCTGTAACCGGCCTCAGTGATGACTCCAGAACCAAGCCACCGTTAACAGCCAGCAATCTTGTTGGTTTGACTGCTGTTGAAGATGATGCTTCCTCACAGGAAGTAGTATCAGTATCAGGGGCTGGCTCCTTTGATTTTGACACAATTTCATCACCCATACTACCTGCATCACAATTTTGACCAGAATTTGACCCCTCTTGCCCATCCAGTCCTGGGTCACCGCTACCGTAGGCCGCCGCACCCGCACACCAGGGCGGCTGGGCAGCGGTGGTGGTGGAGGCTGGCGCATAAGCGGACCAAAGATGTGGATGCAGGATTCGGGGAACCCACGTTCGCAGGCGTCGCAAATAATGGTGGCCCGTGACAGCACGGCGAGGCCGCACGACGGGCGTGGGTTCTTCCCCCACCCCACTACTCCAGGGTGCTGCGCTGATGGGGGCACCTCCACCGACGAACCAGCTTAGAGAGCGACGAGAGCCACCATTATTTGCGACGGGTGCAATTATGGGCATAGCGATGGGGGAGGGAGGGAGGAGGAGGTTAGAGATCAAGAAAGGTAAACCGGAAGCTCATGAGCAAAGCGGGGCTGCGATAAGGGGAGGGATTTCTCCGGGGAGAAGCAAAGGAGAAGATATAGATGGGGCGAAGGAACACGTGGACGAGAGGCCAGGGATGCTTAGGTGGAGATGGGCTGTCAGTGAGTGATGCAGTGACGCGAGCTCTTTCGCCCGTGGAGCGGGGCGCGGTGCTCTACCGTCGGTTGGTGTTGGCTGCATCTACTGTCGGTTGTACACAGAGACAAAATACGTTCAGTGTAGTACTGGTAATGTATGCAAAAACAGCTTTTAATGTGTGCTTTGCTGTGATATGAGATATACACCGAAATCACTCATTAATGTCTACATTAATTGGCATTCATCTTATAGTATATAGAAAATTTGTATTAGTCCTATGCTTTGTTGAAAACGAGCAATATATTGAAATTGTTCATTAATGTCTTCCTATTATACGAAATATATAGAAATAATTTATCAATGTATACTCATGTTGGAATATCTTGTATTAATTGTGTGCTTTGCTGGAATACGAGAAATATATTGAAAATCAGTCATTAATGTCTTCTTATAAGAAATATATATATAAATAATTTATCAAAATCTATCTTATTAAAAATGTATTTTACTAATTGTGTGATTTGCTGAACACAAGAAGTATATTGAAAATCATTCAATAATGTCTTCTTATAAGAAATATATGGAAATGATTTATTAATATCTATATTATACAGAAAAATATTGTGTAAATAATGGTTTATTAATATTGATAATGTTATAAGATATGTAAAAGAACATTTATAAATATCTATTAAACTATAAGAAGATGCTATATCAATTTATTTCTATGTGAGAACTGTTATAAACGTGTTATTGTCATTGTGACTAATAGTTTCTTAATCTTTAACGATCATATGTTAATAGTTATTGATAAATAAATATCTAAAAGGAACATAAGAACAACATAATCATTTTACTATGGATGATTCTCTAAATAAACAATGCGAACACTTCAATGTGATCAGTTTTGCATGTTTAATGAACTTTAGAATAACTTTCCTCTAATTGTTATTTTTTATTCATGGCTCCAGTTAGAGCACATGTAAGTTCTAAATAATTAATCATAATCAAATATGGAGAAAGAATGTACTCCCTCTGTTCCTAAATGTAAATCTTTGTACACTCTAAACTATGTCGACATACACCCGTATGTAGTTCGTATTAAAATCTCTACAAAGACTTATATCTAGGAACCTAGGTAGTATCTTAAATATGACACAAATATTTTGTTTTACAAAAAAATTCTTGAGTATGAGGATTGATGTCGTGGTTCACATGGTGTTGTACAGACTGGCATGGTCAAGTGGCTAGGAACCTCATGGAGGTACTCTGTGCTTAGCCTGGCCGGCTTGTGCTGTGCCAGGTGGTTCTGGAGATTTGGTACACTCAGATGGCTATTGGTGGGAGCAGGGTACATGCGGCATGCCGGATGCAACGGGGCAGGTTGTTGTGCAGCAGCACATGAGACAAGCAAGGGGTCTGAGCTCTTGCTCTCGTGCTCCGTCGTCTATGAACATGGTGACATCATGCTCCAGGTTGATAAGGAGCAAACAGCGCTGCACATGGCCGCCAAAGACACCAACCTCGAGCTTGTCAATGGCGCCGGCGTGCTGCTGCATGACAACCTACTCCCGTTGCATCTGTCGTCAGCCTGCTCCCACCTGAAGAAGGGATAGAGAGATTGGTGGAATCGTTGATTTATTGCTTGAGTCTCGTAGGTATATATATAGGAGTACATAATCCACTTGGAGTATAAGGGTTTAGGGTTTAGGGTCTAAGAGGTGGACGGGCGGCGGTGGCTATGGGGGTAGCAGCGGCCAAAAAGAGCGACCGCGGTGGCCTGACGGCGACGGCGACGACTAGGTTAGGGGTGTGGCAGCAGTACTCGAAGTAGGCGTGGAACCCGACAGTGTGACAAGACCGGCGCAAACGGTGCTGTTCTCGCGCCAAGGGAGGTGACACGACTCATACCATGGGAAGTCGATGAGCGGGGACGGCGAGGTGGACGCGGGCCCCGGCGCTACGGCCCGAAGGGGCAACGCAGGGAGAGTAGGCGGGTTGGAGCCACGGCGGGAACACCTCGGGGCGGCGGAATGGACCGCATGCTACGACGTTGTGGCCCGAAGGGGTGGCACAGCAGTGGCGCATGAGTCAGTGCAACCACGGGGACCGCATGCTGTGGCACTACGACCCGAAGGGGCGATGCAACGACTGCTCACGGGTCTGGGTAGCCTTGGAGAGAACCACCCGGCGGCGGCGCTACAGCTCGACGGGGCGACACAGCAGCAACCCATTGCTCGATCAGCAGAGGGGTGGCGATGTATTCAGGACAATCTTCAGGGGACCTGCGGAGGCGTGCGCAACCGACAGGTCATATATACCGCATGACGTAGAGGAGATGGATCGCGAATGGGCGGGTGATCAATCCAACCACGCGCGAGGTCTGGGATGCTGCTTGGTGGAGGTGGGGTCGCGGCGGAGTCTGAGATGAAGCCGGCGATGACGGTGGGTAACAGCATGGGAACGAGCGGCTAGCACCCGGCGCCCGACTGCCAATGCAGAAGTGGCGCCATAGCTCGAGGCAGCCTGCGAGCCCAAAGCAGCTGGCCCGACACAGCCGGACCGACGGGGTCGGCGAGGCAGACGGCTCGATGGCCATACAGACGCGGCGGAGGCGGGTGGCGATTTAGAGGTCTCGGTCGGAGCAGGGCGGCGACGGCCGGTGCAGGGCAACGGGCGGACCGACGCGTGGACAACGGCTGGCGGTGTGGGGCCATCGTGGCGCGCATGGCCGCTGATTCGGAGGTGAGGCGGGCCGATCACGCCGGTGTCGGAATGGAGGTGCTCGGTGCTCGACGGTAGCGGCAAGCGATGCAAACCGATGTTAGATCAGAAAACCAAAAAGGAAAACGTTAATCAAAATGACCAACGAAAGAGAGAAAACCCAGATCAATGGACCGCGGAAAAGACTCGGCCCCCTGCGGTGGTCATGGAGGCCGACCGCCCCAGGGGCGATGGATAGGGTTGAAACGCTTAGGCTAATACTACCTCCGTTCTGGTTTATTGGTCCCCTTGTATTTTGTGTCAAATTTTAACAGTAGATTTAACTAATAAGACGATAATGCATGTCACTAAAAATAATATCGTTGGATTCGTATTTGAACATAGTTTACATGGTATTTTTTTATGACATGCATTGACATTTTGTTAGTTAAATATATGATCAAAATTAGACACTAAATAAGAAGGGGACCAATAAACCAGTACGAATGTAATACCATGTAAGAAGTAATAGAGAGGGATTGATGGTCGATGATTTGTTGCTTGAGTCTCATGGGTATAAAAGTACATGATCTACTTGAAACACAAAGCAAGATCAACTAAACCCTATGATATCTTATATTTACTAAATAAACATTATACTCAATACCACCAATAGCCATCTGATCGTACCAACCACCTGCCACAGCACAAGCTAGCCTGGCTAAACATAGAGCACTGCGATGCGGTTCCTAGTGACTTGACTTGTTGTCTCGCACTTGGATTCGATATTTTTTTGAAAAGAGGAATATATTATTACCGTGAAGAAATACACGCAGCCTATGCATCAACAAGATGTCACAGAGACACTTAGGATGCACACAAGTCAAAGAAGAAAATAGAAAAAAAGAAAAAGAAAGGTCCTGCCACAGCTATCGACTCCTCTCAACTACAGCACACATACAACCACCTAACACAGCACCTGAAAAACATAAAAGGTCTCCGAAAAGCAATGCCTCCAACAAGGAAACGGTGCACAAGTGCTGTCGTCGCCTGATCCAAGATCTTATGTTTTCACCCTCGAGAAATTCCATGCTCTCAAAACAATTCCTTCAGCAAGGCAATCGCCATGTACAACCGATGAAGGTCAGACCCTAGGTTTTTACCCTGAAAGTCATGACTCGGCACCTGCGGAGCACCACCAAAAATAAAATCTACCAGTGTTGCTGCCCCCACTTATCACTGCTGCTCTTGAGAGTTATCTGACACCTGGCTGACTCAATAGCTACCAAGGTTGCGTATGTCTAACCGATCCTCTGATCTTGAATACCATGGCCTTCTGCAACGATGTCTCCACCATGGAAATCGAGAAGCCGACATGTCCCAAGGTGTCATCAACCAACAGAGCTTCGCGCCACGCCCTCAGAACCTCATAGGCTGATATGGACGTGCATGACAGATTCAGTCGAATCCAGATATCCTAGGCAAGATCTCCAGTGGTAGTTCTAGAACACGTCGATGACTAGGTCGAGGAGGATCGATCTTGCTGGATGTTGTCGTGTAGCAAATATAGAACGAGGACTGCCACCATAAGCATCACGGCAACAGGCCCCCACGCCGCCCCGATCTAGCCTAGTGCCAACACTACCATGGTGCCTAGCAGTGCATCGGTTTGGCATGCAGATATATTTCCTATGACGAACCTGGCCTTGGAATTTCGCAATCCGTTGCCCCAGTGTCGGTGTGAAAACCTATAGATCTCGGGGTAGGGGGTACCGAGCTGTGCCTCTCGGATAGATGGTAACAAGAACAAATAGATGATGTTTTACCCAGGTTCGGGCCATCTTGATGGAGGTAAAACACTATGTCCTGCTCTTGTTTATATTGATAAAGATGTATCAAGTATAGAGTTGATCTACCTTGAGATCGTGAGATGTGTTCTAACTCTAGGCTAGGTGGATGCGATTGTGTTCGAGACCCCCTTACGAGCTAAAACCCTTTGCCTTATATACACACCAGGTAGGGTATTGATACGTCCATTTTGCATCATGTTTTCCTACTGTTATTTATAATGTTTTCATGAATAATAATTCTTTGTGAAGTAATTCTAATGTCTTTCCTCTCATAATGTGCAAGGTCTACACAAAGAGGGAGAATATAGGCAGCTAGAGTTCTAGACCTGGAAAAGCTAGGTCAGGCCACCTATTCTGGACATCTTCAAATGAGCTGAAAATTTACGAAGAATTGTTTTTGAATATATGAAAAATACTGGAGCAAATAACTACTGGAGGGCCACCCTGGTGAGCACGGGACACCAGGGCGCGCCAGGGCCCCAGGCGTGCCCTAGTGGGTTGTGCCCTCCTCGGCTCACCTCCGGTGCTCATCTTCTGCTATATAAGTCATTTGACCTAGAAAAAATAAGGAGATGACTTTCGGGACGTTGCGCCGCCGTTTCGAGGCAGAACATGGGCAGGAGCACTTTTATAGTGTAGTTAATTTCCCTAGTGTCGTTGATATATATATGAGATGGTTCCCTAGTGTAGTCTCCCTAACATTGAAATAAACCCTATGATGTTTTTCCCTTGTAGTTTACCTAACGTTGAAATAAACCCTATGAGGAATGCTTGCATTAGAACAAATATTGATGTTTAATTGACTCTATCCAATCAATGCTTATATATAATAGGAAAGTGGCACCACCACCACCACCACCATGTTGACTGTGCAAGTCAAGGTGCGCTAGTAGCCTTGCAACTGGCACGTTGTTCGGCATCTACTTCCGACCGAGTTTTCTTCATGCGGTGGTAACAAATTATATGAAACTTGTAACCACTATTTTTGTTTTTAGTGTTATTGGCATTAATGCATTGTGTATATATCATTTTTCTTTTTCTACACATATCGTCCCATGAAATGTGAGGTTGGAATTCAACAAGCTGCCCGGAGACACTATGACCTTTGAGGCTCCTGGGGGCCCTACACTATGGAGGTCGGGAAGGACGAAATATGTCACAGATGGGAGGATATGGATGGGTCTGTTTCATCGCCCACATGTGTATCACTGGTGGTGAGTTGATTAGCTTGTCCTTCGGAGCAGAAAGACCCAAGCTGGCCATCATTTATGTCAACACAGATGAAGATGATGAGGACCCACTTGATGAAGCCATCTATGCTCAAATAATGAGGCTGAGGAAGGAGGAGGTGTGCAACCTATATGGGACATAATTCCGCCACGTACTGACTTCGTCGGGGTGCCATTCGTGACCCGCCTGACAAGTACCATGGTTGATCAGCATGTCATGGTATGTTATAATTACTGTAGTAATTTGATGATATGCATTATTGGTATACTTACAAATGCAAATTATCTGTACGTAGAATCTGATGATATGCATAGTGTAGAATCCAATGATATGCTTAGTGTAGAATCTGATAATATGCTTACTTAGTGTAGAGTCCATCGATATGCTTAATGAATCCGATGATATGCTTAGTGTAGGGTCCAATGCTATGTTGTGTAGAATCTAGTCACTACTAGGGAAACCCCTAGTAGTAGCACAGGTTTTGATGCTAGCAGCAGCGAGGGTTGCAGCGCTACTAGTAAGGCGCTATAGCTAACTCTTAGTAGTAGCACAGTCCGTACCCGCGCTACTACTATTGACTATATCAGAAGCGCTTTTATGAAACATGCTACTATTAGTTAGCTGTAGAGGTTTCCTAGCCCCTCGCTACTGCTATACTTTCATCATTTTCCCAGCTTCCTACCCCGTTTCGGTGGTTTCAGTCCAGATACTAGGTACTACTAGATATCAATTTCATAAAGCATTATAGGTACTAGGTAGTACTCCCTCCGTTCCAAATTACTCGTCGTGGTTCAAACCACGACGAGTAATTTGGAACGGAGGGAGTACTAGATAAAAATTTCATATGTAGTCAACATGCATCCTCAAGCCGTACTTGGTGATATCGACCATGATCATCATATGTAGTTTTAGATGATATCGACGACGATCATCATATGTAGTTCTAGATGATATCGACAACGATCATCATATGTAGTTCTAGATGATATAGCCACACACATATGTAGTTCTAGATGATATCGAAGACGATCATCATCCTCAAGCCTGGGTGGTTGGTGTTGCTGATAGTAATTAGGATGGTCTGTCCAACACGAAGATTCTTGTCATCGAGGAATCTCTTCCACCCAACTGAGTTTAAGTGTGTGCGACCGTCTGTGTCCACGCGGTAATTACAGATTGTGATGGAGCCCCTTGCGGTAAGGCGTAGTCCAGCTGAGCCTTCTTCATCAGGCTCGATACCATAACTCACAGATAGGCTCTCTGCCAATTTCTGAAAAAGAAAAAACATATCAATTAATAAACAGCCTCGTACATACTCTTGCAAATAATTATATATGAATTATCTACACTATTAATAGTTCCTTAGATTCTACACTAATAAGCATATCATCAACTAGATTCCACACAACATATCATTGGACTCTACACTAAGCATATCATCGGATAATTTGCATTTGTAAGTATAACATACCATATCATGTCGATCGACCATGGTACTTGTCAGGCGGGTCACGAATGGTACCCCGACAAAGTCAGCATGTGGCGGCATTATGTCCCATAGGTTGCACACCTCCTCCTCGCTCAGCCTCATTCTTTGAGCTACGATGGCTTCATGAAGTTGTAACGTCCCAAATTTTCAATTTGGAATGTTATACACTAGATCATCAATGCATATCATATTTTCTTTGTTTTTGGTTTGATCCTAGAAATTCTACGCAACTCAAGGACCCTCGGAGAGAGAGTTGGTGGTTTCGTTATTTTCATATTTGAGTTTTCTCGAATTTTGAAAATAGGATCATTTGATTTTATTTATTTTATCTTCAATTATTTTGATTATAAAAATAAGAGAGAGGGAATAAAATGACTTTCCCAAAATAAATAAATATTGAGGATTTAATAAAAAATCGAATAAGGTTTATTTTGGAGTTTTCGCTATTTTATTTGAATTTAGGAAAAATTGCACGTTTTTCAAAACTGCATATTAGGGCCAAGAAAAATGTTCATCTTGGTCTAAATATTTTATTAAGACGGTAAAAATTTGTTTTGGCATTTTTAGATTTTTATTTCTTTTTCTAGAATTAATTTTCTGTTCAGCGGAATTAATTAAAAAAATGCGCACGCCCGAATGGGCCGAAGCCCCGCCGAGCCAAGCCGGCCCGCCTGCCGTCGCCGTCTCGCGCGCGCAGCCGCGCCGCGCTGCCGCCAACCCGGACACGGAGTCCGAGCTGGACTCCTCCCCGCCGCCGCTGCCTTGCCCCCTCCCGCAAGCCACCGCACCCCCTACCCCTTCCCCTTTAAATATCGAGCCCGGGGCCCCCTTGGAGCCCCAAGCCGCCGCCGCACACCACCGCCGCCGCAGCCGCCGAACCGCCGCCTTGCGCCGCCGCCGCCGACGCCTGCCGCCGCCGGTCCCCGCCGCCCACGATCCGCAGCCCCGCCGGACCCCGCCGGAGTCTCGCCGGAGCCCAAGCCGAGGTAGCCGCCACCGCCGCCCCGGTTTTCTAATAAAACCAATCCGGTTTTTTAGAAAACCTAGATCCGTTTTCTTATATTGGTTTTTTAGGGTTTATTTTATTTAGCGAGCGTTCGCCCGTTCGTTCGTGTTAATGAACGAATTTCACCGTTTACTTTCAGTTAACGAACGTCCGTTCGTTAATCTGTTCGTCAATTTTCTTTTTATCGGATTATTCCGCGATTATTTCTGATCGCGATTTCTGATCTGATCTTCGTTTTAGTTTAACTTTTCGCTCGTTTCTCAGAATCATGTGATTCAAGTGCCTAGAGTTTCGTCTCGAAACCCTGTTTTCGTTTAATCAACTCAAATAAGTTTTTGCTTCTGTAAAATTGGACCTAGGTCCAGATTAGTAAATGAAGCTTGTTTCTTTCGCCCTTTGATTTTGGTTGCTTCGTTCGATTTGATTCTTTTTGCAAACCGGAGTTCTTAAGTTAAACTTTCTGGTTAGATCTCTTATTTGAGTTTTACTTGTGCATTAAATGAGTACTTATTGTATGCTTGTTTGTTTTTTTGTTGCGGTAGAGTATCTGGATTGCGCCGTTTGCTACTTCGAATCCCTAGGTTTCACGGATCATCAGCAAGGCAAGTAACACTTTGATCATATATCTTTACTACCCAGTTTTATTGCATTAGATCAATCTTCAAACAATTGCATGATTAGGATCTGATTAATATGTGGGTTTTGGGAAGTAGATGAGGTAGTACCTATTACCTGTTTTATTATCAAACCCTTGGGAGTTACTTCTACGTTTGCTTATTGCCATGCTATGCTAGTAGACGTGGATTGGTTGAGTGTATCCATGACAGATGTGAGATTGTTAATTAATGGTTTATTTAAGGTGGCAACTTTAATACACATCTGGGTGGATTGTGGCACCTCGGTATTCCAGGATTGCCTATTTGTTTTATGGACCGCCGCCCAGGCTCAAAGGGATCATAAGATTATTCATGCTAGAAACTTCCTTGTGCAGCCGCAAGCTACTATTGGCTCTAGCATAGTTGATTAAGTTGTGCAAACTCTTACAGTGGTAGACTAGCAGATGTAGGGGAAAGTAGGTGTAACGGTCTACCCATCCTAAGGTGCTAGCGCTTCTGAAAGACTATGTCTCGGTCATCCATTTCTCAAACACCATGTAGTGCGAGAAAACCAACGGAGGAGATCGAGTCTTGTGGGGAAAAGTGCACAAACCTCTGCAGAGTGTAGAAACTAATCATGGTTAGCCGTGTCCCCGGTTATGGATGTTTTGACTATCTAGTACTTGGATTATCATGTGAATCCCATCATGTTACTTTAATTAATGTTGTTGGGTTTTGAATGATGATACTTAATTTTGATTGAGAATGCTGTCAACCATTCTCAATGTTTAACAACCACCATGATAGTTAAATAAAATTTATTCCTTTGCAGTAGGGAAAAATTGGCTTTATGCAAAAAACTGTAACCATAGAGCTTTCCACCAGCCATATATGCATGTAGTATAGTATATTTCTTTCATTACTCTCTATGTGTTACATTGCCAACATATTCCATGTGCTGACCCATTTTCGGGCTGCAACGTTCATGTTGCAGACTTTTCAGACGACGAGTAAGATGCCTTAGGATCGTGGTCCTATACTCAGTGATGTCATTGGAGTTGATGGACTCACTTATTTTCCAAGCCTTCCGCTGTTATCGTTGTTAGATGGCCTTACGCCATATTTATTGTAACGAGTTCTCTTTTGAGACATTCGATGTAATAAGTGTGTGATTGCCACTCTGTTATAAATCCTTCAAGTATTGTGCGTGTCAGCATTACTGATCCAGGGATGACACTGATGCACAGAGATCAGACTGTTTGAGGTTCGGTCGCTACAAGATGGTATCAGAGCACACGCTGACTGTAGAACACGACCACTAAGCTAAAGCCCTAGATAACTACTCACTCTTCTAATTTCTAACTCCTCATCTTTTCTACTCTCTTTTAGGATGGCGGATGCAAGGAACAAATTCACACAACCGGATGAAGATACACCCTTTGGACGACACCTGAAGGAAGTCACTAAGTATCTGAACATCGGAGTACCAAGCTTCACCGGGACCTACAACGCCACTTTACCTAAAGAGGAGCACTGGATGATTCAAGTTCAAGTACCAGGAAGGACGTTCATGCCCGTCACTGAGCCCATAGAGTTTTCGTTTGATGCACCAACCTGGAGTCTAGGAAAGAGCATGGCAGCCCACATCACAATGGGACATATTGAAGAAGTTTAACACAAGGAGCTTAAGGATACTATCTACCAGATTTGTGGGTGCCGAGATGAGCAATGGGAGATGATCAGCACCAGGAAGGACATATCAATTGCAGCTTTCATCCAGGAGTTAAACCAGCACATTCGACGCCAGGAGAACCAGATGTGCGCAGGCATGATAGATCTGAAGAAGGCCAGAACCAAGATCACAGAACTGGAGAAAGAACTCAAGTCTACTCGCGATGGATATGAGGAGGAAATAGCAACCCTAGTGGAGAAGAGCGATGATCTGAAGAAGAAGCTAAAAGTATTCATGGGATTTTCTGCGACTGGAAGAGAAGACGAAGATTGCAATTGTCCAGAGAACTACATCATCATCGACAACACCGACTCAGACCCAGACGATAGCGATGATGATTATGTTGATGAAGCTGGAGCAGACATCATGGAGTCTTCATCAGAGCAGTTTTTCTTGTCGACCACCATAACAGTAGTAGTATACCCCCATGTATCTAGTATAGTCTGAGCACTTTTGTAATGATAGTTATACCGTTGTATGCCCTTGTTTGAATTGAGTGGAGTGTTTTGATTGCTTTTTGTCTCATGTGCATATGGGTAGTATTTTCCTTCTAGACCTCATTCTATTCTGTATTCTCATCTTTTCTAAACCCTCACATGCCTCCGAGACATGACAATGGATTTGCTTTCCCACCGGAGCTCACTCAGTTGATCCAGCAGCAGAATGCCTTGATGCAGTTGCTAGTCCAGAATCAGAATTAGGGGAACAACAACAACAACAACAACCCACCACCACCACCACATGTTGATCACTTAACCTGTTTTCTTAGGCTGAATCCGCCAGTGTTTTCCAGTAGCACCGAGCCGATAGTTGCAGATGATTGGCTCCACAAGACAGCCATGGAGTTGACCACTGCAGGATGCACAGATGCGGAGAAGGTGTGATTTGCCGCACATCAGCTTGAAGGACCCGCAGCATCATGGTGGGAGAATTTCACAGCCACCTATCCAGTAGACACTGTCACATGGGATCGGTTTCAACAGGCTTTCCGTACTGCCCATGTTTCAGCAGGAGCTATGGCCATGAAGAAGCGTGAGTTTCGCAACTTACGCCAAGGAGGACGTACAATTGGTCATTATGTGGATGACTTTAGTAAGTTAGCACGTTATGCCCCAGATGACATTGCTACTGATGCAACGAAGCAGGAGAAGTTTCTACAAGGACTAAATGATGAGCTGAGCATGCAGTTGATGGTAGAAAGTTTCAACAACTACCAGGAGTTGGTAGACCGTGCTCTTATGATTGAAGGGAAGTAGTAGCAGATTGAAAACCGCAAGAGGAAGTATGGACAAGGGAAGTACAATTCTGGAGCTCAACAGAAGCCACGTTTTACCCCGAAATCGGGAGGACATTTTCAGCATACCCATGGAGGAGGTAGCTCACACAATCACACCCCAAGAATGGGAATGGAGGTAGCAACGGCCAGAACCGTACCAACCCATCAACCCCAGCTAAGAAAGACCTGAGTCAAGTCACTTGCTTTAAGTGTCAGAAGACTGGACATTATGCCAATGAATGTCCTGAAGCCCAGAATGGTAATGGCAATGGAAGCCCTGGGAAGAAGCCGAACCCTTTTAACAGGGGGCAGGTGAACCACGTTAACGTGGAGGAGGTTGAAGCCTAGCCAGATGCAGTAATAGGTAAGTTTTTGGTTAAGTCATTTACTGCAATCATTCTTTTTGATACTGGTGCATCGCATTCATACATATCAAGGGGATTTGTGGATAAATATAAACTGCCCACCAAAGTTCTTAGAACACCTATGTTAGTAAGCTCACTAGGAGCGGAGTATATGGCCAGTCGAGGATGTTTTCAAGTGCCATTGAGTATAGGTAGGCATGTTTTCCCCTCGGATTTAATCATTTTGGAATCTCAAGGTTTGGACGTAATTCTGGGTATGGATTGGCTATCGATGTATGGAGGAAACATCGATTGTGCCAGTAAGTCGATTTTGCTTACAACCCCAGAAGGGAGAAGGATCAAGTATGTATCAAGACATGAGCCGAAGAGGATGCAAGTAAATTCCTTATCAGGAGTTGTGCAGGAGGAAGTACCAGTGGTGAAGGATTTCCCTGATGTATTTCCAGAAGAGTTGCCAGGCATGCCACCGGATAGAGACATCAAGTTTTTGATTGATCTTTTGCCAGGCGCAGGGCCGATTTCTAAGAGACCATACAGGATGCCCGCTAAAGATTTGGAGGAAATTAAGAAGCAGATTAAAGAGTTACTGGATAAAGGATATATTCTCCCAAGTTCTTCGCCTTGTGGATCGCCAGTACTTCTAGTGGAGAAGAAAGATGGATCATTGAGGATGGTTGTTGATTATCGAGGACTGAATGAAGTAACAATTAAGAACAAGTACCCACTACCGATGATCAATGATCTGTTTGACCGATTGCAAGGAGCTAAGGTATTTTCCAAGATCGATTTGCGATCAGGATACCATCAGTTGAAGATTCGAGAGCAGGATATACCTAAGACGGCTTTTACCACCAGGTATGGGTTGTATGAGTAAACCGTTATGTCATTTGGTATAACTAACGCACCTGCCTATTTCATGAACATGATGAACAAGGTGTTTATGGAGTTTTTCGATAAGTTCGTATGGTGTTCATTGACGATATTTTGGTCTACTCGAATAACGAAGAGGAGCATAAGGAGCATTTGTGTTTGGTACTGGAGAAGCTCAAAGAACATCAGTTATATGCCAAGTTCAGCAAATGTGAATTTTGGTTGAAGGAAGTTGGATTCCTCGGACATGTTATATCCGGAGAAGGAATAGCAGTAGACCCCACCAAAGTTGTCACCGTGACAAACTAGGAAGCACCAACAACAGTTGGAGAGATCCGGAGTTTCCTTGGACTCGCAGGATACTACCGGAGATTTATTGAGAATTTCTCGAAGATTGCAAAACCTATGACGGATTTGTTGAAGAAGGATACCAAGTTCATTTGGACTAAGGAGTGTGAGGCCAGTTTCCAGGAGTTGAAGAAACGTTTGGTTACCTCGCCAGTGTTGATTCTGCCAGATCAGAGCAAGGATTACGAGGTGTATTGCGATGCTTCATGTCGAGGACTTGGAGCGGTGCTTATGCAGGAGGGGAGAGTTGTTTCGTATGCTTCACGACAGCTTAAGCCTCATGAGTTAAATTATGCTACCCATGATTTGGAGTTAGCAGCCGTAGTCCATGCATTGAAGACTTAGAGACATTTTCTCATCGGAAACCATTGTGAGGTGTACACGGATCACAAGAGTTTGAAGTACATTTTTACGCAGAAGGAGTTGAATCTCAGGCAAAGGAGATGGTTGGAACTCATCAAAGATTATGATATGAGGTTGCATTATCATCCCGGAAAGGCTAACATAGTAGCCGATGTGTTGAGCCGTAAGAGCCATGTCAACACCCTCATGAATGGAGAGTTACCAAAGGAGTTAGCCGAGGACCTTCGGGAGCTATGTTTGGAGATAGTTCCGAGATGCTATGTAGCAGCATTGGAGATTCAGTCTACTTTGATGGATAAGATCAGAGAAGCTCAGAAGACTGAAAAGGAGATTGCCTCCATAAAGGAGATGATGAGCAAAGGAAAAGCTAAGGGATTTCGTGAGGATGAGCATGATACCTTATGGTTTGAAGATCGTGTTTATGTGCCTAATGACCCAGAGATCAGGAAGTTGATTCTACAAGAGGCCCATGATTCACCATATTCGATTCACCCAGGAAATACCAAGATGTATTTAGATTTGAAGGATACCTTCTGGTGGACTGGAATGAAGAAGGATATTGCAGAGTATGTAGCAGTTTGTGATGTATGTCAGAGAGTAAAGGCAGAGCATCAGAAGCCAGCAAGATTGTTCCAGCCATTGCCAATACCCGAATGGAAGTGGGATAAACTAGGGATGGATTTCATTACGGGATTGCCCAAGACTCGTTCAGGCTATGACTCGATTTGGGTTTTAGTCGATCGTTTGACGAAGGTTGCTCATTTCATCCCAGTAAAGACCACTTACACCAGTGCTAAGTTGGCAAAGATATACATGACCAGGATCGTATGTCTGCATGGATTTCCGAGGAGCATTGCATCAGATAGAGGAACCCAGTTTACCTCAAAGTTCTGGAATCAGTTGCACGAAACTTTGGGTACCAGGCTAGAGTTCAGTACATCTTTTCACCCGCAGACAGATGGACAGACGGAGAGAGTCAATCAGATTTTGGAGGATATGCTGAGAGCCTGTGCACTAGATTATGGATCTAGTTGGGATGACAATTTGCCATATGCAGAGTTTTCTTACAACAACAGTTATCAATCCAGTTTGAAGATGGCCCCTTTCGAAGCCTTGTACAGAAGGAGGTGCAGGACCCCGTTGTCATGGGATGAAGTTGGAGACCTCCACCAGGCAGAAGAGCTACGCCGATTCAAAATGCAAGGAGACAGTTTACGAAGTCGGAGACAGAGTTTATCTTTGAGTATCTCCACTTCAAGGAGTTAAGTGTTTTGGTGTTAAGGGAAAGTTAGCGCCGCGTTTTGTGGGACCATACAAAGTTTTGGAGCGTATGGGAGAAGTTGCCTACAAGTTGGAATTGCCTGAAGGATTTTCAGCAGTTCATGATGTATTCCACGTGTCCCAGTTGAAGAAGTGCCACGCAGAGATGGCTGATATACCACTGAGAGATACGGTGCCATAGGAAGCGATTCATTTGGACAGTGATTTGACCTATGAGGAGAAACCAGTCAAGATCCTTGAGTATGCCAGCCGAGTCACCCGCAGCAAGGTTATCAAGGTTTGCAAAGTTCAGTGGAGCCACCACACCGAGGATGAAGCCACCTGGGAGCAAGAGGAAGATCTGCTGAACGACCACCCTCACCTATTTTCTAGCCAACCCAAATCTCGAGGACGAGATTCATCATAACGGGGGTAGGTTTGTAACATCCCAAATTTTCAATTTGGAATGTTATACACTAGATCATCAATGCATATCATATTTTCTTTGTTTTTGGTTTGATCCTAGAAATTCTACGCAACTCAAGGACCCTCGGAGAGAGAGTTGGGGGTTTCGTTATTTTCATAGTTGAGTTTTCTCGAATTTTGAAAATAGTATCATTTGATTTTATTTATTTTATCTCCAATTATTTCGATTATAAAAATATGAGAGATGGAATAAAATGATTTTCCCAAAATAAAGAAATATTGATGATTTAATAAAAAATCAAATAAGGTTTATTTTGGAGTTTTCGCTATTTTATTTGAATTTAGGAAAAATTGCACGTTTTTCAAAACTGCATATTAGGGCCAAGAATAATGTTCATCTTGTTCTAAATATTTTGTTTAGACGGAAAATTTGTTTTGGAATTTTTAGATTTTTATTTCTTTTTCTAGAATTTATTTTCTGTTCGGCGGAATAAATTAAAAAAACGCGCACGCCCGACTGGGCCGAAGCCCAGCCGAGCCAGGCTGGCTCGCCTGCCGCCGCCGTCTCCCGCGCGCAGTCGCTCCGCGCCTCCGCCGTCCCGGACATGGAGTCCGAGCCGGACTCCTCCCCGTCGCTGCTGCCTTGCCCCCTCTCCCAAGCCACCGTGCACCCCCTTCCCCTTTAAATACCGAGCCCGGGCCCCCCCTCGAGCCGCAAGCCGCCGCCGCTGCACACCACCACCGCCA